>NW_018405737.1:219418-569952 GCF_002113885.1 Mizuhopecten yessoensis
CAGTAGGTACCTCAATTAATCACCTATTGACCATGCTAAAAGGATCCGGTGGTAATTGCTTTAGGCTCCAGTGAGCACGCTTGCCGGACACCTGTGCCCTGTGGGCTTGTCGTCCGGTCCCCCTCCCCACTAATTACAGGCCCCCTGTGGCAATACGCTTATCGTGCAACTGACCAGTGGGGTCATTGATGGACTTGGGTCAGCCGTGTGATTTAATCAGTGTCAATTTCTTGTGTAAAAAGACCACCTTCTGTTCAGTACAAATAACAAGGTGATACGGTTCACAGTTTAAGGTGATACGGGTCAATTAAGCTGATACGGCAGGGAGGATTTCAAACTGAAGCTGATACGGAGCCGTATCAGCTAAATGGTCTGGGGAGAACCCTGAGTCAGGCAACACTGAACAGCAACATCTTCCACTGTCTGATTGACTAATCAATATAGGTTAGAGGTCATATGTCAGTCAGGCAACACTGAACAGCAACATCTTCCACTGTCTGATTGACTAATCAATATAGGTTAGAGGTCATATGTCAGTCAGGCAACACTGAACAGCAACATCTTCCACTGTCTGATTGACTAATCAATATAGGTTAGAGGTCATATGTCAGTCAGGCAACACTGAACAGCAACATCTTCCACTGTCTGATTGACTAATCAATATAGGTTAGAGGTCATATGTCAGTCAGGCAACACTGAACAGCAACATCTTCCACTGTCTGATTGACTAATCAATATAAGTTAGAGGTCAGATATAGGTAGTTTCAGTTGACCAACACTGAACAGCAACTCCCACTATCTTGTAAGACACCATATACAGGTCAGGGATGAAGCAATATCTCTTACCTTGCTGAGGATGTCCTCGGTGTCAGACAGAAGCTCGGCAGACAGTTGCATGCGAGACAGATGAGCCTGGAGCAGGAGGTTGGTCTTCACATGGGGGTCGTTGTATTTCTGTACGGCCAGCTTGTTTGGCAGTCGGGTGGACAGCTGCAGGTAGACACATAACATAGGTTAACTGTGGTTTTTTCTCCACTGCAGCACAGACAAAAAGCCTTAGGATATGTGGCTAAAACATTCAACTTCTAAAGCCTGGACATTTTGGATTTCTATAAATTCTAGCTGATCAGTTGATCAATGACATTTAAATGAGGTGATCACTATGTCAATGCCACAGCTTCATCAAAGAAGTAGCTAATTACACACAGGAAACAGCTTCTAATTACTGAGTTTTCACCTGGTAAGTACATACATGGTGCCAACAGCTATGGGTCTGTTACAACAAATGACAGACAGCCAACATCATAAGAGCTGTTGTAAAACAGACAGCATGAAACAGGTGGAACATGAAAGAAACTATCATATTTCTGTTTTAAATATGTTGAACCGATAGGGAACCTCTTTGCCAAATACTGCATAATGGTGCATATACATAAGCAGATTTTTTGTTATATTTTTTTTCTCCAGAAATTATCAATGATGATACCTGTTTGAGTATTTGGTCCTCGTGATGGCGGATAGCTATATCCTCGTACTCCGCAGCATTAGATATGATCTCCAACAGGCCTTTGATCTTCGTCTTGGCATTCAGGGATATACTGAATGTTTCTGTGAACAGTAGCAAAGAAATCATATATTTCAGAATAAAAACAATTGCTGTGCAAGCAACTGGATTTCAAACTTGATGCAGAATGTTCTCAAAAGGTTTTAATGTTCCTGAACTTGACTGTAAAAGATTAAATCTACTTTAGCTTTATCTTTTGCAAAATTCAGAATTTATCCAAATGAAAGGACACAGGAATGTGTGTCTAGGTTGGCAATCAGCTGATCGGTATAATAGGGTGGGGGTGTCGGTATGGGGGTAGGGTGGGGGTGTCGATATGGGGTAAGGGTGTGTGAAGGACTTATCTATGGTGGTATAGTTGATGTAGTAGAAGGTGGCAATCATTCCCAGGCTGAGTGGTACAATAAGGTGGGGGTGTCGGGTAAGGGGGTAGGTTGTGTGGGAAGGACTTACCTATGGTGGTATAGTTGATGTAGTAGTAGGCGGCGATCATTCCCAGGTTGATCTGTACAATAGGTTGGGGGTGTCGGGTATGGGGTAAGGGTGTGTGAAGGACTTACCTATGGTTGTATAGTTGATGTAGTAGTAGGCGGCGATCATTCCCAGGTTGAGTGGTGTTACATCCATCTCATCTTCTACACTGATACACTGAAATGTTACATATATGCATTGTGTTAATACACCAAGGAAATCAATATTTGGAATAACACTTTAAATATTGAAAGGAATACTGTTGATTTAGAATCTGTCTCTTCCTGACCTATATTTGAGAAAACATTCGATTTCATTTCAATGAAGTGCTGATTTAATAATTCTTAAGTTTGACACTATCATCAAACTAGTGTTATGGCATTGACATGAACAACTCCAGTCAGACACAGTAACTGCTGTAATTCTACATAGATGCTGGTTCTTTTAACTAATGCACTGATGTTCTAGTAAAGTATAGGACATCTCACCTTTGACTGCTCAAGGTCGTTGACTGTATTTTCCACCAGTTCTGACATGTGATCAGATAAATGGCGATGAGTAACTCCTGTAAAATAAAATCATATTTTGTATCTTGATTTCTAAAAATTTAGTTTCAGTGTAAAAGGTCACTTAAACAAGTAAAAGAGGTGAAACGTGCGACACGTTTAATATGTACATTGTTTGTGTAGAAAGTAAAACTTCGATATCAGGTCAAACCTACATCTTTCAGTAGACTAATGTTTATACACGTTGCCAGTTTCCGTTCCGGAAATAACAGTATTTTTTTTATCTGATATGATTTCTTTATACTTTTTCAGATACTGTGGACCAGTTATTATGCCTTACCCTGAAGGTTATAGTAGTTGGGGTTCTGTGTCATGCGGCGGTACACAAACGTCCAGGTGAGGTAGTCCACAGCATCCTGTTTGTTCTCCACAGTCTTGGTGACTATCTCAGCACTAAAGTGATCGTGTAGACAGTGGTCTAGATGGCTCTGTAACACAAATTATAAATACACTAAATCTCTTTACTGAATTAGCTATAATGACAATAATACAGGTTTAAAATGCAATCAAATAATGAAACTGAAGTAGGAAGAACAGTTAATACAACCATTTTCATAATTTTGTTTTGTGTTTTCCTCATCTTTTCTAATAGATCTATTGCATACATGGGGAAGAGGCCATTTGTAATCAAAAAAATAGTAGGGTCTAAAATACTTTTATCATGGATCACGAAAAATTACGGTAGGTGGTGGGAACGGAGTACTCTCCTCCCTCTCTTCTATATATATATCTCCAGGAAGGCCCTTGTACACATGGCACTTACTTTATCTTATAGTAAGTGGGGACTATTTAAAAGAAAAGAAAACTTTGCAATTTCTTTTTTCCCAATGTTTGAAACATGCTTTGAATCTGGTTAGTTTGGACAATTTGGCATAAGAACAAAACAAACAGTTAAGTTAAAGGAACAAAAAGTATTAAAGAAAATTCATTTATTTTCATATTAGCTTCCAGATTATCATTTTTCCAGAGTGCAAATGTCCAGACTAACAAGGTTTTAAATAGACAAGTAATCAATGTAAAATAAACACGTACCTCAACTGGCAATGGCTCATACAAGAACTTCTTAAAGAATTCTTTCTTTGAATTCTGGCAAAGAATGACCGATTTTCCTGAAAGTAAGGAAACAAGAATTTCTGAAGACAGTGTTCTTGGTAAAGAAATATGATAGACATGCAAAAAATAATTTAACACTTTTTTAGTATAATTTGAAATAAAGCTATCATCATCACTAACTTTTTTCTTCATCTCTGTTCTAACTTGAAACTATGTTCATGCTGTCATAAAAACATATAGAGTGATTAGTCCGACAATATTACCTTCCTGGTCCTGGGCGGGTCTGTTAGCTCGACCAATCATCTGTAGTACATCCGTCACAGGGTAGTCCTCATACCTACAAATTCAAGTCAGGAAAACTGTACTTAAATACCTTTTCTGTTAATACAAATTTTAAAATTGGTACATATGATCTTGTGCCAGTGACATTTAAACAAATTTGTCATATTTATTTTTATAATTCAGCAGTTCAACTATAGCCATAAAAACTGAATTACACTTCCAAGTCTATCATATCAAGTTATTAATTTATCATCACCAGGATTTTTTTTTTTTTTATTAATTTCAAGTTTTCATTCTGTATAACAGAAACAGTAACCCATGTAATAAATCAAGTAATTTGTTACTTTGATTATTCAAATCTGATGAAAAATAACTTTTTCACAGACAAATGACTAATAAAAGCAAGATTTATTTTCCTGTTGTAACACAACTTACGAATGACTCTTTCCATCGTAGTACTGTGTATCCATGACAACAACCAGGTGACTTGCAACATTCATGCCCCAGGAGAGACTGCGTGAGGCGACAAGAACCTGTACTGCTCCACTAGAAAACAGGTGTTCCACTGCCTTCTTCTCTATGTCTCCAAGTCCTTCATGTAGGTAGCCTACTCCATTACTCAGGGTCTCCTTCAGGGTCTACAGGGGACACACAATTATACAATAATTACTGACAATCTAGAATGTTGATACTTTTATCATAGACTCATCAAATACTTTTACATTATTAATACTAGATACATAAATGTTCCCATATCAACTTGAGAATTAAACATTTTAAGTCAACAAGTTAGATGAATTCAATTTCACAATTTTTGTTTTTTGAAATATATTCAAAAGGTTTTAAATTCGCAAGTTAATACCATCAAACACAGTACTAAGCACCTTATCTCTTGAGTTTCATATTACAAAACCATATCGCATCGTACTACACTCTTTGTCTGTGTTTTTCACATTCCACGACTGTGATTTTTGTATTCCACAATAGTATGTAGAACAACCCACCTTGTCTGTGATTTTCTCCAGGAATGGCTGTATGTCCTCCTCCTTGACGTGTAGGAACCTGCTCCTGGGGACATCACTGTCTGGTTGGATTTCTGCAGCACTGAACGTCAGGATATCAATGGCTGTCAGCCTCGTCTGTTTCCGTGATGGTACAAATATGATCACAGGTTTCTTTGGTGCATGCCGAATAATGGCCTGGTAGGCTGGTTTTGCCATGGCAACAATACGGGAGGCATTGTGACTGGTGTTGAAACCCTGAAACACATAAATTCTATTTTATAAACTTGTGTACTGGAAAACATATTTATAATGAACAATGGGAACCTAATATAATAACTTATGTTTAAGTCTAAGGATACCGGCCTGACATTTAAAGTGATGTTTTACGTATCTATGTGTAACTACAGACGTACAAGGTAGACATTGTAATTGAAGTTACACAAAACTGACCTGTATGTGGAGCTCCAGGGGCACAGGGCGAACATTGGGGTGGAAGTTGAAGAATCCAGTGGCACTGCATCCTAGCCATTGGGACACGTCTTTAGCATTGGACAGCGATGAGCTCAAAGCCACAATTCTGATGTTGATACGCTCCAACTGGGAGGACATGTACCGCATACGTGAACATATCACTTCCAAAACAGGCTAAAATAAGAAAAAATAATCATACTATTTCACATCACTCTAAAAAAGGCTGAAGTCACTGATAATGAACAAGCACATATTCACAATCTCTAAAATAGCTGCAGAGATAAAAATAATACATATCACCTCCAACACAGACTAATGTAGGAGATGAAAACAGTTTAAACGCAAATCACTTCTCTCACTGAAGTAAAAAGATTAAATGCAAGTATGCAGCCCCAACACAATAAGTACATTTATATCCTAATCAGTATTATATATATCAGTACATTTATATCCTAATCAGTATTATATATATCAGTACATTTATATCCTAATCAGTATTATATATATCAGTACATTTATATCCTAATCAGTATTATATATATCAGTACATTTATATCCTAATCAGTATTATATATATCAGTACATTTATATCCTAATCAGTATTATATATATCAGTACATTTATATCCTAATCAGTATTATATATATCAGTACATTTATATCCTAATCAGTATTATATATATCAGTACATTTATATCCTAATCAGTATTATATATATCAGTACATTTATATCCTAATCAGTATTATATATATCAGTACATTTATATCCTAATCAGTATTATATATATCAGTACATTTATATCCTAATCAGTATTATATATATCAGTACATTTATATCCTAATCAGTATTATATATTGCAATTTACACTTGATATGATTTTATCCAAATAAGTAAACTTTTTTACTACACATTAAATTTAAAGAACATTTCAGGTGCCATAGAGAAAACAGCAGGATTTGTTTTTTTCCTATTAAGGCTGGTATGCCTTACCCCAACATCTACTCCAATTAGGTGAAGCTCGTCAACGATGAATAAGTTAACGTTCTGAACATTCTTCCTCTGCTTCCATCGTCTTGACAACACATCCCACTTCTCTGGGGTACTGATGATGATGTTACCCTGGAAACAAACAGATTAGATTAAACATGTTATGAATATTTATAGAATGGATTTTGAACTGTTATTTGATCATTATAAGTTTTTATTACATTAAACATTACTTTTTTTAAACTTTGAAATTCAGTAGCATACCTTGGCCAGGAGTTTAAGATCAGTTCCAGTTTCTCCTGTCAGCAGAACGACTTTCTTTCCAAGGTGTCCTCCAAACTTGGTCTGCCAATCATTGTACATCTGAAACAAGAAACCCACAATATAAACTATCTCCCAATTTTGTCAATATTTTTCTTTTCCTTTTGAGATTTCAGGCATGGACTATTCCTTAATTGATTACATAGGGGATGTGGGAGTACCTGCATTAATGTATTATGAGTAGCTGGTTATATACAAATCTGCCTGCCATTCCTTACAATTCAAAATTTGATGGGTGGTAGGGCCTTTTAAAAGGTGCCTCCTCTCTTATTAATCCATGAGAAATGTATTATGTATCCCCCCTTCTAAGGAAACATAACTTTCTATGGTGTTTCTCTGAAGTAAACATCAAATCAGTTTAACAATGGCTTTTGTTTTTTTAAACAAGGCATCAGTTTGAGCGATCTTTCAAAATATTCTGCATTGGGAAACTTCTGTCATATTGTTAGTCATACATATTAATGATTTGTAGTAGTGGGAGATATGAAATCTAGCTACCTGTTGAGCCAGTGCCTCTAGAGGTGTAACGTACACACATCGACCGTCTGGGTTCTGGGAGAACATACGTAGCATAGCAAACTCTCCACAGATGGTTTTGCCACTACCAGTGGGCGCCCCGATGAACACATTGTCATCACTGTTGTATACAGCATTAAACACTAAAACAGAAAGGAAAGAAATATTACACAATAATATAATAACAGTAATTTAGATATTGATCCAAAAATAGTCTTATCAATTATTAATAAAGTTTATATAGGAACTTCAAGTAGCTGTAAGAGTGTGATTTTCTTTCTCATTCTAATTAAAATTGGCTGCTATCTCCCATGGTAACTACTTCAACCATCCTTTGTTTTAAATGATCAGATGTATGTAATATATCTTCAATCTTATAACTTCAATGCAACAATTTAAAAGATAAATTTTGAAATATAATCTTTCTGTAAACCATCAGATAGTGATTATTTCACTGTCTTAACCTGGAAAAAGTCATTATATTTAAATAAACGTTTAACGGCAAATGTCTGCAATAATAAAAGTATTTGAGATTACCTTGAGTCTGAATGGGGTTGAAGAAGGGGAACTTGTCATTGTAGAGCCCCTCAAAGGAGGCATTTCTGAGGGCAGACACTGGGAGGGGCTGGAGATCAAGAAGTTCTGTGGGAGGAGGGTACTTTTCTGGTAGGATGAGGTGACGGAATGACACCGGGAGCTGTGTCTCTGACCCTAACCAGCGGTCAGATATCACCCTGATGAAATACTGTGGAGGTAGAGGCTCAAACACTGGTACAAAGAACTTCACAGCGTGTTCATCCTGTGCAAATTTACTGTAAAAAAACGCAGGTAGTTTAGTGTGATACATCAAACTTATTTTAGGTAGCAAAATTTGTTTTTTTAATGTTCATGTAAATAATTTTGAAACTACATATAAATATTATATTAATACTTTGATAGGAAATAATTAACATTGAAGACATCATAAATCAGAAACTGGTTCTTGCCTCATATTTTTATCATAGCATTTCATGTCAGACAAGACAACATTTATCTTTCAGGAACAACTAACCTTTTCAGAAGAAAGTACTCGTGATGTAGAATGACCTCGCTGTCAACATCCTCCACCAATATCCAGAATGCCTAAAGACAACATACGGTATATCTCACAATTGCTGTATAACGTACTTTCAATTATTTCCATGATATACTAATATGCCCTTACAATAAGAGTTGATCAATATTACAATGTATATTCAAGCATACCTAAAGAAAGAAATGAACGTATTGTTTATACAACGAATGTGTAAATTAATTTTCATATCAGGAATTGTATACATACAAGGGAAATTTAACTTATTGTTTGTCTATACAAAGAATAGTTTACTTAACTGTTCATTTCTCTAAGGTATAGTATGAAATCAATACAAGTGTGACTCAAACTCTGTCATAATCTGTGCTGTGCAATCTGCAGAGAACCCATTTGTTTTGAACCCATTAAAATTTGTCCCTTCTATTTTAGTGGAAATCCACAGTTACCTCAGAATTTCCATGGATCTTTTCCTCCCACTGGAAGTCTGGTGTGATTGTCAGCTCCACACGAAGTGTTGACCGTGTAATTGGCTGGACATGGACAGATAACTCCAACTTCGGGAACTGATGCACATACTTGTGAATGGTCTTGCCACTCTTGGGAACACGGATAAGTTCAGCAATCTCATGGGGGTTCAGATCATACAAACGCTCAAACGGGAAGTTCTTCTTCTCAATCTTCTTGATTACCTCAATAGGCATCTTCCTGTCAGCAAATTGTCGCAGAGGGCACATGGACTGCCACCTGTAATGTCAACCAGGCATCACTCAGTTATCAAGTCTTTACAGCTACATTGGTCAAGTAATAACTGTTCAGACAAGAGGTTCAAAACAGTTTCTATTAATTGAGTACAAAAATATTCATTTTCTGTATGAAATCATATTAAACTAAACATCTTTAAATGCAGCTGAGAAATCATCGTCGATATCCAGGGCTTACACTCACTTTCGATCAGTGCAGAGAGCGTAAGCGAGTGTAACCCATGGAGTATTGAGGATGCTGAGAAATTTTGTTTTTGAGAAAAAGTAGTTGAGAATTTTTAGTTTTTGAATGAATTTGATTATAAACGCCAGTCTGTCTGATTCACAAAAAGTCAACAAATACACGGGAAAAAGACAGCAGATGAAAAAAGCCTGTAACAACTTTCAAATTATAAATGTAATTTTCAACAGAATATTTGTATAAAACTCTTTTTGTATATCAACATGCAGATGGGAATATGTATAGAATTTGATGATAAGAAAAATACTTACATTCGTTTGGTGACCATCTTACAGAGAGCTAAACACTTGTCCGCCAGCTGGGCCCAGCCTCGGTGAAGGACAATCTCAAACATGGCACGCACCAGTCGACCAGCAGACTGGGTGATGAATACCATGTCCGACATGAGAGCAAATCCCTCCAATTTTAACTGGGAAATGTAGGCTTGTAGCAGCACATTCACCTGGAACGTAGATATACAAATATAGTAAGTCTGACATTTCTCCAGTACAAAACTGAGATATGTACAGCTGTAGTAGTATGTTTACCTGGAATATATGTACTAGCAAGTCTGAAATGTGGAACTTAAGAATATTTTCGTTTAAAACTAGGATATGAATGTCTGCATAAATATATACAATATTTTATGAAACTAAATTCATATTCTAGTTTTAAACTGTTTCTAAACAGCACCAAATGATTGGGAATATTTCGGTTGTGTAACCAACCTGAAGCTGCTATACAGTAACTACCCATGGACCAAAGAGAATGGCTCTGTGTCAGATTAAGGATGGATCCTGGAGTTTAAAGTGTTCAGTAACCTCTTTATCACAGGTCAAAATTTGACATACCTTTGCACTGGGTTCTTCTATGCTTTCCTTGATAGGGATAGGGACTCGTTCCAGTAGTTTCAGAAGCTCCAATTTTTCCTCCTGTTTATTGTAAAAGTTTGAATGCTGCGTTAACATATGTGTGAAATAAAAATGTTTTCATCAAATAATGTTGTCAGTAAATATTATTGTAACACTTTTTAAGAAAATATGTCATACACATTGTTTCATTTGAGATAAGCAGACTTGGGTAAAATTTGGTGTTTTAAGTTAGATTGTGTGTAAATTTTATGTAAACAGTGCAATTTTATAACTTGATGTGTCACTGGACAAGTAACATACCTACCCAACTGTATGGTTTAGGCAGTGTAAGCGATGTAGACATTACAATGTCTACAAGTATGAGGCTTTGCCAAGTTCCTGAAACTTCAAATATTTGTAAACTGAGAGTTTATCTTTCTTTGTTTCCATCACACATGGACATTTGATTCTTTTCCTTGTCTGTTATTTTGACAAAATTACCATTCACATTGTGCTTCAGTCATTCAAGCACAATGTCACATCGATCTTGTTACAAGTTGTGCCAAAGGCCCAGCCACAAGGGATAGACAACATTTTCTAGCACTGTTGTATACTCTTGTTTGGTAGCAACATATCTTATGCTATACATACCTCTCTGACATTGATGTACTTGAACTCGGAGGACAATGAGAACACACGGAACAGCTCTATCTCGCTTAGTGTTGGCTTCAACAGCTGATTGTATACAGAGATTGTCTCATGTGTACAGTAGTAGTGACTTGCGATACGACCAAGCTCTGTCACCTAAAAGTACCGAATTGTAAACACATGAATTAATGTCATTTTTAACCCTCAAATGTTTTCCAAAGTCTTATTTAAATCTCAAGGAATTTGAATTATTTATCAAGCGCATTCAATTTTTTAACAGCAAAAATATATCACGGTGAACTGATCTGAATTCAACTTTGTTAAATTCTTCTACATTCAATCTGATGATACAGGAGTGAACTAAAACTGAACAATTTCTTAGACGACACATACTTTTCACTAGCCAGTTGTTTGGAACTAGACTTAGAGACTATTCCAAAGAAATTTGACTACACCTGCTCAAAAACAGACTAAAAGACTAAAATATTCAAAAGGATACATGCCTTACTAATTATACCACAAGAATAATTTAAAGAGAATTTTATATACTACTTTCTTTTTGGCTTAAGCCCTGTCTTTTTAAGTGATAAATATCATACCTGGAATTGTCCCGACTTTTTGTCGTACTTGACCAGGTTGTTTTTGTCCAGCAGGGTAGCGGCCGTGTGGATGAGGTCCTTGCGTCTTTGTTGTAGTAAGGGGTCATCTCTAAGCTGGTCATGGCTAATACCATACAGCGAAGATGCCCGTAACATACGGATGTACAGGTAGGTATAGCCTACAACATAAACAGTTTATAAACAGGAAGGTAGTCTACCTAACAATAAGATATATACAGGTAGTTAGTCTACCAAACCTACAAAACAAACAGTGTATAAACAGGTTGGTAGTTTACATAATAATAAGAGATATATACATGTCAGTAGTCTACAACACAACGTACGGACTGATATAGCATACAGAGTTTGCCTTAATGCTGTCTTCTTTTAATAATTCCATTTGAACTATGCCAAAGCACCCATTTATGAAGCATTAGGTGCTACCACTCGCCTGTTATGCAACATATATTGTACAACACAAGAGATATACGTACCTAGCCAGTCAACAGCATCTTTGACATTCTGAACTGTCCCAAGCACAACCTCAGCATTCAAGCAGTCAGCTAGCCTGGAGATAAACTGGCTCTCGATGGGCAACTGGAACAACAAAATACTGAATAAACATATACTTAAACCATGAACGCCCTCTACAACATGAATACTATTTTTGCAGGCTGTACTTAACTTTACCAAGAAAAAAACACCTTTTTATAGATAAATACATTCAGTAATATCATGCTTTCCAAATATCAAATTTGTAAATTTTGGAAACTCAACATTTTAGTTTTGATATCTAGAACAAAAAAATCTTTTATTTAACATGCTAGTAATAAAAGCTGATCACAACATCAATAATGTATGAAAAGACCAAACCATGAATATCATTTATAAATCTTGTTGGACATATGTCACATACCTGTTGGTTCATTAGGGACAGGTAATACTGTAGCTCACTGTGATTGGTAATCATCACTCCCTCTCCCTTGGTGTCAAACTGGGGTCGACCAGCTCGGCCCATCATCTACAAAGGGAAGTGTAAATTTTAGTAAGAGACAAACTGGGGATGACCAGCTCGGCCCATCATCTACAAAGGGAAGTGTAAATTATATAGTTTGAGACAAACTTGGGACGACCTGCTTGGCCGATCATCTGAAATGTGAAGTATAAATTTAAGTTAGAGAGACAAACTGCGGATGACAGGCAAAGGGCAAGAATGATTTAATTTATTGTTAAACTGGGGATGATTGGGTCACCCCAACATCTACAAATGATCAGTGTGAAGTTTAGTTAGTGAAAACCTGGGATAACTGGCTTGACCCATCATCTACCATGGGTAAGAGAAGACTTTAATTCTTGTCAAAATGGGCCAGGTATTCATTACTTCAGTGTCAAAATACATAACAGTAAGTAGCCGAGTAGTAATAACAATGGAAAATATTGAGAGCAACCAAATTTCATTTCCTCCGGACAAATCTTAGTATCAAACATGAACTAAGGTCTAGAACTCTGTATATACTAAACAACAAAATGTTGCTTACTTGCTTAAAAAATTTGGCAATTAAAGGTTACAGAATATACAATATGCCCTTGACAAATTGATGCACAGATGGACAGACAGATGCATTGTCAACCTTTCGTCACTTGCTGTATAACTGATAAGGATCTACAGAAGTTTGATTGTACAAACCTGCATGACATCGAGGGCACTGAGCTCTACCCAGCGCCCCTTTTCTGCGTTGTACACCTGTGTGCCCTTGATGATGACAGTGTGGGCGGGGAGGTTAACTCCCCAGGCCAGTGTCGAGGTGGACACCAACACCTGGATGTGACGGTCCTTAAACAAGTCTTCTACCAAGATACGGTCAACTCTGTGTAACAAAGTCAGGAAATTCACATTTACGTTTGAATAGGATTAGATTGCATTTTTTCTAAGAGTATATCTTGAATAGTTGTTATTCATTGGATATTCTGTACATTTGGCCTCAAACTGACTTATTTGTACATCATTATATTACAAGGTAGCTACATTCAAAGCTTGTTTAGTAAGACAATTTCATTTCATGTTTAGGACACAAACTCTAACCCTTGCAAGAAATTGTCTCCGGAGCAAAAAACAAATCATTACAAAGAACTACAGCAACCTATTTTGGCTCAATGGATTCATCATGAACAAGTTTCACTGTATTTTTAATTAATGAAAAAAAATAGTTATATCTAAAATATGTGATATTTTACATATCCTATACAGGGGTATGTCCCAGTATGTTAGAAGAAAACACTTGTGATTTTGTTGAGTATTATGACTATATACTTACTTGGTCATACCAGCGTGATGTATAGCGAATCCATATGGTAGCAGATCCTTAAGCTCCAAATTCTGAAACAAACAACAACGTATGATGTAATGGAAGAAATATTCCATTTTATTGTAAACCATGAAATTTGGACTCATGATCTAACTTGGATCCTAAACCATGGCCCTAGGATTTGTATCATAAACCATATATACTTTTGCTCTCAAAACCTGGTATCTTAAGACCATTAACTTTTGACTTTAAACTACCATTTTGACCAATAACTTGGAACTGTAAATGATAAAATACATGTCCTTTATACCTATAAATTGGTTTCATTAACAATACCCATTGTACATCTTCAGCACTTTTCTCATAGTTATTAACCATTCCCTTTTGACCTATGACCTACCTTGACCTGGTCAGCTTCAGTCCTGAGTACAGCTGTGGATGCTGAGCCTTCCTTGAGGAACATGCCTAGGGTATCCTTCTCTAGACACATATCTCTGATAGCACGAGCAGTCTTTCCTGTCTCCTTCCTCGAGTGGACGAACACCAGCACCTAGGGGTATATCAAATCCATGTTAGTAATGGCCAAAACTTGTGTAGAAGTCACATCTAGCCAGGTATTTTGTGTGCAGAGGTAGCTATGTAGCCGCTACATGCAAATACTTTATGTGTTAATGCTTTCCACATCAGAAACGGCAATGCTCAGACTAAACATTCAGATTCATTGTTAGTCAGAAATCAGGGTTCAAAATAGCTCATCATTGCATTGACCATTTCAAGGACTAGTTTTCTTGCATACTAGACCGCGAAATCTGTATCAAAACATTAGGAGATTAATCTTAATATTTTTTGATTCAGTATGAGATTTGATAGAGGAAAAATAACCTTTCCATAAAATCTAAACGAAGTACCTGGTTTTTGCCGGCATTTTCCATCACTTTGTCGTATACAATTTCATTCATGATCTGAAATCGCTTGACAGCTTTCTTTTCTGTGATACCAATGAACTGCTGTTCTAGAGGAACAGGCCTAATGCTGTTGTCGAAGAAGAAGAGTCCCTCAGCTGGGTCGACACGCAGGAACGTGGCAACATCTTCATAGTTAGGCAGAGTGGCACTGAGGCCCACCAGTCTTACATCCTCCTGGGTGGTTTCTATGTTCCTTATAGTCCTACAGGCATATAAATAATACATACAAGTAAATACACCTTATAGAAACTGAACATTCTTCACATTTGATGTATCATCAATTACCAGGCATGATTCATTGAACATCTTCGCATATATGCTGTACAACTCTTAGTTTGTCTTTCTTAGTCTGACAGAGTATAAGCGGTATACCTTCCAATTAGGATATAGTTTTTACTGTAGGTTTATCAAATATGTTTTAGTTGAGTCTACAACAAATTGGAGAAGGGAGATAACTCTGCTGTCCTTACCTGGCTACCAGGGCTTCCAATACTGGTCCTCTGTCATCGTGAAGCAAGTGGATCTCGTCCTAAAAATTTTAAGAATATATAAATCTTATTGATGACCAAGCATAACAAGTTATATTGAAACCAGTAAAGATACACAGAAAGCATTGTTTACAAATATATAATGAGGAAATCATTACATAGGCAATAAGGTTTGAGAAAAGTCCAATTTTAAGTACTGCTTATCAGTTAGCTGTTCAATCAATATTCAGTGTGATCCCACTAACAAACAAGAATGCTTTTTCATATGGCACAGACAATAGATCAACCAGAAACATTGTTACTAGCTTATTGGTTATAGCTGAAAATAGCAAGAACTCAATTAAATCAAAATATAGCCTTCAATGATCTTAACCTTAATCTGAGCTCAATAGCACTTCAAAACATACCTCCTTTATACAAACCATCACCAAATGTGTGAGTGGGTACCGTAGCCTCATTAACAACATGTCACCACACCCATATTATCAGAACGAACGATATAAGGGGAGATAACTTACAAATATCATAAGTCTGACAAGTTGAGTGTAGGTGCGTTCTCCCCCTTTTCTAGTGATGATATCCCATTTCTCCGGAGTACACACAATGATCTGTGTGGCATAAATCTGCTCTTTGGTCAGTTGATGGTCACCAGTCAGTTCCTCCACCTTGATGCCATATGACTTCAGGCGCTGGAATAACAATTAGACAGCATATGTTAGTGAAAACCGTTCAGTATACATCACTATATATATATAAAGCTCTATCCATAAAAATCTTCTACATGTGAACTAGAACTTAAATGGAATCAAAGTTAAACACAGAAATATTCATGAGGGTAATATACACACATTTGATGCCATTTGAGTCTCATGGATAAATGGACTCACAATGGTTATGTTGAATCGGTCTTTGCGGAGATAAATCATGAAATTAAATCCCTAGCAAAATATCTATATATAGTTCAGGTTTTATAGACAAAATTTCATCACTTAATACATAATACAACACTCAAATTTAGTTAAAACAAATTGTATAAGCTTCACGATCTGATAAACATGCTTGGGCCAACACAGGTACATGTGCACGATACCCTTCTAGCAGCCTCTATATACTTTTCCATCGGAAGGGTTCATACAAGAACATGTTCCCCCTATTATACGTCTTGTATCCTGAACATACCTCTCCAAAGCTGAAGACCATTTCCTGTACAAGTGACTTCATGGGAGCGATGTAGATGATCTTAAACTCGTCAGTGTTGATGGTGTTATCAGCGTTGATGTGTTTACTGATCTCCTTCAGCATACACATCAATGCTACATTGGTTTTACCAGCACCCTGTAATCATTATAAACAACCCTTATTACACACAATTTGTACTACTTACACTACAGGACATATCTGTAGCTGTGATCATTTCTATAATGACTTTAACTGGTTACTTTGATATGGTATTTGGTATCTTTTTTTTTAGAATCACCATACATTATTGCTTGTAAGCTTATGTTTTGTGGTATACATATTTATACTCTTTGATGAACAGATTTTAAACCTAGGAGTTTAACTGGAAATAAGCCCTTTCTGCAAACAGGTTCAACTTCAGACAAGACTAATGTTCATTTCATAGCCATGAACTGGGCCCTTCATCTTGTTACAGATTAATATTAGATCTAAGGTACACAAAAAGAAAATCCTCCTAAAAACGCCGTAAAATTAAACCAACCATAGGATGTTCAGACATTGTATTGACCTGGCAGCATGCAACAGGAAATTCCGGCATTATACTTATCATGGGAGCAAAATATTTTGATCAGGGGAGTGTAGAGTAGGAGGTTCAGACATTATACTGACCGTGGGAGCACACAGTAGAAGGTTCTGGTCGGACTCCAGAGCAGCCTTACACAGACGACTCTGTATCCTGTTTAGGTAAGTAAAACCTTCAAATGCTGGCTGGGCGTATTTGGGAAGTCGCTCAATCGGCACCAAGGACTGACAAATTAAAGTAATATCTTATTTCAAAGTAATATACCAAAATATGCCAATCTCAATATTTGTGAACATTTATACATCAAACACAATATTCTGTCACCTGAATATCCTTGTTAAAAGTAGATAACTGTATTTGAAGCTTGGGATGCTTGAGAATTCAATATGAATCTTCAGAATGCTCTCTACACCCCTGGAATATGTCATAGCAAAATTGAAGGCTCAATGTGCAGCACCTTGTGGATGAGACGAAAAGACTTGTTTGGTCCTTTGATGTACATCAAAAGAATCTCACAGTCACATAACGGTCAAAATTGACAGGCTTTGAAGTCTAGTCAGGTATTTTAACCTGACACCAATCAAATAGCTGTGCCTTCAATTTTGCTATGACATATTCCAGGGGTGTAGAGAGCGAAAGTGAGCGTAACCCCTGGATATCGAGGATGTCTATTTGGATGTAACCAATATTTACCTCATCAGCATCAAATGCCTTTGGCTTGAGAGCAGGCACATGTACTTCTTCATATCCTACAAAATACATTGAAATCATAGTCAATATCTTCAAACATTTGCAATATAAAAAACAATGCTTTAAACAGAATCAGCAGAAAAAAGGAAATGTCAATGTTTTATGATTTTTGGAGACAAAAACAGGTTATATGATAAATTACTTCCACCTAAACAAATAACACACAATTTTAATATATTCAACAAGCTATATCCATTAAGGGCTTATTCTCGATGACCTGTTGCAACAGAAATTGTACATTGAAGATACTGTTTATAAGGATGGTAACAGTTGCACTTAAGTTTGTAACAGAACCCTATGCCACTAATCAAGTAGGTTTTACTAGTTACTTTTTTCACAGGTGACTTGGGTCGATATGAAAGATCATATCACAGTAGTCCTATCTCTAGTTTGTCATGATTAATTTGTCTCGCTCACAAAACCATTACCAATTAAGAAATTTGATTTTAAAATAAACAAACCTTTCCTCTGTTTCCTAAAGGAGCCGTCGGGCAGCTGGCAACGTTTGTTGGCCATCAAATGACTACCTAATCCGAAGATGAGGTCCTCAAGGTCAAGATTCTGGACATTCCCAAGGGACTGCTATACAGCATGAAAAGTAAAACGTACAATTCTTTACTACATTGCTTTTCAATTGTGCAATAATTACTGACAATTTTTATACAAGAATATCAGCAAACATCAAGGCGTATATTTACATCACTATCATATAGATCTGACTGAAGGGGAAATATATCAGAAGACATTCTAAGTTTCTCACAATGGAACAGTTTCTAAACTAAAAACTCTAAAACAGAGTATGCATTTCTCACATTGTACAGTATTATTTTTATAGTTATTTGAAGTGAACCGAGTCTAACTTCAATGTGCGTTTCCTGAGAAATGATGTCTACATTTTGACCTACCTGTTGATGGTCTGTATCCATTGCTTCCAGGTTAGCGGCGACCCGTGACTGTCGGGCCTGCTGACGACGGGCTCGCTCCTCTGACACAATGTCCTCCTTGTCGGCAGCCTCTAACGCATGGAGATACTTGGAGAGTCCAGCATCACTCTCCATCTTTTCCTCAATCTTTGTTTTCTCTTCAGCTGTCTGAGCCTGGGCCAGCATTGTACAGAACAAGACTGAAACACAATGTACACATTTGTTAACTGTAAAAGCTATACTGTTCTTTTTGCACAATTTTAAATCTTTTCTAACATTTTCTGGATAATACCATTTAGTGGTTAATAAATAGCTTCTGTGTACTACTGCTAGCTACAATACTACAAACAATTTAACTTCTGTTGAGTATTAACATTCACATTGTCTGTGGTTGCAGCGAAACTGCAAAAATAAGTATCAACAGATGTTTTATGTTATCGAGTATCAAAATAAAGAAAATGTAGAAACCTCAAAAAATGTGTACAACAAATTAAAACAGATAGAGAACATGAAGGATGACAAGGGTAGGGAGGGGTGAGAGAACAGGTCATTTACTACTGATGCTTGGTTCTACTCATAATGTACTAAAACTCGGGGGAAGGAAATCACCCTCCACTACCCTGTATAGCATAACTACTTACTCATCTGCCTGAACTGTCGCAGCACTTTGATGAAGTCAAACTGTGTGAAGCCGAGCAGACGGACAAGTTGGTTCTCCGTGTCTCTATCATCACTGGCACTCTGAAGGACACAGGACAAAGAGATTGACATAGCTGATATACACTGGAGGACACAGGACAAAGAGATTGACATAGCTGATATACACTGGAGGACACAGGACAAAGAGATTGACATAGCTGATATACACTGGAGGACACAGGACAAAGAGATTGACATAGCTGATATACACTGGAGGACACAGGACAAAGAGATTGACATAGCTGATATACACTGGAGGACACAGGACAAAGAGATTGACATAGCTGATATACACTGGAGGACACAGGACAAAGAGATTGACATAGCTGATATACACTGGAGGACACAGGACAAAGAGATTGACATAGCTGATATACACTGGAGGACACAGGACAAAGAGATTGACATAGCTGATATACACTGGAGGACACAAGACATAAAGATTGATATAGCTAATAAAAATAACATACACAAGAAATTTCTTTGAAATATAAGCCTCCTATTGATCATTTTTATTTCCTTTCTGTACAAGTAATCATGTACATTCATGGACATTTATATTCTTAAAGACATGTACAGTCTTTGAGAATATAAAATGTTATGAATGTACATGAAAAATACTCATATTTCTTGTTTATGTGTCAGGTAAAAATTTGTGATCCCTCCTCCCAAAAAAACTATACATTGCATACTGTTAAATATTCTATTATTATCAAATTCACAGAAAGCAAAAATTCTAGAATTTTTATCTTGGTAACTGGAACTGATAAAAGTTTTGAATACTGAATTCAAGAATAACATACCATTATATTCAAGCAAATTTGTTCAACATATTACTTTCAAGAAATTTTATCTGTAAAGGATCACAAAGATACTGATTGGAGATAGTACTACCTTGAGAATTTCCAAGACCTCCTGGGCACGGGTCTGGGCGGTAGTAGGGTCGTCAGGATAGTATTTACTTAACTTCCTCTGTAACCAGAATGCATCAATATCTCGAGGATGGAGACCAGAGTCTGATTTACCTACGGAATCATCACCACCGGCCAGCTAAAAATTTCAAAATACGTTTCATTTGGTAAATTGATACCAGCATCTCATCAGCCAGAGAATGATGAATATGAATTTTGAAAACAAAATTACATTTCACAATTATACCCAATTTAAGCAACGAAGGAACATAGTGTATTTTGAACCAACAGACAATCTTAAATGTTATATATGTCTGCAATAAGACCCATTAAATATGATTCTGTCAACTGGACACCATCTTGTAATAACATTTGCTTAATTATATCAGGGCCCGTTATTCATGAAACCGTTCTCATGCTCGAAGTCAAATTTCGTGCTCAAGCCCAATTTCTTATTCCAGTGATAAATTTATGGAAAAGTACATTTACATCTGGAAGAATTTGGGAAAGTCATTGAGCTGAATACCATTTTCGACGTTTAAACTTGACTTTTTGACAGTGTAACATTATTTTAAGCCAGCAGCTAGAAAGTAGGTTTGAGAATAGAAGCCATGCTTGAGCACGAGAATGGTTTCATGAATACAGGCCCATACCTCTTAGTTGTATTGTAATAGTAAAGTAGTCTGATCACTTACTTTCTTTCCTTACTTTTCAAAACTCAATTTCGTATCTATATGCATACCCAAAAATAACTAAAAGAAGATGATAATGAATTAGTCATGTACAAAGGATTGACTCATGGGCTAGACAAGCGAAACTATAGACAATATTAAACATGAGTGATGTACAATCCAACAAACCATGGTGATCTGTGTTGGGGGGAAGCAGTCATGCGGAGGCAGAGCTTAGACAGATTTAATTTGGGGTTGATGTTACACATGTACACTGCTGGTATTTCAAGTTGCATGAAAGAGTTGCCACAAATTTTCGTGTTAGGGGAAGTTACATCAGGAGAACTCTGGTATATATGTTCCAATTTGATCCAAAAATTATGAGAATGTTGTGATGTATGTCTTTGTCCTACAACTTACATTGGCATGTAGAGTTACATCCAGCTCAGCTTCTTCCCCTTCACTTTCATCGTCATCATCTTCATCCTTGATTTCCCCATATACATCTGCATCATCCTTGAAATGTGAAGAAATAACAATGTCACTACTTTTTATATTACTGACTGTCCGGGATCAATCTATGTTTTGAAGGAATTCATATTTGTTTGTGATTTAAGTGAAAATAAGCACATTTTCATCCGGCTTTTCAGTTCACCCCATGAAATTTGAATACAATCAGATTAGATGCGCAAAGAATCATTCTTTTCTATTTAACTGTAAATTACTATAGAGTTGATACTTATACAACACAATTCAATACTTAAACATAGAAACAAAAATGGTCAGATTTCATTTTTTCAGGATATTTCAGGATATGGTAAAATGGACAAGTGTTTCTTTAACTCTTTTTCGCACACACGTTCAATTAATAATATGTATCCATGAAATGTAAGCGTTAAAATACCTTGCTTTTATCCTATCTCAAAACAGCACCTCATCATTTTCTTTGAAAAAAAATCACTAAATTTAATTAATTTGAATTAAGAGTAATCCATAACACAGCTGAAAATCCAGTTCTGCATAAATATCTGAGGTTCATCAACCTGACACATTACATATTACCAGTATCTTAATACCTGTAATACTACACATGGTCGTAAGAGGCGACTAAATTAGGGATCTTATCTTTTCTCTTCTTTCTAAACAACTTTCTTCTTCCTAATGTCTCCCTTGACAATGCCTCACTTTTGGCCTTTAGTTGAGCGTTTGCCCCTGTGAGGAAGGCTTTGGGTTCTGTCCCCTGGTCGAGGCATACCAGAGTCTGTAAAAATGGTAGTTTATACTCCTGTTTAACGCTCCGCAATTTAGGAGTGGGACGACTGGTTTGCCCGTTGTCAGTATAATGTGAACGGGTGGGGTGTCTTGCTGGGTGTCTTCGGCAGTATGTTTCAGTGAGGTAGCACTATAAAGTCGGTATCAGTTCCGCGCTATCACAAGGAGACAAACACGAACATATTGCAGCCTCCCAAAATACACACGCATACACTACACGAATGCATCTTGCACACAGGGGAGGCCGTCCTTAAATGACCAAAGCTGTTGATAGGCCGTTAAACAATACTAAACCAAACCAAACTAATATGAAAACAACATTAACCAAGTTCAGGTATGTTACAAGAGTTGCTCACCTCATCTTCAGATTCTTCAAATTGTACATTCACACCATATGTTTCATCTATGTTCTCATCTGTAAGAAGATATAAAAGCATATTGGAGAAAGAAAACATACTGTAAACATTTTCTACATGTTACAAAATGATTAATTCATTTCAAGCCTATGAATTGATCAACAATTAAAAGTGGTAAAAATTTACATTACAATTAAATTCTTCAGTACTAAACATATCAGGATCTACTGAAGAAAGACTACTTTGTCTCTGATGTGAAGGTTGGTTACTTACCAGTCTGCATCTTCTCTTCCTGACCCCAGTCAGAAATTTTCTTGCCCAAATTGACCAGCACAGCATAGCGTTCCTCAGGCATTGAACTCAGTAGTGACTCCACTTCTCTTTTTCGTTCTTTGTCTCGCATCTTGTCATTTTTTAGGACACTTAAAACCTCATCAACAGCACCACAGAGCACATCACGAGGCTGTTGAAAAAAAATAGATTATTCAAATTGCATTAAATAATCAATAATATGGTTTTAATGATATCTAATAAACATGCAAACCATATTGCAATTGTTGAGATCAAGAAACCGATGTCCTCATTTATCTCATTTTTTGTGAATTGTACAGAGCACTACAATTAATATTGCTAGTAATGCTACATTCTTTTATAAATCATTTCATCCAGGAATAGAAAGCAATAGTGCAAACATGAATAGTATTTTTAATGCTGCAAAATAAAGACAAACATACTTAGTTTACCACATCAAATATTTTTTCAAAAGAACAGTCCATGTAGCAACTACAGGTTCCCAAATATAGACAAAACATTTCTTCTTAAGCTAATACATGAATACAACCATTTCTTCTTAACCAAGTCACTGAAGCATAAAATGGAAGTCAAATTCAGCATCTGCAACATGTGTTCCATAGACTAACTCGCAGCATCATAGTTTCAAATATTGTCCTGGTACCACGTATAGTTACCCAAATATACAATGAACAATTTAATTTCTTATTAATTTGATGCACATTGTATAAGGAAATATTATGGAGACCACTGAGGTGCATAAATGAATGTAGGTCAAATTCAGCATCTGCAACATGTGTAAAATAGAGCCACCCTATCTGCATCTTTGGTGCAAGAACCACAGTATTATCATGCAGCATTTTCTGTTACGTGATACCCAAATATCAACTTAACATTTGTTTATCTGCAAAGACGGACAGGTCCTTTTCGATAGTCCCTGCCAATTTTCTTCATCGGGGATAATAATGGTGCTTTCATAGTTTGTTGGAAATTATCTGAACTATCAAGTTTCTATTGGTAATTTGATCATCAGGGTTCTCCCCAGGCCTTTTGTTGTTTTTAAGGAAGAAGGGCCCAAATTAAAATGCTGTTTTACTCTTTGATCAAATTTATTGACAGCAATATTTAATACAGTTTTAGAGGAAATAAAAACACTGTACATTTTGTTAAAACATTTTCTCTAACCATATTAGGAACTGTGAGATGAAATTGTTCATGTAAGTGTTTCCCCCTATATAGTATTAACATCTTTTAATTCTTTCTTCTTTCAACTATTCTAAATGGAGATAAAACTGAGGGACACAAATGTAAAGATAAGAAACAAATATGATATCTATTATTCAATGTACAAAAATCATACACCTTTCTATTTATTTTTTTAAACACCATATTATATATTGCAGAAAATTCAGACATATAAAGGAACAATTATTTCTTTCTTTGGTTTTAAAGTTCATTAAAAGTCTGGTAAATATCTACATGACAATGACTACACCCCCTCCCCTAAATTTATTTAATAAGCTATTGTTGAGCGTGTCTGTCTTGAACGTTCCTTGAAAATGAAACATATCAGCTTAAAAAACATATTGAGAGAACCCTGATCATGAAAAAGAATTGTTTAATTTAATGAGATTATATATCATTTGTGGAAACAAATTAAATGTCTGAACTATTGAGTTGTACCACCATTAGAAATAAGGTTCTGAACTAACAAGGTTGTTTAGTTTACTGACCTGATCACCAATTGCTGCTTGAACAAAACTGAGAATGATTTCATATGTCTGTCTTGTCTCCTGTGTTTTAGGGCGATAAAGAATTCCCACCAACTCGTCGACTCCATCAGATAATAAGGTTGTTCCCTTCATTTTCATCATATCGTGCTGCGCCTCATCACGCTTGCGGCGCCTGACCAGAAAAAGATGTTGAGGAATTTTTTCATATAATATTTCAAGTGAGCTTTTCAAACATATTAGACACTTAATATATATGAACATGAATCAAAGATACAGATTAAAATAGGGTTATAATTTTTATTCTGAAATTAAACTAAAGTTGCATGCTACAGAAACTCATGGATATCACCCAATTAAACTTGACCTGCTGGCCTGTGCTAGGTAAGTACTTTGACATTAATACATTTTCATAAATTAAATACAAATGACTTTTCAGTAAGAATGTTTGAGAACTTCAACTATAGTTTCTAAGGGTTATGATAATATAACTCTTACCAAATGGAAAACAACCTGATTCCCCCATTGTTCTGTTAAACTTTAGAAAATATGATGTTACATTCAAAACACACTCAAAGGGTTTTGTAACCCTAGTAATTAAATCTTGGATTTCATAACCAGAGTTCTAAATTATTATTGCTGTAACTGCAGGACAATATTGTTATTGGGTTTTATTGTTAAGTATAATTCCATCACTGATTACAGCAGCATCTTCTCATAGATCTCGAGTCAAAAATGAGATTGTCCTTTTGCTTACTTGTTTTTTCTCTCCTCCATCTGTGGTGGTTTGTTACGCTGTGCCTTATCACCCATGCGTGTACCAGTAAGTCTGCCTGACAAAGGAAGTACTTCTCCTGTCGGTTCATCTCTGGCCCTCCTGTCGATCAGTGATCGATCTGCTTGCAATACAAGATTGGAGTTCTGGGGAAGAAAGTTATGGATGCAATTATTATCCATGTAGCACTTAATTTACCAAGAAATGGATTTTAAACATTTTTCTTGGTGTACAAGGACAGACAGAGCAATCCCATTTCTCTATCTCGCGTCAACTTTGTTGTGAGGATGATCCTGACAAGATATTTAAGGGATTTCTCCCTTCATTTTGAGGGAAATGAAATTATCCCATAGCTTTCAAGACCCAAAAGTTGAGTAATAATGATTGAAATTAAAATGGTTAAAATTGGTTGGAATTTCATGAATATACAGGATTCAACACTTGTCCTCTAGTGGATTACATCAAGACCTAGTGAATTAGGCCAAGTGAAAAAAAAAATTGTTTCTAAATTCTAATATTATTATAACCCGACTAACCCAGTAAAATTCTGTCAGTAATTTTTCTTTTTGTTTTCTAGACACTTTGAAAAAGCTCTGTAGCTTGTTTCTTTATTAATAATTAACATTAAATACATAAAAAAATTGTAAACAAGATTCCCACAAAAACAATCATTAATGGCCTGGTGTGTGAGGAAGCAAATTAATATTGCCTTTCGTCTTGGTCAGTCAGGTGTCTGATGGCAGACGAGGCTGTGCTGAGTGTCTAATTAACAGACTTGTTGGCTGTGGCCTTACTTTACCAAAACAAATTAAATCATGCATGCTTTTGCTGGAGAAGCCATTGGTATTAAAATTAGAGAAATGTAGGCATGCTGAGGGTGGGATTATCATTATAACCGTCGTGCAGGGGGAAAATAGTAACCGTTGAATACATTTTTAATGATTTACATGGAGTTTAAACTTGACAGAAAAGTGTAGCTCAGCATTCACCATTACAGCTACTATCAGTCAAAGCAGTCGTTTGCAATTTGAGGTCACCAGGTCCATGATAGTTGCAGATTTGTACAGTTTTAACATTAAATGCATAAAAATTGTAAACAAGATTCCCACAAAAACATTCATTAATGGTCTGGTGTGTGAGGAAGCGAATGTAAAAATAAAATATTGCTGGTGATCTGGTTTGCTTATGATATTGTTAATGAGCTGTGGAAAAATAATAGCAAGATGATCATGAATGACTAGCTAGTGTTCAAAATGAAACATTTGTTGCTGTAATAGCAAATTAAATTAGAAACATTTTTATCCTAACTCACTGACTCATTGGGTGTCAACTAACCATCTCTAAGGTGAAAACAAATACCCTACCTAGCTAGTGACCCTAAAATATTTAAACATGTAATTAGAAGCAAACTTTATTTTTCTATTTGACCTTATCCGTTACAATCTATGATAGATTTTGAAAAAAAAATGTCTAAAGTCTGCTTGAACTCACCAATTCTACTGCAAAAGGATTTTTTATGTCCCCTTCCGTCAATTGTTTTTGCCTGTTTCATGCAAGTTGCTGCGAATGTTGCCTTCAGGAAATTTGAATTTGTTAATGTTACACTGGCGTACAGTCTAGCAAGTAATCAGCAATCACGTGGACCACCAAGCAGTTATCACGTGGACTACCTAGCAGTATAATCATGTGGACCACCAAGCAGTAATCATGTGGACTACCAAGCAGTAATCACATGGACCACCAAGCAGTAATCACGTGGACCACCAAGCAGTAATCACGTCGACCACCAAGCAGTAATCATGAGGACCAACAAGCAGTAATCACGTGGACTACCAAGCAGTAATCATGGGGACCACCAAGCAGTAATCATGTGGACCACCAAGCAGTAATCATGTGGACCACCAAGCAGTAATCATGAGGACCAACAAGCAGCAATCACGTGGACTACCAAGCAGTAATCACGTGGACCACCAAGCAGTAATCATGAGGACGAACAAGCAGTAATCACGTGGACTACCAAGCAGTAATCACGTCGACCACCAAGCAGTAATCGCGTGGACCACCAAGCAGTAATCGCGTGGACCACCAAGCAGTAATCATGTGGACCACCAAGCAGTAATCACGTGGACAACCAAGCAGTAATCATGAGGACCAACAAGCAGTAATCACGTGGGGTACCAAGCAGTAATCACGTGCACCACCAAGCAGTAATCGCGTGGACCACCAAGCAGTAATCATGTGGACCACCAAGCAGTAATCATGTGGACTACCAAGCAGTAATCACGTGGACCACCAAGCAGTAATCACGTGGACCACCAAGCAGTAATCATGAGGACCAACAAGCAGTAATCACGTGGACTACCAAGCAGTAATCACGTGGACCACCAAGCAGTAATCGCGTGGACCACCAAGCAGTAATCATGTGGACCACCAAGCAGTAATCATGTGGACCACCAAGCAGTAATCATGTGGACTACCAAGCAGTAATCACGTGGACTACCAAGCAGTAATCATGTGGACCACCAAGCAGTAATCATGTGGACCACCAAGCAGTAATCATGTGGACCACCAGGCAAATGTTCACAAAAATAAGAAACCAAATAAATGAGAAAAGACTGTTAAGTCCAACTTTTGAAAACACGATGAAGACGAAATAGTAACTCTTACAGCCCAGATGCATCCCCCAATAAGATTTGAATCCTAGTTAATATTTCTGTGTCAGTGCATTATCTATGGTTCGTTTGCCTTAAGTTTTGTCGATCTCGGTCAATTCGCTGTACCCTACTCCAATAGTGTTAGAGGTTTAGATGGATGTCGATGTACGCAATCAACAGCACCTTGATTGAAGAAAACGATGTAGCATCCATAATGTATCTAGTTGGGACATCACGGAATTAGATTAGATTTATCGAGTGAGTGAAAAATGAATAAGCTGAAATATAGGTAAAAATGTTTCATCTAACAAACATGTAACACTCTTAAAATCGCTGTCGTCACATTTCGACGACAACCCCAGCGTTTTAAAGAGCAGTCCAGCTGACCATAAACAGGCGACCGGTCATAATTTTGGAGCCTGCGATGATGGTCGCTGTACCCTTACAAATTGCTCACGATATTTCCGTTAAATTGATTTCAAATAACTTTTTGTATCTGAATTGCATTGATTTGCTTTGTAAAAAGGATTTTCCCTGTAATTTATACTTTAAGATTTTATGTGTGAATGATCAGTTAGAATCTTTGCATGTCTACCAACTAATAATGAAAGTTCACCAGAAGATGCCCCCCCCCCCCCCCCCCCCCCCTTTTCCATTTTTAGCCCGGGGTCCGACATGAACTATAATCAATTAGGCTATAGAACATGCTTATCAACTTACAGCTTTGTATTCATATTGCAGGGATCTTGCCGCTGCGTCAGCCATGGTTTACTGTATGTCCTTGTCTTTCAATAGTGCAGTTTTCATTTGTTCAATAGCGGTTTGTCGATCGCATGGCGTTTTCCCTGCGTTGTAAATAGTAGGACCGCAGTGAATGAGCGAATCTACAAAATAAAATGCAATCGTTTAATAAATGGATTTTCAAGTCATTCAGAATGGACCGTTTTATTATAAGTTAATTATTTGAATAGTATATTTATTTTAACCCAAGACATTCGACGTTTGAAAAAAATATTAGGGCAATCCCTTTCGGAACTTATTTGTATTTTCCTTTATCATTAACAAACGTTCAAACAAAGGTGTACCGAATAAATGCAGACAATGTCATATTTATGAGCAAGTCAAGTCTGTTAACAGTAAAACAGCTGATCCTAACGCATGTCTGCAGCAGTCATAACGCACATTGTCTAAGCGAAGTGATACAACACTACACTACACTATACTACTTAATAACAGTTGAGGTAGGTAACAGTATTCTTTTTTTTAGCAGGAAACAAAATCGATTTACGTTAAGGCTCAGCTGTCATTTTGTAAATCATGGGTCGTGATCATATCCTATTTTTTTGTGTTCGTTCTCAAAAACCTTCGTAATTTGATTATTCAGACAGACCATCGATATCTGTGTCGTGCAGTAATAACATAGATACCAATATTGGTAATAACTAAAGAAAATTCAAAAATATGCACTCAAGTGACCTCAAATTTTGGCAGTGCTGTGTGCGACGCAATACTGTTTACATGTTTTTAGACAAAAGTATCCAAATAGATTGTTGGGTATAACCCAGAACAGCATGGCTAGTTCTAGATTCTTGATTTAAAAAACACATTTTTGAAAGGGCATGATCTTTTTAACACCTGCATCTGGCATCTGCAGCATGGAATAGAATTTCTGATTTTTGAATGTGTAAAAATTAAATATTTATCTAAAGTGGGAAAACTTATTTAATATGTATGTCTCCATATGTTTATCATTTTGTATGATTTAAACAGCTTATCTCTGTGTGAACATTTTCTACGTTTTAAATAACTCATTTGGGAAACCATATCTACAATATACTTTTGACCAGTGTTGGAAATGCGTGTCATATGTAATATATATCTGTCACTGGACATTAGCCTGACACCTTGTTCTGCTCATTAATTTCAATTGGGCCAATACAAGCTTTAAGCTCATTTCCTGGCCATCCGGATAAAGGCAAGTCAAGGTAAATCATTAATGAAATTGTAACATGCAAAAGATCACATATATATGTAATCACTGACCTTTGGGCATGCATGCCTGCTGCTGATGGCATTCCCTACAATGTAATGTGAATAAAGATCTGTGACACAGATTCATTCCAAAAGTTCAACATGTCACTAGAGTCCACTCCCTCACCAGGTGATAAGTGTACAAAACTACAAGCTGATGGGGTATTCAACCTTGCCTGTGTAAAAATGTATCTATGGTATGTTGCCTGGCCTTGTCAAACAACTTACAGGCTAAGGTTGCTCAAAGCTTTGTCATCTTACCTGGTGTATACATTTGAATAGTCTTGTCATGTCAGTCAAATATTTGTCATCTTACCTTATACCCAGTGAATATGTTTGTAAAGCCTTGTCAGCCAAAGCTTTGTCATCTTATCACTCTTTATATCTACATGGCCTGGCCTTGCCTATCTACTTACACAGCTGAAATACAAAGCTTTGTCATCTTACCTGGTGTATACATTTGAATAGTCTTGTCATGTTAGTCAAATATTTGTCATCTTACCTTATACCCAGTGAATATGTTTGTAAAGCCTTGTCAGCCAAAGCTTTGTCATCTTATCACTCTTTATATCTACATGGCCTGGCCTTGCCTATCTACTTACACAGCTGAGATACAAATATTTGTCAACTTAAATTCAATGACTTATTTTAAAACTATGTATTTTCGACTTTTCTGTCTACAGTTAAAATATTTGAATCCTTTACTAATACTCATGCAGATCAGTGAATTTAAATTTATCAAAAAGAAAACAAAATGTGGTACGAAATTTAAACTTTTTTTTTGCATTAAATTTAAGCTTTGAACAACTTTGAAATTGAATACAGTTCATGAGATCAATAATTATATAAGTAACTTTCAACAACTTGAAAGACAGAATTTGGTTTAATTTATTAGGTTGAACTAGTGTCCTATCAACCTCTGTGTATTTCATATATGCATGTGTGATGATCAAGACATCATGTAGGTGTATTTACCTCTTTGTAGTAGCGCAGGTCAGATGCCGACTTTAGGGTGCTACCTCACTGAAAAACCCAGCACAGTATTCCACCTGGTCATATTATACTGACAACTGGTTGTTGCCATAACATCAATTAGCGATAGCTTATATATCTACTGTGTTTCAAAGAAGAATTACCAGATAATTAACAAGTTAACAAATTTTTATTTTCCAGTATATTTGCCAAAGATTTTAAACTCATAATCAATACAAGCTGTAGGAAGATACAGGATGATTGGTTGATGACCAAAAACTTGAAAATATTTATGCGTTTCCTGACATTTTATACAATGTGTTAAGAAAAAGCAATTAAGCCCCTGCATGTGCCTCTTGTTTATGTTTCTAGTCTGACCTGATCAAAGACTGAGCCTGTAACATCCTGCCTGGTGAGCAGGTGCTAACAAAGAATATTTAGTTTGTTTAAGGTCAGAGTATGAGGGGTTGAGTTTCCCATACTTGCATTGTTACTGCAGCTGTCCATTAGGTACATACATGCATATCACCTAGATTTACTTTAAGCATTTTATATATCTAATAATTACCTAACAATATATTTGTGCAGGGCTCGAATGGAAAGTATCTTACTTGCAAAGAACATTCTAAACAGCCACTACCTTGAGGGATGTAAACTTGCCAATATCATGATCTTGAAGTTGAACAATTAAGTAGTCTTAAAGATGGTCATCCTTAATTTCAACCCCCTAAGATGTCATATTTAAAGACACTAATTAAACATCTGAATCCAGAGAATTCACCCCTGTAGTATCCCCATCCTTTTTTATGAAGTAATATTTGGATGTGTTGGTATTTTAAAAATATATTAAATACAAAATTAAAAATGATTTTCCCTTTGAATACCAAATACATTTCACGAGTGTTAGCTAGGCACAAGTGAAAAATGTTGGTTATTAATATTTGCCGTATAAATTTAGAAAAATTATGTAAACCCTGGTAAATATATATGTATATTAAATTTACCTATAGAATTGTTACTGTCATTGTAACCCAAGGCTTCTTGTATTACGTGCATCTTTGCACAAACCATTCTCATTTCAGATTGTGCAGTTATTTGTTATCTGTCTAGATAAAGGCTTTAAGTGCAGTCTAGATTACCTGATTGTGTCCCAGAATAAGTTTTGTAGCGGCACAATTGCCTCAGGTGTAGATGCTATTGAGAAAATAGTTTTGTAGTCAGTAAGAATGAACTATAAATTATATCACCTTTTCTGCAATGTCCATTCATAAAAGATTCATATATATTTGTCTTCAAATTGTAACTTGATCACCCAGGACTTTTATCTGTATTGTATATTGACTTTAGATGGAACCCTCCTGAAACCTTTCTGCCAACACTATTCTGTTATTGCCACTCCTGTCAGATGTCAAAGTACAATATATATATAGATACCAGATTGTTTTATGAAACTGGTATATCACGACAGGTTGTTACAGTTATATCAAAGGAAATAACAAATGATCTCACTGGAGAGGTTATCTCCTGCCGAACTAGCTGTGTATATGTATACACCATGGTATAGGTCTATATTTGGGAGGAGAGGCTACTAGAATATCTGATTATGTGTCTGTTATCTTGTAGACAACTATTCATCCAAGTTTTTATGAAACTTTACTGATGTTGTCATCATTTTCTAAAGCTGTGCACCTGTGCTTATGTTTTCATTCAGCTATTTCATGGGAGTTATGCCCCTTTACAGAATTACTTTTGCAAAGTTTTCTGCAGATGATTCAGACCCTCAGAATATATATGGTCGTGTCTTTTCAGTATATTTTTAATTTTCCATTGTGAAAATTATAAGTTTTCAATCTTAGAGGATATATTTTTTGTTTGAGCATGGTTTCACATCCTTGCAGCAGATTTATGAAAATGAATTCCTTGGGAGAAGCCACTGAAATGAGAAAGTAGTAAAGTGAGAAGAAATTTGATATTTTCAATGTCCACAAAGCAGAGGACACAGAAGACAGCCCCTGATTCTGCAGGTTCTCCCCATTAGTCGCCTCTTACAATAACGGGCAGTGGGACAGAGCTGGCCTATTCTTTCCCTGAGTCTGCGCGGCTTCATAGAGGATAAGAATACCTGACACCGTTTTGAAATTAACTTTACATGTACCAATGTATAAAAAAGAATTTCCTGTTGTAATACATTGTAGTTACCTTAACAATATCTAACATAGCAACAAAATCATAACGATGCAATAATTAAAACCAAGAAAGTGCATGTCACTTGCTTTAATAGAATGTTGATGGGGGTTTTATTGGAGGGAGGGGAGGGGCAAAATGATGTAACATGATTGTTTTTGTGCAGGAGATGTCAAAATAATGGGATCCAGGTGAAACAAAGATGTGATGATAGATCTATGTTGCTTTGTCACTAAATGTATGATACATGTATATGCACCTAGATGTACAACCTTAATATGTATCAAGGTTACTGTTTGATGCTTCAGGAGTAAACACTGGCAGACATAAGGCTGTAGGGTGGTGTTGATGACATTCCCTGGTTACCGTCATGTCTGTGGTATACAGAACCAGATTCTATACTAATTAGTCAGTGTTTATTGCGTTCAGTCTCCTCCCGTCCCTGTTCTTCCTCAAATGTCAAATGGTATTATGTAATCCCAGCCGAAGTACTTAGGAAGATATACACTGTCATCTTGTATTCAGGCCAAATAAACAATGTATGTTTCCTTCATGAACTAAAATGTTTCAATCTAGACAAGTACACATAGTCTCTTTGTTATTGAATGTGAAATGTGTGCTGATTGATGAAAACTTGATTGATGTATTATTGGTTGGGAAGATGAAATAAACACATATAATATACAGCAGTGTTCCCTGCATTTAACAGAGTCCTGTAACATGGAGAATGAAAACATAACTGGGCTTGGCCAGGATTTGAACTCTGCACTTCAGAACTTGAAACAGTAGCTCTAAACAACTGAGTCAGCACTCATAGGGGCTCTCTGTTTTGATGACTTCCATGGTACTTTAACTGTGCAAGATGATGTAATAAAACTTTATCATAGGCCGTTAATCAATTGCAACCAACCTAATTATCTGCCCCTGCCCTCAACCCTGGTAATTCTGAACAATATGTATTATAATAGTTATGTATACTTTGGTGTAAGGTTTATACTAAAGATGCTGGAAATAATTATATTTAACGGGGAAAAAAAGAAGTAAAATGACAGGAAACAGATACATGTTTGTTATATAAAACAAGGCGCAATAATGTCATTAATATGTTTGGGTGACGTCCATGACACACTTCGTTGTGTAAGATGATCACCTAGACAACAAGCCGTGGTATGTGTATCACATGTTACACTTCTAAACAGGTGCAGGTGTCAACAGGTGCAGGACTTGTTTACTACAGATAAACGATAAACCAAAGCATAACAGGGAAAGAAAAGTACATAGTCGCTTTATTGATTAAGGATCCCTGCTCCACTTCAGGCAAAACATTAGAGAGCTCCATCTTACAGTTATATAATTACCTCCCCTTAATTTTGTGTTTTGGATGTATACTGTAGTACTGGGAATAACGGTATGGAACTTCCTCTGATATGTTAGCTCAGCTAGTTATGACAACTGTATTGTGCTTGGAGGACCTGGGTTCAAATCCTTAGCTAGCCTTATTCATTATATTTTTACTTGCAGACCATAGTTATTGATTTTTTTTTATTTCATCTTCATTCTTGCTTATTTTTTCATAAAAGTTAAGTGAGATATGACTTATTTTTAAAAACGAATTATTAAAGATATTGTTTCTGGTTGATCACCCATTCACCCTTAAAAAAATACAATTTGTTTTACACTTTACCTAAGACATAAGCTTTACCATTAGTATTAGGACCTAGTTACTCTAAATGACCTAATAGCAGGTGTTTTACCAATGTAAGACTTTGATACTTTACCTAAAGACATGGTAGCTATACAAGTTTGTTTGTGTTTTATATCCTATTAACAACTAGGGTCATTTAAGAAAATGTCAGGTTTTGTTGGTTGAGGAAAGCCGAAGTTCCCGGAGAAAAACCCCGACCTCGAGCCAGTTTACCTGGTATGTAGGCCTCAAACCCACAACCAATTGGTGGAGGGCTAGTGATCCAGATGTTTAGACACCTTATATAATTAACCACTTGGCCACTGCGGCCCCTAGTTGACTTTGTTACGGAACCAAAAGACAGGATATCTTTCATAATAATTATTACAATCTGGAAGGACATAATCCAACCTTTACCTGTTAGTGTTGCCCTTGTACTTGTAGGTATTTTTTGTTTCTGGGGTTTTTGACTAGAAACATTTGTTAACAAACTGTTTTGTTTGTAAGGTGATGATTAACTTAGTATCACTTCACAGAAATGAAACACTTCGCAGGTGTATAATTAACACAGGTATGAGCTACGTATACAAGTACCATATAATACATTGTTCTATAGGGAATATTATTTCCCAATGTCCTTAGATAAATGTATTCATCATGTACATTCATAAGTGACTGTACTGTTATACAGTGTATAGATTGTAATCTTCTAGAACTTAAAAATTGTATGTATCAAAATGATAAATCTTCACTTTGGTTGGATATCACACAATTTTCTCCCACCCTTCACAGGCATGTCTCCCGTTTTAGCCGGGAAAGATCAGCTTGTCACCCCCTAGTGGGAGATAGCCTTGTGTAGATTAGCACGTGTTCAATTGTGACGTCATAAAATGTGTCACCGGTAATGGTGACATCATCAAAAGTGAATGACGATATGCATACCCCAGGGGACATGTGTTTTTGTTTACAAACATACCAGGCTACTGTCGTTGGAGTTGTGACTGAAATAATAGGATGGGAGAAAAATAATCATCCCCTTCCTTGAGGGTGTAACAGAGAAATCTCCAACCCTTGGGGTGATTTTTGTTGGTTGTCTAACCCAAAAACATCATTCCACGTGTAGGAGATTTCTCTGTCACACCCTCAAGGTAGGGGAAGATTCTGTTAATCATGCAGATTCAAAATTTGATGTCAATTTTTGTTTGATACATGTAATAAAGAACAATTGTAGAGATGTAATATTGGATATATTTCACTCATTAACTCATACATGCAATACTCAAGACACTTAATTGTCAGTTAACACATGTACATGTGTGTGGTATTGTCTGTTTAGCACCCCCATATTTTTACAATATTTTCAAACACCAAGGGTGCTATTTAGAATAAATACTGTATTTTAGCCCAGTTTAAAAACCTCCAAAAATAAAGTAAAGTTAATCGCAAGTATTATACCTCAATTGCTTTGCTTGCATCATTAAACCAATAAAATGTGACCTGTTCAGTCCCACTGGGGCACTATGCTCTAGTGACATCTCCCAGGGTAATCAAGACTTTAACTAAGTTATGTACTAGGTATATAAAATGTAGGGTAGTCAAGTTGTATCAAACGCCTGACTCTTGATCTGTCTCTATTGATCTATAAGTTCACTAACCTCCTACACGGTAAATTATAGTAGTATACTAAGTCTTAGCTTTTTATGCTGTCACCTATAGATAACCGAAAATAGTTTGGATGAACCATTTATTTGCTCAGGTCTACCTAGCTATTTAAATTGATACTAGCGGATGTATCTGGTATATGCCTTAGTCTGATTAAACTTTGATAAATGGAAATTGTGTCATTGACCTATCGGCCTTAAATGACCTTAAGGCATACTTTAAAAAAATAATCAAACTTCATTCTTGTTGAACTTTGAAACTTTGTTCCTTCGGATTTTCATACTTGTAACTTATATATATGTTTTAAAGTTTGTGGGGTAGTGGGGAAAATGTGTAATAATTAATTAAATTAAACTGGTATAATTGTATCCTAATTGATCATTCTAAAACAAATTATATACATATGTATAAAGTTATATATACACTGGACTTAAATCACAATAAAAGTTATATATACACTGAACTTAATTCACAATAAAAGTTATATATACACTGAACTAAATAATTCACAATAAAAGTTATATATACACTGAACTTAATTCACAGTAAAAGTTATATAATACACTGAACTTATTTCACAATAAAAGTTATATATACACTGAACTTAATTCACAGTAAAAGTTATATATACACTGAACTAAATAATTCACAATAAAAGTTATATATACACTGAACTTAATTCACAATAAAAGTTATATATACACTGAACTTAATTCACAGTAAAAGTTATATATACATTGGAATCACAATAAAAGTTATATATACACTGAACTTAATTCACAATAAAAGTTATATATACACTGAACTTAATTCACATGAAAGTTATATATACACTGAACTATATATACACTGAACTTAATTCACAATAAAAGTTATATATACACTGAACTATACATACATTGAACTTAATTCACAATAAAAGTTATATATACACTGAACTTAATTCACAATAAAAGTTATATATACACTGAACTTAATTCACAATAAAAGTTATATATACACTGAACTTAATTCACAATAAAAGTTATATATACACTGAACTTAATTCACAATAAAAGTTATATATACACTGAACTTAATTCACAATAAAAGTTATATATACACTGAACTTAATTCACAATAAAAGTTATATATACACTGAACTTAATTCACAATAAAAGTTATATATACACTGAACTTAATTCACAATAAAAGTTATATATACACTGAACTTAATTCACAATAAAAGTTATATATACACTGAACTTAATTCACAATAAAAGTTATATATACACTGAACTTAATTCACAATAAAAGTTATATATACACTGAACTTAATTCACAATAAAAGTTATATATACACTGAACTTAATTCACAATAAAAGTTATATATACACTGAACTTAATTCACAATAAAAGTTATATATACACTGAACTTAATTCACAATAAAAGTTATATATACACTGAACTTAATTCACAATAAAAGTTATATAATACACTGAACTATATATACATTGAACTTAATTCACAATAAAAGTTATAGGCCTATAATACACTGAACTTAATTCACAATAAAGGGCTCCAACTCACAACACGTTTACAATGTATATTACAATATGGGTAGTTATAAGATGTGTTTGATGTACACAGAATTTATGCATCAGTTCTAAGGATTGATCAAACAAGCAAAATATTTTATTTGATGCTGGTTTAGAATATTTACAGGAACACAAAATCTATATAGATGTTTGTGCTATTTATAGAAATACGGGAATGTTCAAAATATTTTCTACATTCATCACAAAGTGGCGGTTGCGATCATGTGTGTATCTACACTGTAGCTAAGACGTCCATGAGTGTAGGTTTGTTCTGTAAAGCTACACATGTTTTACAAAGTGTGGATTCATGTGTACCATTTACATGTAAAGTAAATATAAACAGAGTAAGTGTTAAGAACGGAAACCTAATCTATCATGATCAGCTGGTGTGTCTAAGCTTATATACTGGGGCAGGTGGGCTGACGATACAGGTGAGCTGACGAAACATTTTAATTCACTGAGCGGTATTTCTTTGTACACAGAGGGAGTGTCATCCAAAAAGGATTGGCTTTATTTTCTTACTGACCCGGCTAGTGTACTAGTCACAGGAGAAGTTCAATTTGAATTTGGATTTATTTTTCACCAAATTAAGGAAGGTATGTAGCTAGGCTAGTCATTTTCACCTAGCATAATGTAATCATATTTGTTTAAAAATTGCTTTATATTGTTGTAGGTGTACTTTTGAAATGATGCATATTTGTGAATTGGGGGATTAATATTTCAGAATATTTGTTATTTTTTGCAGTCTTTAGTGGTTATCATTTAGTACCACATAAATTATATACCACAACTTACAATAATATACCATCACATTCAATTTGGATTATAAATAACATTATGCAAGACGATACATTAAAGTTTGAATTTGGGTAAAGTCTACTTCATTGTACAGGATTACTAAATACAAGTACACTGTATATATATATGAGGTATGTACCCCGATATATATCTGTAGGTATGCCAGAGTGTCACGGCCCAGAACAATAACAGTGAACACTTCATTAACTATGTATATCGTTTACCAATATAGTAATAGGATGTGGACATATGGTGGTCATAGACAATTGAGAATGCCTTATTGATTTTGGTTGTGTAGATATACTTGTATGCTTATAAAGTCCCCTCTGCTACTAACAATTGGGACTAAAGGTTTGTAATCAGCCGTCTGCAGTCGGTTGATTCATCACTTTCACTGAGGCATATCTCATATATCCTGTAATTTGCAATTACCACTGTGCATGTGAGTATTTTTTGGATGGAGGAGTGCTGCTTACTGAAATAGGGCATAACTCTACACTGTATGTATAGTGTTCAAAAGTGGGAGACTTGTGGATTGGTGAAATACTTTGCCTTGTTAATAGATGAGATGAACTACAGTATAATCTGGAAAACTTAATGTATATCCATATCTCTAAAACTTGATCTTACAAAAGTACTGTAGTCGTTCTATTGGTGTTTGGTTATATAATTATGACAGACCAACATTTGGATAATCATGGTGAAGTGCTTGCTAGATCTGTCGAGAATTTGTATAATAATTTCTATGTTTTTGTGTATTTTCAGGTGATTTGTTAACCACTGAAATCTAAATCTACTGATATATATACACCATGTTGACTCCGGAGACCACGCCGTCGTCACCGACCAAGAGAGATCACTCTGGAAATTTTGTTGCTATGAATGGTTCTTCTACACATATTGATGGAGGAAACAGCAAAATGCATGTGTACAAACGACAGCCCTCACACAGGTAATTCAAACTATATTACCAATGACACTCTTCACACATTTTTCCAACACTTAAGTGTACAAACGACAGCCCTCATACAGGTAATTCAAGCTATACTACAAACAACAGCTCTTACACAGGTCATTCAAAACTATAGTGTACAAACAATACCCCTCACACAGGTAATTCAAAACTCTAGTTTATAAACAACTGCCCTCACACAGGTAAATCAAAACTCTAGTGTACAAACAACTGCCCTCACACAGGTAAATCAAAACTCAAGTGTGCAAACAACTGCCCTCACACAGGTAAATCAAAACTCTAGTTAATAAATAACTGCATGCCCCTCACACAGGTAAATCAAAACCCTTGTGTGCAAACAACTGCCCTCACATAGGTAAATAAAAACTCAAGTGTGCAAACAACTGCCCTCACACAGGTAATCAAAACGCTCATGAACAAACAACTGCCATCACACAGGTAAATCAAAACTCAAGTGTACAAACAATACCCCTCACCCAGGTAAATAAAAACTCTAGTGTACAAACAATACCCCTCACACAAGTAAATCAAAAATCTAGTTTATAAACAACTGCCCTCACTCAGGTAAATCAAAACTCTAGTGTACAAACAATACCCCTCACCCAGGTAAATCAAAACTCTAGTGTACAAACAATACCCCTCACACAAGTAAATCAAAACTCTAGTTTATAAACAACTGCCCTCACACAGGTAAATCAAAACTCTAGTGTACAAACAACTGCTCTCACACAGGTAAATCAAAATCAAGTGTGCAAACAACTGCCCTCACACAGGTAAATCAAAACTCTAGTGTACAAACGACAGCTCTCACACAGGTAATTCAAGCTATACTACAAACAACAGCTCTTACACAGGTCATTCAAAACTATAGTGTACAAACAATACCCCTCACACAGGTAATTCAAAAGTCTAGTTTATAAACAACTGCCCTCACACAGGTAAATCAAAACTCTAGTGTACAAACAACTGCCCTCACACAGGTAAATCAAAACTCAAGTGTACAAACAACTGCCCTCACACAGGTAAATCAAAACTCAAGTTTGCAAACAACTGCAATCACACTGGTTAATCAAAACTCTAGTTTATAAATAACTGCATGCCCTCACACAGGTAAATCAAAACCCTTGTGTGCAAACAACTGCCCTCACACAGGTAAATCAAAACTCAAGTGTACAAACAATAGCCCTCACACAGTTAGTTCAAAACTCAAGTGTAAAAACAATACCCCTCACACAGGTAACTCAAAACTCTAGTGTACAAGCAACTGCCATCACACAGGTAAATCAAAACTCTCATGTACAAACAACTGCCCTCACACAGGTAAATCAAAACTCTAGTTTATAAATAACTGCATGCCCTTACACAGGTAAATCAAAACTCTAGTTTATAAATAACTGCCCTCACACAGGTAAATCAAAACTCTCATGTACAAACAATTGCCCTAACAAAGGTAATTCAAAACTCCAGTGTGCAATCAATACCCCTCACACAAGTAAATCAAAACTCTAGTGTACAAACAATACCCTTCACACAGGGGTAACTCAAAACTCTAGTGTACAAACAATACCCCTCATACAAGTAAATCAAAACTCTAGTGTACAAACAATACCCCTCACACAGGTAACTCAAAACTCTAGTGTACAAGCAACTGGCCTCACACAGGTAAATCAAAACTCTTGTGTACAAACAACAGCTCGCACGGCACTCACACGGGTTATTGAAACAGTAAATTGATTGTAGTACACATTCTGGAAAAATATGTCTGGTATTTCATATCATTATGTATATTTATTTTTTTCACTCAAATTATGAAAACATAACACATCATCAATTCAGCCATTATGTATAAAACTGTATATTAACAACCGACACACAAATCAGCATATTTATAAAAACAATCGTCCTCTCATATGTGTAAAATAACACAGGTAACTCCTTATAAGGGAGGCATTTTACAGGTAAGACACAAGGGCTCAGTCAGGTAACCTATTTTAAAGGTAAGAGAAGGGGGCTCAGTCAATTGGCTCAACCAATTGGCCGTCAAATAATGTAGATTTGGCTGTCAAGCCTTTACAAAAGGATGATTGTTTTTGTAACATCTAATCTGATGATCATGATGTATGGTGATTTTTTTCCTGTAAACTATGATATACATGTAAACGATGGTTCATTTCTTGATTGATGGATGAAATGTTGTGTAATAAATTCAGGGTGTTTCATCGTTATATCCTCGATTTTGACAGGTATTGCCCATGGTGACTCGATTTTGACAGGTATTGCCCATGGTGACTCGATTTGTCCCCTGAAACATAGAATGTAGAATTCATCATCTTTTTGATGACAGAACAAGTAGACCTATTTTGTACCTTACTCATGTGTATACAATACATGTATGATATTGAAATTAGTCTGTGATGTTACATGATAATAAAGAATCTCAGGAATGACAATGTTTTTGTTGGACAGGATATTTGTAAACCGAGCCTTACATTTGGAGAAGATCTCTGTGTATGGATTTGACATGGATTACACTCTAGCAGGTCAGTATTTACAGGTTAATTTTCTCATGTCTGTTATCTTATAATCCAAAAAGATAATTTCCTTTTCCAGTTTTCATTTTTCATTTCACTTATAGAACGTGACAGGACATGGACAAGTTATACTTTAACTGACTGATTTGTTCTGTTGACAGTCCGCCTAGCCATCTGAAACATGTAAACTAATAAACCTTACATTTATGGAATTCTTGGTGTTGACGCTCCTTTACTTACCTACTTGTATTCACTGATTATAAAGTAAATAAAAAGCTAGCTATAGGCTATTTGTAGTTAGATGTTGTTCAATTTAGTTTAGTTCATTTTTTAATGATATTTTTTAAAGCAAAATACTCTTCTTTTGTCTAGTGTACAAATCATCAGAATATGAAGCCATGGGATTTAATATGTTGAAAGAGAGGCTGGTAACTATTGGATACCCAGAGGCAATTAAAGAGTTTGTATATGATCCTACATTTGCATGCAGGTAACTATCAAACCTATTTTTTTCTGATTACCCGGGGTATATGTCTTTGTATTATTTTAATCTTACCATCATTGCATGCATATCCTTTAAAGAATTCGGTATAATTTGTATCCAAAACACGTTAACTCGTCTTTAAATTAGCGAGTAGATTATTTACAATACACATGGTCGAATTGAAAACACTTTGATGATTTTGTGCATCCCTCCTTCTAAATATTTCGTGAATTTTAATGTTAATTCCTGGCGTTTCTGTTCCAGAGGATTGTGGTTTGACAAACAGTATGGAAACCTGTTAAAGGTGGATGCTTATGGTAACATTTTAGTCTGTGTTCATGGGTTCAAGTTTTTAAAAGGGTAAGTTCAATCAATATTGTTCATATATATAGCTGGCTATCATTTCTGTCCTTATCTAAATACATAATGCTTATTTCCTGTAGTTTTTTTCTTAGTACTTTTGTTTTCAAACTTGTCTTTTCAATATTTTATAAACAATTGTAGTCATTGTTACCTGGTATTAACTGTGAAACTAAGGTAACACAGTACATTTCAGTTTAGAAATTGTAGTCCTAGATAATATTATTTTGAGATTGTTTAATTTAGGAAATGAACATATAAACTTCAGTCGTGAACTTCAAGTAATAGAAAAAAGTTTCAGATTATTGTTGAGACTGTCACAAGAAAGGAAACGAGATCTAAAAAATGTTAAAAGAGTTTAGCTTTGATTAACCCTTTCACCACTGTAGACCATAATGGACTCGTCCAGATCAATGTATAGAAGAGTCTACCAAATTAAAGTTACCTAGGGGTGAAAGGGTTAACATAGTTCTGCAATAATTGAAGGTTTGTTAATATTTCTGTATTTTAATTTAGACATGAAGTGTCAAAGCTTTACCCAAACAAGTTCATACAGCTGGATGAAAACAGGATTTATGTATTAAATACTCTCTTTAACCTGCCAGGTAGGTCATCTCAATTTATAATGTAGCATGCATCTTTTAAAAATTTGATATTGGAATATTAATGTGCAAAAAACATGGAGAATTCTTCAGTCTGTAACGTTATTCTAAGTTTTTTGTAACAAATTTGGTTATTCAAAGATTTGATTAATAAAATTGTATTGGTTTACTTAAACAGCACATTGAAATAAATGAAATATCAGTAAAAAAAGTTGAACTATTTAATACTTAATACAAATATCTAAAATAAACTTTTCGTTTTACCACAGAGACCTATATGATTGCTTGTGTCATTAACTATTTCAACTCCAGCAAGGATTACGTAAGGTGAGCATCCAAATGTTTCTGTTGCTTTGATAATTCAATATTTACTGTTCACTGTACCTCTTAATTAAGGAAACAGAGCTAAGCATACCAACACACTGACACACTGTATCATATATAACACACATCTTAGTACTATACATACATCGTATTACAAGACCAACACATCCCTGCTAGTACTATGTAGGCAGCCTCTCAGTCAAGAAACCCTGTCCTGCACATAATCTTCTAGCTTTCAGGTGAATACTGAGTCATGGTAAGCCAATGGTTGTAAGGTTTAACCCTCCTGGATATCTAGAAGTTCTAAATAGTATTAGGTCTCTTAAGGTCTCATTTTGTTTGATGGCATTCATGGCCATATAATTATAATTGTTTAATCATACTTTTTAACTTATCATGTAAAAGCTGTTACCATTATTGGCTAAAAACTATAAGAAAGTTATCATCAATATTGTATCAAGTTTTACAGGTTTTCACTAATAAATATGTACATTTTGGTTGATATTTTATATATGATTAAGTACAACTATAGATATGTCAACACACGTATATAGGTATGTGACTTTTATAACACAATTATTTTTTGTTATTAAAAGTCTTTTAACATTTTGTGCAATAATTCTTCAATAATTGGTGATGTAGAATTGTTTTATGTATTATCACATCTATACCTGAAGGAGGATTGTGATGACTGTTTCGGTTATCCTCATCCTTCCCATCCTGCACACCCACCAATTACACACGCTACGATATCCTGCACACACGCACATGTCATATTTCAAAGGCATGTCAAGTTACCTGCTAAATTCAGTACTGTATACACATTTTTTTAATCAAATACTGAAACAATTTTTCAAAAACACACATTCCACTATACATATACAGTCATACAATTTATCTCAAAGTTTCCGAAATTGTATAAAAAAAACTTTGAAATAATCAAAGTATTGAAGAAGGCATTCAAAGACCTAGTAAGGACAGAACAATTGCTGTAGTCCAAAACTTGTTTGACTGTATAGCATATTTTGTTGGGGGCTCTTTCTTAGGTGTGTAAAGAGGAAAAGGGAAACTACATTGAAGAAATCAATGCATTGAATAAAAACTGTTAGTTTAAACATCACTTGATGCTGGCATTTCCTCTATATACACAAATGAAAGAACCTGTTTTTCCCGAATCCTGTCTTAAAAGGAGGTTAACAGATAATCAAACGTTGGATTGTCATAATATATATTTGCATCATAGAACGCGATGTATTTGGCAGGTCGGACTTTCCCTTGGCAACGATGCCTCACTGCCTGGGGGCACAGCCAAATGCCAAATAAGGGTGCACGTGACTGCCCTCATTAGTAAGTGGTCAGGTAAGGTGTGCAGGTGTCGAGGCCGACCTTTGACCCTGAACAATAACACCCTACCCTTGTTACCTCACAAGGGGGTAATCACAGATAGAAATTATTCCCAACCTGTCAAGTGATTATGATTGTTCATCTTTGCAGAAAAAAGTTTCAGAAACTTAATACAATACTATAAAACTTCATATCATGTATATCAAATAAAAGAAAAATACTGTATTTAAATCAGGTCTGAAATTGTATACATCAGAAAGTCTTGATTTATTAACCTATAAGTTTATTCATTTGACTTATACTTATTACTGTCTTATAACTAAGTGAAGTTTTCAGTCAGCAATGTTTTTTGATGTATTTACTGAAAACAACAGACTTAGTGTTAATTAAGTTTTTATCTGTGGTGCTTGCCCTGTGAAGGTGATACATGTACTTATATATACACACACTGGAACTCCTGATCTTTGATCTAACTGGACAAAACTAGATCCTATGTGTGCCAAAACAGCATGAGCCTGTTGTTCAATATTTTTGCATTTTATTGTTGCATGTAACATGATAGAGATTTAATCTGACCAAACCACCACGGTCACAATGAATGTTTGTGAAAATTGTGGGAAACTATAAATCGTACTGCTACATGTATATGTCTGTTGTTTTTAAAATTAGCCAATAGATGGCAACAAAACTCTTTCAAAAATGATGATTAGAACCAAATTAGAAACAGCCTAAAGTACTTTTTATCAAAATCATTCTATGCATTAAAAAATAATATGGGCATATTTGTATTATTAGCTCACCTGGTCCAAAGGACCAAGGTGAGCTTATGCCATACCCCGGCGTCCGTCCGTCCGTCGTCCATACGTCAACAATCAATTTAAACGACTTCTTCTTCTTAACCACTGATTGGAATTCAACTAAATTTGACCGGAAGCATCCTTAGGTAGTGGGGATTCAAAATTGTACAAATGGTTTGGCTGACACCCAAGGGGGCTCAGGGGCGGAGCCAAAAGGGGTCAATTTTGCTATATTGATTTAAGCGACTTCTCCTCTGGAACTAATTAGAGGTGGATATCAACCATATTTGACTGTAAGCATCCCTAGGTAGTTGAGATTCAAAATTGTACAAATGGTGGGGCTGACCCCCTAGGGGGCTGAGGGGCAAGGCCAAAAAGGGTTATTTGGCTAAACTGCTTAAAACGACTTCTTCTGTAGAACTATGCCATGGATATCGATCATATTTGGTGGGAAGCATTCATGGGAGACAGGGATTCAAAATGTACAAATGGTGTGGCTAACCACAAGGGGCTCAGGGGCGGGGCCAAAAGGTGTTATTTGGCTATACTCTGCTTTAAGCGACTTCTTCTCTGGAACTAAGCGATGGATATCAACCATATTTGACTGGAAGCATCCCTAGGTAGTGGGGATTCAAAATTGTACAAATGGAGGGGCTAACCCCCCAGGGGGCTTAGGGGCGGGGCCACAAGGGGTGATTTGGCTATATTTCTACAAACGACTTCTTCTGTAGAACTATGCACTGGATATCAATCATATTTGATCAAAAGCATTCATGGGATGCAGGGATTCAAAATTGTACAAATGGTATTGCTGCTCCCTAAGGAGGCTGAGAGGTGGGGCACAAAAGGTGTCAATTTTGCTATATTGCTTTAAGCGACTTCTTATCTGGAACTAAGAGATGGATATCAACCATATTTGACAGGAAGCATCCCTAGGTAGTGGAGATTCAAAATTGTACAAATGATGGGGCTGACCCCCCTGGCTAAGGGGTGGGGCCAAAAAAGGTTTATTACTTGGAAATGGTTGAAATCCCCACTGTATAACCATATATACAATTGCTGGGTATAAAGAGAAGAATGCACATCTTTTTCCAGGATGTCCCTAGAGTCTGGCCCCACCCTATCAGACATAGTCCGCCGGTCATAACTTCGAAACGGTTGAGATCCCCACCACAAAACGATATATACAAATGCTGGGCATAAAGAGACGAATGTAGTCATGATATAAGAATGGACCCTGGGGTCTGACCAAACCCCTAGGGAACTAGTTTCTTCGTCACAACTTGGAAACAGTTGAGATCCCCATCCTATAACCGTATAAACAATTGCTGAGTATAAAGAGATGACTGCACATATGCTTCCAGGATGGCCTTGGGGTCTGCCCCATCCTTGGAAACTTAACCCCTGGGTCATAACTTTGAAATGGTTAAGATCCCCACTCCAAAACTATGCATTCAATTGTTGGGAATAAAGAGACGAATGCAGTCATGATATTAGAATTGACCCTAGGGTTTGCCCCACCCTTGCAGACTTAATCCTTGGGTGATAACTTCGAAACAGTTGAGATGCCCAACCCAAAACTATAAATACAAATGCTGGGCATGAAAAATCTAATACAGATATGCTACAAGGATTGGCCTTGAGGTCTGGCATATTCCCTTGCCCTTGGATCTCATTTGGAGAATATTTTGCAATGCTTTCTTAGATATCCAGGTGAGCGATACAGGCCCTTTGGGCCTCTTGTTTTTCTTCAAGTTCTAGCCAATTGAAAGTCCCCAAAATAATGTTGAATGAGAACTTATCATAATGACCATGTAATATGTATGCACACATCAATCCATCCCTCTAACATACATAAGGTGAAGGGTATATTTCGACTGTATATATATATATACAGGATCAACTATTCAACGTTCTCTTCTGTAAGAGTTGCCTCCCTTCCCAGTACGGAAACTAGTATATGAGTGTTAGCTTCTTGTTAACAGAATGGGAGCTGTGATTGTACAAAACAATATATATTATAATGACACAAAATATAAAAAATATCTGTTGCTTGATTATAAATATGAAAACAACAGGAGGAAGTCATCTGTATTTTTTTTGTGCCTTGTCAATATAAGGTACTGAATATTTATTATTAATTTCTTAAAACATTGACTCATTTATAAATTATCCAAATTTATCTAAGAAGATTTAGGCACTTTTACTTAAAATTCAGCTGATATCCGCGATAAAAATTGTCGAACAATATCACTACATCATAGTTGATGCTGACATTACAGTGAAAACATGTCATGACCCAATACATCGAAAAGTAGGACTTTCAGTAATTTATAACCAGAAAGTAAAGAAAGGATTAAATGTAGCTAATAACCTATCTTAAGAGTACTTGAATGTATGACTTTGTATTAAAGGAAATTAGCATTCACTCATACATAGTCAGATTTGTTCATGATTTGGATTTACTTGCAAGATTCAATGATATTCAGTATATGCTGTGAACTTTTGATTCAATAATATGCAACCATTTCTGAAGTCACTGAATGAGTGTCATTGTTATTCTTACTTTACAGGACGCAAACTGGGGTAAAGTGCAATGACCTGTTTATGTCATACCAATCAATATTTCAAGATCTGCGAGCTTCTGTAGACTGGGTCCATGATCAAGTGAGTGTTTTGTAAATAAGTTTTTTTGTAGCTGTACAAAATTAAATCTGTTTAGAAAGAAGACTACCCAATTAATTGTCATAGAGATTGTAATATCACTGTGCTTATCAGACCATCAGTTCTACAAGTTCAGTTATAATGGATTTCAAAATTTTAATTCATTCATATTTTTTTGTAAATTTGTAAATTTTAACTATAAATTTAATAAATTGATATAACACCTGATTCAAAAGATTATGTTCAAGGCCCAAGTTTTTAAATGCTCAATGTACATATCAAACATGTCGCAACATTTCAAGACTGTAGTGTCCCTCTGTCAAGCTATGACTGAGTGAACAGTAGGTCGTGAAATGTTTTGACACATTTAATGTGTATAAAAAATAGTTTGATGTTACATTTTTCCAAACTGCTGAATCTTACTAATGACTGCAATATTCATAATCCTCGGGTTTTAGGGTAACTTGAAGAAAGACACAGTAGAGAACCCGGAAAAGTTTGTACATAAAGACAGAAGGCTTCCACTCTTACTCAACAGGTAATTTGTGTATGAAAAAAATACATTATGTATTTTTGATTCCCCGATCGGACGTGAAAAGGTATGGGGTCACTTGCCCGACCATGTGGGTTTTCCCCGGGTATTCCGGTTTCCTCCCACAGTAAGACGTCACCCCTGCACGCTAAAATCCGGCCCAACAAGAGTGATTTATATAAGATGAAATAACTTGTGTCATAATTGTTGTAAAATAAATAAAGTTTGTATTTTTATACATAATGTCTTGAATATGTATACCACTGCAGCTATTTTGTATTTTTTGTGATGTTTTTTACTTTCATTGAGATCATTTAGGTATTGGGTCACCTGCCCAACCACGTAGGTTTTCTCTGGGTACTCAAGGCCAAAAAGAGGGATTAATATTGAAACAATTTGTTGCATAACTGTTGTAAAATGCAACAAAAAATATAATTATATCTATTAATGTTTCAGAAAAGTGGTGGCAATTTCTTTTTCATATATTCATGATTAATATTTTGTTTAAAGAAGCAGTCTTGCCATTGTGGACTTAGATAATCAGTTCCATGATGTCATAGCTTCATGTGTTGTAGTGGACATGGTTATTGTCATATCATCCCTGGAATTATAGCATTCCATGTATGTGTATAAACATAAATGATAAGGTGTTGTGTTACAGAATGAGAGAGTATGGTGCCAAGACTATGATCATCACAAACAGTGACTACACCTACAGCAATGTAAGTACAGGTATATCAACATCTCCTCATACTGTGGTAGGCTGTCTAGTGACAACATCTCCTCACACTGTGGAAGGCTGTCTAGTGACAACATCTCATCATACTGTGGTAGGCTATCTAGTGACAACATCTCCTCATACTGTGGTAGGCAGTCTAGTGACAACATCTCCTCATACTGTGGTAGGCAGTCTAGTGACAACATCTCCTCATACTGTGGTAGGCTATCTAATGACAACATCTCCTCATACTGTGGTAGGCTGTCTAGGGACAACATTTCATCATATTGTGGTAGGCTGTCTAGTGACAACATCTCCTCACACTGTGGTAGGCTGTCTAGTTACTACATCTCATCATACTGTGGTAGGCTGTCTAGTGACAACATCTACTCACACTGTGGTAGGCTGTCTAGTGACAACATCTCATCAGACTGTGGTAGGCTGTCTAATGACAACATCTCCTCATACTGTGGTAGGCTTTCTAGTGACAACATCTCCTCATACTGTGGTAGGCTATCTAATGACAACATCTCCTCATACTGTGGTAGGCTGTCTAATGACAACATCTCCTCATACTGTGGTAGGCTTTCTAGTGACAACATCTCCTCATACTGTGGTAGGCTTTCTAGTGACAACATCTCCTCATACTGTGGTAGGCAGTCTAGTGACAACATCTCCTCATACTGTGGTAGGCTATCTAGTGACAACATCTCCTCATCCTGTGGTAGGCTTTCTAGTGACAACATCTCCTCATACTGTGGTAGGCTTTCTAGTGACAACATCTCCTCATACTAGGCTGTCTAGTGACAACATCTGCTCATACTGTGGTAGGCTGTCTAGTGACAACATCTCTTCACACTGTGGTAGGCTGTCTAGTGACAACATCTCATACTGTGGCAGGCTGTCTAGTGACAACATCTCCTCATACTGTGGGAGGCTGTCTAGTGACAACATCTCATCATACTGTGGTAGGCTATCTGGTGACAACATCTCCTCATACTGTGGTAGGCTGTCTATTGACAACATCTCATCATACTGTGGTAGGCTGTCTGTTGACAACATCTCCTCATACTGTGGTAGGCTGTCTAATGACAACATCTCTTCACACTGTGGTAGGCTGTCTAGTGACAACATCTCCTCACCCTGTGGTAGGCTGTCTAGTGACAACATCTCATCATACTTTGGTAGGCTGTCTATTGACAACATCTCATCATACTGTGGTAGGCTGTCTAATGACAACATCTCCTCATACTGTGGTAGGCTTTCTAGTGACAACATCTCCTCATACTAGGCTGTCTAGTGACAACATCTGCTCATACTGTGGTAGGCTGTCTAGTGACAACATCTCTTCTCACTGTGGTAGGCTGTCTAGTGACAACATCTCATACTGTGGCAGGCTGTCTAGTGACAACATCTCCTCATACTGTGGGAGGCTGTCTAGTGACAACATCTCCTCATACTGTGGGAGGCTGTCTAGTGACAACATCTCCTCATACTGTGGGAGGCTGTCTAGTGACAACATCTCCTCATACTGTGGGAGGCTGTCTAGTGACAACATCTCCTCATACTGTGGTAGGCTGTCTAGTGATAACATCTCCTCATACTGCGATAGGCTGTCTAGTGACAACATCTCCTCATACTGTGGTAGGCTGTCTAGTGACAACATCTCTTCACACTGTGGTAGGCTGTCTAGTGACAACATCTCATACTGTGGTAGGCTGTCTAGTGACAACATCTCCTCATACTGTGGTAGGCTGTCTAGTGACAACATCTCCTCATACTGTGGAAGGCTGTCTAGTGACAACATCTCCTCATACTGTGGTAGGCTGTCTAGTCACTGGTTGTGGTGACATAATTAGCTAGGACAAGTTTCCTTTAGCTCCATTGGCAGAGCAGTTGAAAAGTAATAGATCGGTAGTTTCTGGCTTCCTAGTGGAGACTCTCTGGAAAAGTTATGTTAATATAAAGATACGTCAATATCAACCACTAGAGAGAGTCCCAGTCTCATGGAAAAGTTACGTCAATATCTTCGACTAGAGGGCACCCTAGTCTTAAATCACCACTGTCTTATAATTAAAAATGTAATTAGAAGTGACTAATGGATTGTTGTACAACAAAGAACAACTGATACTGGGGCATCCTCATGTGCACAACAATTGAACAGATGTAGGTGGTTCACCTTGATTCATTCCTACAACACCTGACCTAGTTAATCACACTCTGAATAATTTGGCAACCGATTGATAGAAAGTTTGTATACAGCCTTAATTCAAGACATGTAAAACTAACACTACATCTTCAGGAAAGAAAAAAATTATCCTTGAAATATTCAGATAAAGGTTTTAAAATGTTGCTTAAGACGTAAAATGGGCTTAGTTTGCTTGTATCTTTTTATGTTTTCTCATTATAGAGATTAAAATGATTTCTTCTTTTCCAGAAAATCATGGAGTACCTCCTAGACTTCCCAGATGTAAGTACAATGTGTTAAACATGGTTTTAATTGATCCAATCCCACTCATTACCAACCAACTAATAATTCTCAAAATCAGCAATATTTATGTGTAAAAGATCAATGTAATCGGTTCAAATAATTCAATTCCAAAGACGTCATACTGAGTAATGGTACATGGAATCAACATATAATGAGTAGAAAATATAGAATAAAAATAACACACATGTATAAAATGCTTTGTGATGAATTTACTATGTAAGAAAATCGAGCATTGTAATTACAGTACCACTGTTTCCATTCTAGGGCCTACTTTACCAATGTATTATCTGTGAGTTATGTCCCTTAGAACAGAGCTCCCTTGATTCCTAAACATTTTGTTATGGATTGGCTTTGATCAATATTACTCTATTTTAGATTGACTTTTAGTAGTTTTGCTTTGAGATATTCATCAGTTTATGATTTCATTCACCATTGACAGCTTCCTAAGAGAGATTGGACCTCATACTTTGACATAGTGGTTGTGAGTGCAAAGAAACCGCTGTTTTTCAAAGAAGGAACCATCATGAGGAAAGTGGACAGAGTATGTAATCCCGTTTTATAAGTGGATGTTTCTTGCCATAAAATCTCATCAAATATGATACACCTTAAAAAACTAGGATTTTAGATGTAAATATTAAAAGATGATGTTGTTTAATATATTTGTAAAATCAATGTTTCCAGACTAAAGGGAAATGTATCATGTCATTGTCTTTCAAGCACTGGTAATATCTTTAAAGGACTGGTAATATTATTAAAGACTTTTTTTTAATTCAAATTTTATCATAATAAATTCCTAATTTGATTTTTCTTTTACTAACTATACAGTTGTAGTTTTATCCAGGAAATGTTGTTTTATTAAGTCCTAATTTATTGATGTTATGTCCCTGTAAACAGTAAATAAATGACTTGCTGATGTTTTGTATCACAGGAGACAGGTAAACTAAGCCTCGGTCACCACCTCGGACCACTGAAGCAGGGCTGTGTGTACTCCGGGGGTACGTACTACTATTGTATAAAAACATTTTATTTTGACTCAATACAAGACAAAAAATAATGAATAATGGTTTTGCATTTTCATAATTTTGAACCAGTTTATAGTAGAATCCTTGAAGTTTGTAGCATCTCCTAACTGACAAAAAACTATGTTGCATGTTTTGGTGTGTTTTAAGTTTTTCCAACCTTATTGATTTAAAGGGGCTGGTCGGGGAAAAAATGTCATATTTGCTAAAATGACATACACATGTTTAAAATACCTTCTTCTGAAATATACCGATTCAAATTTTGCTGAAATTCACTCCCTAAGAGTAAAAAATATAATCATATTAAAGAAATCCTAAATCGTCACATGACAGTCTAAAACTCTCAATTGACCCAGATCAGTGATGTAATTTTACCGCACGCGCGTCATCAACAAGGCCAAATGTTAAACATCGCGGCGAATGAAAAAGATGCATACAAAAGTCATGACAGGCACGAGGTATCAATACCGTTATATATAACAACAACATATAGGTAGGAATACTACACTTGCATCATACATGACCTTTGAAAACAATTATTTACGTATAGTATTGCTGTCTTGTCCGCTTGTTGAGTCGGACATGGCTGATAGACGGCGTGCTGTTGTCGTTATCTTCACTGCCACACTTTCGAAACAACCACGTGACATATATAAATAGATCTGCTCTAAATTTACGCGGGGCTTCCCTGAGATTTCAGTGGTCAAAACTGGACATTGCAAGCAGATCTCGACCATCATATTGCCGTGGTATAACTTTTGGAAGGCCAGAGAACGCATTTAGACCCATTTATTTTGTAATTTTTTCCCCAACCAGCCCCTTTAAGCTTGACCCTGAAATTATTTTTTTATCTTTTTTTAACTTTTTTTAACTTTTTTAACATAATCAATAAAACAAAATCAAGTTTATTTATAATGTTAAACCATGTGAAAACTTGTGTTGTGTTGATTGGCTTTATTTCAACAAGTTCAATCTGTTTTAACTAAAAATGGATTGCTGTATTCCAGGTTCCTGTGACCAGATTTCTCAGATGTTGGGGGTGAATGGTAAGAATGTCCTCTATGTTGGGGACCACATCTTCGGAGACATCCTGCGATCTAAAAAAGAATGGGGCTGGAGGACTTTCCTTGTGGTTCCCGAGCTTCAACAGGAAGTACGGGTTTGGACAGAGAAGAGGGCATTGTTTGAACGTCTCGAAAGTTTGGAGTGTGAAATGGGGGAGAAATACAGGTAAGCTTCATATATTGATAGTCTGGAGTGTGAAATGTTGAAAATGTGAAGTATTAAATTTAAATTGAGATATGGTTAGTCCAACCTCGTAGCATAAATCAGGCAGAATTCTTGCTATTCGCAAATATTGTTGCATGGAAGTTGTTTTGATAAGAATTCTACTGTGCAGAGGAAATATTTAAGTTGTGCTGTCTTTTGCTTTCTTATTATAGAATTTCAAAATTTCATAAAACGCTGATGTTGTGTGTTACAGAAATTTAGATAGCAGCCACATGGAGAAGCCAGATATCCACAGCATACAGAGAGCTATGATGGTAGGCACGCCTCTTAAATACTTTCACAAAATAAGCGCAGGAAACAGAAATGACAGATTGTCTCCCCTTATCATATCTTTACTATTTATACAGTGTGTTACAACAATTAGTCCTTAAAGTTTCTACTACCGGTACTTCACTAAATGTTAAAATAAAAATGTCAACTCATTGTTTTGCTTTTATTTTGGTCAGAATATTAGCCTGATGAGAGTACTATATAACATGCCTGGCTCAGCCTGATAAATATTAATAAGAATTTTTTTTTAAATAATGCAAATTTTATTTTTTCGTTTTAGGAAACAGTCCATGAGCTTGACCAATCCTATGGAGTGCTTGGCAGCCTGTTCAGGAGTGGTAAGTTTTCATCACCTGTAGGGATTTTTAATGAGGGAAACAGATTTATCATCTGATTCTTGAAAACCATGCTTTATTTATAAAGGTGTTTCAGCAAGAACTTAAGAGAGTATGTTTTCAGTGATTTTAATTGACATATATAACATACTGATTGGTGTATTGATGGGAAAGTGTTGTGAAACTATTTCTATGGTTTTATTACCGGTATGTCAGTGGTGGTCAAGGTGGAGTACATGTGTAAACTGTGGATTTTCTTGTCAAGTTTACTGTGCCTTAATTGATTTCCATCATGGACATATCACCATAGTGAGTGCTGGAAGTGTCACTTTGATTACTAGCGACATGCCGTGGACTTCTAGAAGTCACTTTGGTAAACAGTGTACGGATCTGATCAGTCAATGTACACAATAGTTACATAGCAATGTATACAAAAACTACTAAAAGTTTAATTAATTTGGTAATAATCCTGAAATCCCTGTCTGTAAAAACAATATGATATCAATAATACTATGTGTACAGTGTTAGTATAACACAGGGGTTCTTTAACTTTGAGGTGTTGAGTTGATGAGATCGTTTTGTATGAAACAGGTTCCCGACCGACGTTCTTTGCCTCCCAGGTCCAGCGATATGCAGACATCTACTGCGGAGACTGGTTAAACATGCTTCACTACCCATTCACCTACATGTTCCGTGCTCCTTCCATGCTGGTGAGTGGAATTTCTGTTGGTTGCTTACATTGGATAATGGATTTATTGAGAATTTTCAAAATTTATTAATCGTAATTCCGGCTGTTTAACAGTGTAATAACACTATCACATAAACTTTCCATATGAAACGTGTTATATATATATTGCCTATTGTCTAGACAAACCCAAAACTGGTGGTATTTTCTTTACATTAGTGTTGTACATGTCTTACAGATGCCCCACGAATCGACCGTTGGACACGATCTCTCCTTTGAGGTAGACCATGGTGAGATGTCTAACCAAAGACTAAACAGCTTTGCAACAGATTCAAATTCAAAACTCACAAACGGCGTGCATCCCCGCGCCGACAGACCAACAAAGGTCACACATCACCACGATGATGACGATTTTGATGAGGAGACCAGCAGTACAGGGAGTGATTGAATTGAATGACCTTTTGAACTTTGACTGTTAAATATATACCTTTGATGACGACAACAACGATATTGAATTACTGTATGACAAATCAATATTTAATCAGGTGAATTTCCTTGACAGTGGCTTAGTACATTACTTGTTACTGATGGTGATCATTTTCCTTAGTACATTACTTGTTACTGATGATGATCATTTTACTTAGTACATTACTTGTTACTGATGGTGATCATTTTACTTAGGAGTTGATGTAATTATGTCTCAAGTTTACAAGTAAATTTGGTTTGAAAAATTAGCAAGGTGTAGAAAAGAACTTGCTACAATATATATTTAAAGTAGTCTGCTGAACAATATTGAACAAAACACATTTTGTGCTATCTTGTGTAAATTGTAAATAGGATGACTTTAACCTCGACTTTACAAAACCTTGACTCAGAGTCGTCGTCACACCCCTCCCCCCCCCCCCCCCCCCCCCCGCAATATTAAGTTACATATTAGATGGTGGAGTTTGTGTATTGAGAAGAAAGAAGGATATTTGAATTTGATTTGTTAATGTTATGTAATCAATATATATAATTTATGAAGCTGCCTTCAAAATGAAGGTTTCAGTATAGTCATATTATATGTGTAGTCATTTTGTTTTTAATAATATTGCCAGGGATTGGAGATGGATTTTAAGGTATGTTTGCCTGTGCTGTTATGAGAAATCTTTGAATAGGTTGGACATGATTATATTATCTATGAATATCTATGAACCGCATCATCAATGTCTCATTTACTTTAATATGAAGTATTACATTATTTTATTAGAAGGTCATTTATTGTTCTAGAAATGTTTTGTTTTGATTTTTAAAAGAAACCAAGTCTCTCACTTTGAATCTACACACAGTTTTATTATTTTTATCCTAAACCAGTGCTATATGTGTATAGGCATTGACTGCTTAATACTGTTAAAACAAATAGAATTTGCGTAGTTTTATGTGAAGTAATAAAAAACCTTACAATTGGAACATAAATCAAAAGGTGAATCCATTTCATTTGTCTTCCAACAGCTGCCATGATCATTGATGACGTCGATCAACATTCACAACTCATTGTCAAAGAGTTATGTTTCTGATTACCTTCAAAGTATTGCAAGTATTTTGTGCTTCATATGTTTGTGGTTGTCCAGTAACTATATAAAACAATTCTGACCTTAAAAATCACAGATGCCAGTAACATTGTAAAAGGTCATTAGGTAATTTTTGAATAGCTGCTGAATTGTGAATGAGAATGACCATGATATCTATGGATTTACGCTTTATTATTACATGTAGTAAATTTGAGTTTACAGCAGGTTCCTATGCTTCAGAATACCAATGTTATTATACAGTATCCAAATATATATTTACATGTTTCTTTGCATGTTATGAGGAAAAGTGATTGTGGTATAACATATGTTGTAGAGACAAATGGACTATTTTGATTTTGATTTTTGTTCTAGCTTCAATTTCACTTTTTAAAAACCAACTTCTATGTTTGTTTAAGAGCTAGATAGAAGAAATTTCTTACAAGTTTTTAAACCATTTTCAGAAATCTCAGATTCTTTGAACAATGTGCGCAGCAGGAGCTTTCAGAAATCTCAAATGTATATGAGGACAATATGTATGTTTCATACCAATGGCCCTGTTTTATTAGATTCCTATTTACATGTTTGTTAGTTGTATTAGGTCTGTTACCCTATTCGTTGCAATCAGTGCCCCTCCCCCTTTTTCAAAAGAAATTGAAATTATACAGACCCCCCCTCCCAGTCTTGACCAGGCCTGTAAAGTACTTACACTTTAAAGCAGAGATATATGTCTGGTGATCATGTGGCTGGGCTCCTGTGAAGCTGATGAAACCTTAGATTTTCAAACCTCCAGCCACACTCGAATGTTAGTAGTGCTCTTCTGTGATAACAATGGTTGATCATTCATAGCGTAACCTTTTGTAACATAACTCAGATTTTATAAGCACTCCCCTAGCAAATTTTTTAACTGCCCTGGGTGCTAATGAGAGCATATATGGTAAAATAGAGTAAACCTTTAAAATGTAATCACACGCTATATATAATTATTGTTTTAATCCTATATTAGGCAGTGCTATTTTTATTCACATCCCGAGCAATTATTTTATGTTTTACACCGGTGACCTCCTGGATCTATTATTTTTTAGTGCAATACATTGTACCACAATCAAACATGAACATGCATTTCTCTCTCTCTCTCTCTCTTTCTCTATGGCTCTTTTCTCTATATTTCTCTCTCTTTCATGGGGAAATACATTGATTTGTATTTCACCCTTTTTAGTATACCTCCAACTGAGTTAATGTGTCAAGCCATACAAAGTATGTAATTATGTGAATATTTAATTAGGAAAATTTCATTGGTACTGTAACTGTATGAAGTCCGTTTTCTACAGTTTCAGCAGGAGTTATACTTTTTTCCATTGACAAGATAACAGAAATGTCTGATATTTTCATTCTAACTGGTTCATTTGTTAAAAAGATCATCTATTACACCAAATTTAGCAAGATCTAGCATAAAACCTTAGATTTAAACTCCAAATTAACAAAAAACCTCAGTAAATAATTTTTGTTTCATTGTTTTTTGTTTTTTTGTGATATTCATGTTAATTGTTTTCAAATTTGAACAAAAAAATCTACCACAGTCACATATATGTACAGGTATTCATTTTGATTAAGTTTATCATAAAAAAAAACCACACTTGATTAGTAAACGGTGATGTTTATTGGGTTTACATTATTTTGAATGTGAGAACTGGATTTCTCTCTTCTGTACCTTATTTTGTGTGTTGTTTTCTTATGTTATGTTTGTTTATGTTTGCTAGTAATGATGGGACCAACACGTTGGAACGGAAAGTCAGATTGTCGTTAAAGTTTGTTTTTTAAATGACCTGAGCTCAGTAGTTAACATTACAAAAATGTCTTACAGTTTTTAGATACCTAGTACATGTACTAGTTTATTTTTAAATAGGTTGTGGATCACAAACCTATTTGCATGCTTACCCTACCAATAATGACAATGTTTAGATAAGTATTCCTAAAACATGCCATCTATGCTTTTGACAGGTAGGGTTTAAATGTTTATGATAAGTGGCACTGAAGGGCATTATGCTTATGATAAGTGGCACTGAGGGTTCTAATGCTAATGACAGGTGTCCCACAAAGATATTTATAAAATCAAGGATGTTATTTTTTGGTTTGCAACCCTACCAAATAATCTTGTTTTACCTACCTACCAGCTACCGTAACTTATAACAAATACGTAAAACGGTATAAAATACCAATATCAAAGGCGTACAAATACTTTGTAATAAATACAATATACAACATAAATCAACATATTATTTAGTTTACATTGTCATTTCTTTTGAATGTGATAGTGTATAACTATTTAACACAATCCATTGCCAGGTAACCAGTTAAAATACTAAAACAATTGCAATTTAAGCTGATGATATAAGATATTTAGCCATTCAAGACAACTGAACTCATTCACCCCTGAAATTCCATAATGCACTATTCCACCCTTTGAATTGGAAGAGTTCAAATGTGTCTTCAGGGGTGAATGAGTTAAGATCAATAGCACAGAAAATCAAAGATCCCCGAGTTTATTATATACTTACTTTGCAATAGAACTTATCCACATGTTTTACAGGATGAACTCATTCATAATAGATGTTCCATTTAGACAGGTATAATAGACACACAGTATCCTGTAGTAGTTAAGGACCGTTTACACAGGTACATAAGCAGTTAATGTTATATAATCAAAGGACCGTTTAACCTCTACATAGACAAAAGCTAGTCAATGTTAGCTTGGTGCTAATTTACTGCCCATTGAACATCACAGGTAAATAAATAACAAGCTCCATATATCTGATATTATATACTATACAATCATATCCATATCTATGTTCTATATTGTACACTATTAAATGTTCTTTTGTCTAGCACAGAGGTATGTTCCACATCAGATTGTGCTTTAACCATTTAATAAATGTATGCTTTCATTTGCCATATCTTTATATATTACTTCAATCTTATCTCATATTTTAAACTAATTACATATTTTTTTTAATAATATCAATTTTACTGCATGCCTTATTTTCATTTAATGCCTTATTTTGCCCTTTGTTTTGTGTCAGCATATAAGAGATACAAATACTGTAGTGTATAATGATGTTTTATTGTTGTTGTTTATTTATACTAAATAGCTATATACATAAATATTTCATATTCACACAGACCACGATCTGTGAACAAATCATTTTAAGGGTTGAGCAGTATATTCAAACGACTTTATTTGTTTGTTTTTCTTGCAAATAACATAAAATTTCATGAAGTCAAAGTAACGTCTTACATATGTACTTTGTTATTGAATACCATCCCATGTGTATTAAAAGTGAAAAAGAACCATCAATTTTATTAGGTCTACTGCATTTTGTTTATTGTTGATATGTTGGGTCAAATTGAGCTTTACATTTTACCTGGTGAAGCCAAGCTCAGGATTTCCCTATTATGTATAATTGTAAGATGACATATGCAATATATGAGGTGGGTGAATGCCATTAAGTGCTTTACCATTTACTTGACTACCTCCAGTGGTGGTCATCATTTTAGATTTTTGTCTATTGGTCAATATATATGTTTATAGTGGAACGAAACACTGCTATTTGTACATAGAGGAATAAACACAATACAAAACAAAATGTTGTTTGACTATATTTCATTTACAGAAAAATAGGTGGGGGGGGGGGGGGGGGGGTACAGTAGACCATTCCTGGAGGATCACAACGACGAGAAGAAAACAAACATAATAATGTATTATTTTGTCACTGCCATATATTGAATAAAATACTGTTTAAACTAAACATAATGACCAACTAATTATCATCAATCGGCTTGTTTCTATATTTTCAGGCCAATTTTCCAGCAACAATCATATTGCAATGAAATGTCGGAATTATTTGGATTTGTGTCAGGGATGTTTTAGGATGTAAATCTGATCGTTAGAAAAAAATGCTCAGAACAGTCTCGTTGAAAATTGAGATATTGGTTACATTCCCTCGTTTGGACTTGTTTCACAAGTTAAATATTTATAACATATAACTTAGACATCCTTGTCCATGCCTTAATCATTATTGTGTCCGTGGTAAGGATGCGTAAATAAACCAATCATTGAGTTTGCCTTTGAGAAACGGAATAAAATAATGGTAGCCGCAAAGAGGAAGTCGGTAATAAGTGAAAGATATCGCCGAAAAAATCCATTTAAGAACCCTACCAAAAATTGATCCTGGTATAAAACCACCAAACGACACCGATATGACTGAAAAAGAAAGACTGGAATTCAGTAGTAGAGAAAAATAATTGGGTATCGAAACATGAGCAAGTTATGACTATCGCCTGAGCTAGAGACAATACGCGGTATCGAAAGACATGTATAATCATAACTATATGGTCAGGTAGTCGCAATGACCACTCGGACTATATAATCAACCCTGATGCTACAAAAATGGCTAACAGGATGTAAATTAGAAAAAACTGTAACAACATGCATGACCTAAAAGCCGATACAAAAGACAACAGGAAAGTGAACGTAAGATACACACGTGCGTGATTGCTCTTATAAACATAGGGTAGTAGATACCGCATGTAGATTGCTCTTATAAACATAGGGTAGTAGATACCGTATGTAGATTGTTCTTATAAACATGGGGTAGTAGATACCGTATGTGGATTGCTCTTATAAACATAGGGTAGTATATACCGTATGTAGATTGCTCTTATAAACATAGGGTAGTAGATACCGTATGTAGATTGCTCTTATAAACATAGGGTAGTAGATACCTTATATAGATTGCTCTTACAAACATAGGGTAGTAGATACCATATGTAGATTGCTATTATAAACATAGGGTAGTAGATACCGTATGTAGATTGTTCTTATAAACATGGGGTAGGAGATACCGTATGTAGATTGCTCTTATAAACATATGGTAGTAGATACCGTATGTATAGATTGCTCTTATAAACAGAGGGTAGTAGATACCGTATGTAGATTGCTCTTATAAGCATAGGGTAGTAGATACCGTATGTAGATTGCTCTTATAAAAATAGGGTAGTAGATACCTTATATAGATTGCTCTTATAAACATAGGGTAGTAGATACCTTATATAGATTGCTCTTATAAACATAGGGTAGTAGATACCGTATGTAGATTGCTCTTATAAACATAGGGTTGTAGATACCGTATGTAGATTGTTCTTATAAACATGGGGTAGTAGATACCGTATGTAGATTGCTCTTATAAACATAGGGTAGTAGATACCGTATGTAGATTGGTCTTATAAACATGGGGTAGTAGATACCGTATGTAGATTGCTCTTGTAAACATGGGGTAGTAGATACCGCATGTAGATTGCTCTTATAAACATAGGGCAGTAGATACCGTATGTAGATTGCTCTTATAAACATATGGTAGTAGATACCGTATGTATAGATTGCTCTTATAAACATAGGGTAGTAGATACCGTATGGAGATTGCTCTTATAAACATAGGGTTGTAGATACCGTATCTAGATTGTTCTTATAAACATGGGGTAGTAGATACCGTATGTAGATTGCTCTTATAAACATAGGGAAGTAGACACCGTATGAAGATTGCTCTTATAAACACAGGGTAGTAGATACCGTATGTAGATTGCTCTTATAAACGTAGGGTAGTAGATACCGTATGTAGATTGCTCTTATAAACCTAGGGAAGTAGACTCTGCACAATACATCTGTGTCGTCCTTGTAGGAATGTTACAGACTAAGATATATAAAAAACCGTCTAAATGTGAAATTATGCAATCGGGCAATTATCCTACCTTGTCTGTATTGTATTGTAAAACTTCAACCTCTTAAATAACAAAACCAGATCGTATAGAAGTAGCCTTTATTAGACTACCGATTATCTGTTGAAATAGTCATGAACAGATAATTAAAATAAAATGTTTTCTTCACAAATTATTGTTCACAGGACAATTTCACTGGTTTGCCTTGTAAACAGCATGATGCTCAACAAACCCAGTCTCAGTTGACAATACGACATTTGTACTGGTCTGATTAGCCGAGTCGGAGATAGGCTGCGTATGTTTTATCTTGAACGGTGGTCGTGATGCGGCTTTTCTAGAGAGGAGACTCAAATATACTCGCCATTCGTAGGAATAACAGGGATTGTGTTTACCTCGTTCGTCTTTCTGGCGAACTAGAGGCAGGTTGTATACTTGAATCGTGTCGGTGTTTTTCAAATGTGAGAGTGGAGCGAGACAGTACTAAATCATTAACCTGTACTCGAGTTGGCCGGTTTACTGCAAATACCTTTTCAGTAAAAAAAAAAGAAATAAATCGTTTATTCCTATTTGGCCATCTTTTACTCTACGGTTTTATATAGTTTTATTGTTTATTTTCCAGATATATTAAAATACAGTTTGAATTTTCATGTAAAAATAGGACTTGAACTATTATGCATGATTGATCTTGTATGAATGACTTTATTAGCAGATTTTATGATGAATAGCATTCTTATTGATGCCAATGATTAACTACTTTATGCATTTCATATCGGTTGATAAGAAAATCCATGTTTACAGGTTTATTTCTGATTTAAAAGAGATTTGCTACGTTTGTTTCCTGATTTATAACTGTGAGATCTCGAGGTTTGCGATGATTAAACACTCGTTCACTGTATGTTAGGTCGTAAGCTACCTAAATAATTTGTTCACTGTATGTAAGGTCAGTAAGCTACCTACATACTTCGTTCACTGTATGTAAGGTCGTAAGCTACCTACATACTTCGTTCACTGTATGTAAGGTCAGTAAGCTACCTACATACTTCGTTCACTGTATGTTAGGTCGTAAGCTACCTACATACTTCGTTCACTGTATGTTAGGTCGTAAGCTACCTGCATACTTCGTTCACTGTATGTTAGGTCGTAAGCTACCTTCATCCTTCGTTCACTGTATGTAAGGTCGTAAGCTACCTACATACTTCGTTCACTGTATGCTAGGTCGTAAGCTACCTACATACTTCGTTCACTGTATGTTAGGTCGTAAGCTACCTACATACTTCGTTCACTGTATGCTAGGTCGTAAGCTACCTGCATACTTCGTTCACTGTATGTTAGGTCGTAAGCTACCTACATACTTCGTTCACTGTATGTTAGGTCGTAAGCTACCTACATACTTCGTTCACTGTATGTTAGGTCGTAAGCTACCTACATACTTCGTTCACTGTATGTTAGGTCGTAAGCTACCTACATACTTCGTTCACTGTATGTTAGGTCGTAAGCTACCTACATACTTCGTTCACTGTATGTTAGGTCGTAAGCTACCTACATACTTCGTTCACTGTATGTTAGGTCGTAAGCTACCTACATTCTTCGTTCACTGTATGTTAGGTCGCAAGCTACCTACATTCTTCGTTCACTGTATGTTAGGTCGTAAGCTACCTACATTCTTCGTTCACTGTATGTTAGGTCGTAAGCTACCTGCATACTTCGTTCACTGTATGTTAGGTCGTAAGCTACCTGAATACTTTGTTCACTGTATGTTAGGTCGTAAGCTACCTGCATACTTCGTTCACTGTATGTAAGGTCGTAAGCTACCTACATACTTAGTTCACTGTATGTTAGGTCGTAAGCTACCTACATACTTCGTTCACTGTATGCTAGGTCGTAAGCTACCTACATTCTTCGTTCACTGTATGTTAGGTCGTAAGTTACCTGAATACTTTGTTCACTGTATGTTAGGTCGTAATCTACCTGCATACTTCGTTCACTGTATGTAAGGTCGTAAGCTACCTACATACTTCGTTCACTGTATGTTAGGTCGTAAGCTACCCACATACTTCGTTCACTGTATTTTAGGTTGTAAGCTACCTACATACTTCGTTCATTGTGTGTTAGGTCGTAAGCTACCCAAATACTTCGTTCACTGTATGTTAGGTCGTAAGCTACCCAAATACTTCGTTCACGGTATGTTAGGTCGTAAGCTACCTTCATACTTCGTTCACTGTATGTTAGGTCGTAAGCGACCCACATACTTCGTACACTGTATGTTAGGTCGTAAGCTACCTACATACTTCGTTCACTGTATGTTAGGTCGAAAGCTACCTACACGCTAATGTGATTCGACGGTATAACGGGTACCACTTATGCTGCAGGACGTATTTACACTCATATGGTACTTTTAAAGTCATGATGTGTTTCCATTTGTTTTACCTACTGGTGCCATTTCTTTTGTTTTGGTTTTTCCTTGGCTTCTGTTGTTATCTTCCTTTTACTGTGTTGTATCATCTTTTTTCTGATTTTGTTGTCATTTTGTTTTACTGAACCCTCAGTTCTTGTTGTCTTTTCCTTTTGTTTTGGTGCCCCCTTTTGTTACTGGTGGTATCTGTCCTTTTGTTTTTGTGCCCCCTTTGGTTACTGTTGTTGTCTTTCCTTTTGTTTTGGTGCCCCCTTTGGTTACTGGTGTTGTTTTTCCTTTTGATTTGGTGTCTCCTTAGTTCCTGTTGTTGTCTGTCCTTTTGTTTTGGTGCCCACTTTGGTTACTGGTGTTGTCTTTCCTTTTGTTTTGGCGCCCCCTTTGGTTACTGGTGTTATCGATCCTTTTGTTTTGGTGCCCCCTTTGGTTACTGGTGTTGTCTTTCCTTTTGTCTTGGTGCCCCCTTTGGTTACTGGTGTTGTTTTTCCTTTTGTTTTGGTGTCTCCTTAGTTCCTGTTGTTGTCTGTCCTTTTGTTTTGGTGCCCACTTTGGTTACTGGTGTTGTCTTTCCTTTTGTTTTGGGGCCCCCTTTGGTTACTGGTGTTATCGGTCCTTTTGTTTTGGTGCCCCCTTTGGTTACTGGTGTTGTCTTTTCTTTTGTGTTGGTGCCCCCTTTGGTAACTGTTGTTGTCTTTCCTTTTGTTTTGGTGCCCCCTTTGGTAACTGTTGTTGTCTTTCCTTTTGTTTTGGTGTCCCCTTTGGTTACTGTTGTTGTCTTTCCTTTTGTTTTGGTGTCCCCCTTTGGTTCCTGTTGTTGTCTGTCCTTTTGTTTTGGTGCCCCCAATGGTTACTGTTGTTTTTCCTTTTGATTTGGTGACTCCTTAGTTCCTGTTGTTGTCTGTCCTTTTGTTTTGGTACCTATTTGGTTACTGTTGTTTTCCCTTTTGTTTTGGTGCCCCCTTTTTTACTGGTGTCTTTCCTTTTGTCTTGGTTCCCCCTTTGGTTACTTTTGTTGTCTTTCCTTTTGTTTTGGTGCCCCCTTTGGTAACTGTTGTTGTCTTTCCTTTTGTTTTGGTGCCCCCTTTGGTAACTGTTGTTGTCTTTCCTTTTGTTTTGGTGCACCCTTTGGTTACTGTTGTTTTTCCTTTTGTCTTGGTGCCCCCTTTGTTTACTGTTGTTGTCTTTCCTCTTGTTTTGGTGCCCCCTTTTGTTACTGTTTTTGCTCTTTCTTTGTTTTTGTGTCCCCTTCGGTTCCTGCTGTTGTTTTCCATTCGTGTGAGTGCCCCTTCGTTTCTGTTTTTCCCCCTTTATTTTGGTGTCTGCTCAATTTCTATTGGTGTATTTTCTCTCACTTTTGTGTGTTCCTCGGTTCCTGTTGTAAGTTTCGTTTGTCATTTTTCATATAGATATAGACCATGTCTTATAACGGACATGTGTGTTCGTCCTTTAATTGACAGTTACTTTTTACTTAATTACCGACTTCCTCTTTCGGGGTATTTGCATCTCTTCAAAATTTGTTTGCGAAAACGACTAAGTGAATGCCCACTATTGTTAATTCTCTGTTAAATAACGAGAACAAATCAAACATGGAAAATTAGGAAGATCTGTTTTGATTTGACGTCAACGACAACTAATTATTATCTAATGAAGCAAGCTCCTGCTCAGCACGATTCGCGTCTTGTAATGATTGGGGGACGGAACTACGAAACAATAGCTCGGAAAGTTTCGTATTCTCTAAAGAGCATGATGGCCATATAGAGTGACTACTAACGAGCGGTGAATTAAAGGATAATAGGACGAGAACCTTCACCCTGTCGGGGGTCGTTGATACTGGGAGGGGCGGTCAGTGCCGGGGGATTGACAACATCTGAGGCAGATGGGACATGCCCGACTAGCAATGTAAAGAAATACAAGCTAATTGCTCGGCAGCATTGGTGGCAAATTTGCCCTTTGTTATAGCACTGTCGGCTCTATACAATAACCTTTAAACAAAATTATGAACAACCGATCCACGTTTTAGTCGCGAGCGCGTTCATTTACCTCGAGGCATTTCGTTATTGTTAGGAGTACGAAGTGTTTGGTACCACAACACTTCACTTTTCAATAGTTATTTCTAAACGGGGTTTCTAGTTATAACTCTGCGGTTGTACGGCCAATCATCCTGTCTGCTATTCTCACATTTCAATTATATGAATTTATACGAAGAGAAATAAATATTTTCAATCCACAACATTTACAATACTTAACTAACTATATCTAATTTTTCAATCTTAAACACGTCTTACATTCAGAGTGCTGGCTATGGCTATCGATAAGGGGAAACACTCAGGAAAGGTTGTGCATTGTATACATATCAATATTATATTAATTACTATTATATCCCTAGATAGTATGTACATTTTATATAGGCCTACTGTACCATGCAAATAAATAGTTCGTTGTTCTTTATCTAGATATGTTAAACAAAACAAAAACATCTTTATCATTGGATGTGCATCACTAATTATCTACGGTACGATTTTGCAGCTTTTAATTTAGTTTTTATTGCAAAAGAATTTGATAAATTTCAGCTAACAAATACAAGTTAATCCAACAATAAAAAGCAAGTTGGCCGTAACATATCTTCACTGTTTGAAATTTATTCGGCAGTAAACATTTAACTCGCCAACAGGATAATGCCACAAGAATAAGCGCTTGTGTGGTGTTTGTAAGCTGTGACATGTACACCCCATAGTCATGGGAGGGTTGTAAATTGTCACTATTGAAAATGAAGGTGGTTGTGATTATCATATTGTGCAGAACAGCTACCTGAATGTTTGGAATAAGTTACCTTTCTGTATTTGATGGGATATATGATGATGGGATTCACATTGTGTAGGAAACGATTACTCTCGCGTTTGACTAAGCCCGAGTTTCCTCTGCCTCTGACACCAGACTTAGACATTTTGACAGAAAGATGTCTCCCACATCAGACATCAATCTGTCAAAATGTCTAAGTCTGGTGTCAGGGCTACTTTTGACTCTATTTTTGTGCATTCATGTTGACATTATATTATGTCTTTGTTTAGACATTGAGAACTACCACCGTGGTTTATTTTGTCTCTGTATATTGTCGCTGCGGAATATTTCATCCTTGTGCGTCGACATTGTTGAATATTTTGTCCTTGTGTGTTGACGTTGTCTTATGTATATTTTGTCCTTGTGTGTTGACGTTGTCTTAGGTAAATTTTGTCCTTGTGTGTTTTTGGTATATTCTGTCCTTGTGATTCCTGATATCAGGCCATATCATGCTGAAGTTTCTATTTTGCGACGTCTTAGAAACACAAAAGAGATAAATTTAAGAATTATTTTCAATGTTTTATTTTGGTTTCATTATTGCATTGCTTTCAAGTATTTATATCTATTAATATCTATATCTTTATAGCTTTACAGTTGTTTTCCATCTGTCACGTTTGAGTTCAGACGAAATCTTTGTGTTTTGACGATGCGTTGTTATTTTTTTTATTGCATTATTATAACAAAAATATGTTCTTCAAGGTAAAACAAATCCATCGTTTGATAATGTCACCCTGCTAAAAGTGTTCGTACTGTTATATTTGTTATTTAATATCTGTGCCTGGCTCTTACTTTTAATTTCGGATTTCATGATGGCTTTTTGTATTTAATTTTATTCACACCGAATGTATATTTAAATACATAACACCTACATGTGTATACATATATAAATGTTAAAAGCTTCCTGAATCAAATATATGCCCTAATTAGGGAACACAATCAGGAGGTACTACATATTGGGAATTATTGAATAGATATCTCAAAGTTAAAAGTGTAAACAAAAGACCACCAAAACAATATTATTAACGTACTGTATGGTTGCATTCTGCTAACATCACATAGGTACATGTACTAGTATACCATTATACCATTATACCACATATGCACACTCGCATTTGTGTATACGTCACGTAGGATCATACCCACATAACATCAGCCATGTAACATGTAACCCAAACCTCAAAATTCAAATTAAATGTAGGCAAACTTAATTTTATTGGACTTGCAATGCCGTAGATATTGAGGTTATCACTATGTATATACATATTCTAAATCATATGGATTGCTAGTAGTAACATTGATCACTTACAATTGTAAAATATTTATAGATACTCTTAGTATAATCGTGAAACTAAATTGTTATGAACGTGTTTTTGAAAGAAATATTAGAGTAAAGAAGTATTGCTATTAAGTAAAAACAGTTTCTTTATTATTAAATGTACCTACAAGACTACATTATATATGCAATGACTCTTCTTTTTGTCATGAACCGAATTCAATTTTATCACATACAGATGATGCGGGTTTTTGTCCATCCGACGACCATTTCTTCTGGAACAAAACACATGAAAAATACTTATCCAATGAAAATGACATAAATACAACCTATTTGAAAAACATAAAGCAAGCGTAAACCGAATATACTTCAAACAAATTTCAAATGTAGATATCTTTTAATTTAACTTAGAAGAAAACAACGTAAATACCATAGCGATGCGTTTATTTCATATTACAGATATTAATAATATTAATATGTTTTGCGTATAAGGCGATGATTCTAAATTTAATTTAACGTAAACTACTTTATAAAAATAGTGATTGAGAATATGTATATTCAATGAGAATGGTTCAACAGTTTGGGGTAAACTTTATTGATGTTTAGTACTATCGTGGGAAAACATTATACGTTACTGAATTAGAGAACCAGAACCACTTTACATTCCAAAATTATTGAGTATTCACTACCAAACAATTCTAAACGGTCCTTCCTTTCTCACTATTTCAAAGTTCCATTGTTTCTAGATATGACGGTAAATGTGAAAATTTTGTACGGTTTACTCAACACTAAGTTTCCACCCGCTCCGCCTCTATACGAACACATGTATCAGATTATCAAGCTTACCCCAGATCCACAACTTACTGTTAAGCTTTTTTTAATTAACTTAAAAGTAAATGTGAATCTATCATCCGATTCAAAATAACTCCCCCTTTACGAGAACCCATAAAGTATGTATTTCTTGTCAGATATATCTGAACTTAGATAGATGTAGTTTAGGTTTTTAACTTGTCAAGTGGATTATGCTTAGTAAGGGTTGGTCCATACCTGTCTCCACAAACCGTGTTAAGGTTACAACAGTGCGAACTCCTTCAGGTAAAATTATTGCTTTTTTGTTCATTGAAATTGTATCTTTCACTTTCTCTGAGTACAGTGCCCCTTCACTCTAAGTACCGTCTTATGATACAATGATGTTGACTCAGCTAAGATTGGATAAACTATTAAGTGGATTTATTTTTAAGTTCGACAATTGTTAGGGTTTCTGAGTGGTGCCTAAAACATGACTTTCTACAACAATAGAGTACCAAGAGATTTAACAAATAACTTTATAGTTATTTGTCCTGCAATCGTAGTTGTATGTTAAAGGTAAGATCACTATTTGTGTAGAAATCATTTTGTTTGATCTGTGTTACACGTTTTTACATCCTCGTTTCCATTATTGCTATAATTACCTACTCATTTTAATATTGTTTCGTTACTCAGGCGTATTCCCATGACTTGATTCCAAATATACATTTTCGAACACCTGTCAGAAAGAAACTTTTTGGGAATGAAACTTAAACGATGGTATTATTCTCATCAGCGCATTGTCGACATTCGTAAAATAAACAAATAAAAAGTTCCAGTCAATATACATGGATAAAACACAACTCAGTATCAGAAGAGAGACAAACAATGGGAAAGGCCGAGACAAAACAAACCGTTAAAAAGCTACAAAAACACAGTATATTAAATACCGAAATAACATAACCTGTAAAATACATTATGTAGGTAACAAAGTCACAGCGGACATATTTATCAAAATGAAAAATATTAATATCAAGAACTGTATTACATATCTACAAACGCATCAGCTTAGATAAGTAAATTATATAGCGAACCAAGATTTAATGAGCTGGACAACTGTCTTTTATTAACAGGTGATAGTTAAAAAAGAAAGAACCATAAAAGCAGAGAATATTCAAATGATTTAGAAATAACTTGAAGTAATACGCCAGTAATGTACAATGGCATAAATAATAACATAAATTCAAAAAAGCATACCAGATTGTCAAAAAACAGTATTTGAACCCAAAATCGATAAAACAATGGCATAATATGACCAAAGAAAAGATTTACATGGAGGCTATTGAAAGAAGTACAAGACGACCAGGTGTTCGTGAAGGGTAAACGTATTCTTCTCATCTACGACACCCGCCATGTCCATTTAGGTCAAATCTAAGAAATGTCGCGTCCTCTAATTGTAGTGACAACGAAAAATCCCTTATGGAAATCATGATATTTGGAGCAAGCGTAAGTTGGAGAATAAGGGCCGTAACTTTTGAGAAATCGAACATTCATGATAAAAAAATGAAATCGTCCGTCACAAATGTTGCACAAATATCATGCAACGTAATGGTAAGCCGTTAAGTGTTGGTTATAATTGTTAATACCAATGAGATAAGCGGCTAATGACGATGATTCTTTAGTGTTCATCATCTCAAGTTCACGAGGATATCAACGATCAACATGGTCACTGCCGCTGTTTAAAGAGCGCACAGTTTATATTCAGCCGTTGCCACAATTGCATGTTGTTAAAAATGTTGCATGGAAGCAATGCATTTTTTTTGAAAAATGTGAGATGTTTCTTCAAAATTTTAATTGCATTTTATAATGCATTACAGAGGCACGGAATTGTAAATAATAGTATTTCAATGTTACAAAGTCTTGCCGACTTTGACAACACGACTATGACAAAATGTAATTACTTTGAAACTTAAACCAACATCAGCTGATATGTATTAGTGAACGCATGTGAAAGGTATTGTAGGAAGCATGTGTATTTCCAAATTATTTTCCCAAATAAACCTGCTAACGTAACAGTACATGTAAAGCTGTATCCCTCATACAATTGAATTTGTTTTTGTTAGCAGTAGTAAATGAGTATCGTTTACTTGGTTGTGTCTTAAGCTTGAACTATTTTTAGATTGATGCCAGAGCACACAAGCGTTTAGGTAATGAAGAGACGTGAAGCTGGTATAAAAGTCGCGAGTAAAATCGACGTGTTACATGCCATAACTCGCCTGGTTTAAAATAACACACAATACAACACATGGAAACATGTAAATACTGGTAATAATGTGAGAGGGCCTTAATTGAATCTCGTGTTTGCATTCTAACTTGAATTTGTCGTGTGCCTTGGCAGGAGTTCATTCTATTATATACACAATATTATTCTCCTCTTCTACTTTATTTAAACCACATGTATAGTCAAATAAAATAATTTAATTACATAGAATTGTAGGGGCGTGTCTCAGTAGCCAGCTCCTCCTTATTCCACAAAACATAAGGGTAACCCTGCTGCTGGGAACTCTGCCCTATCGATTATTTTAATTTTACGTTACAAACTAAATATTAGATCTACATTGATATCATATATTCTTAAATCAAACACGAATTCACTAATAAACAAAGGGATCGAAAGTTAATTTACTAGGGTCCTTCTTCACTGTGGATACCCATGTACTTATAACAATGTGAAACAGAGTGTATATATAGTCTTAAGTCAACACTAAGATATAATCACATTTATTAAACATAATGAAATGTTTAAACTAATAGAGTGATACACAATAACCATTGTTCATACACAGAATATAGTCTGTATGCGTATCGACATGTTCCTCAAATTGTTTGGATTAATAGTTAAATCGGAGAACATAAATCTGAATGGACCTGATATGATGTTATTACAGTTTTGAATTTTCATATTATATATCAGAAGCGACCAACGACAATTATTTGGGTTATTTCACTTCCTTCTTAGTTTAAGTGTAATTACTCGATTACACATTGTAGCTTCCGCGTATCATTTCAATATATCATTATGATAATTAAGGATTAACTTAACTTAACACCAAAAAACGGAGTGTACTCTAAATAAACCGCGAAGCGAAGCGGTTTATTAAAGGATTAACTTGAATATATTTTCATGTTATGGAGATATAACACACAAAAAAATGGAGTGTACTCTAAATAAACCGTGAAGCGGTTTATGATGAAAATACACTCCGGTTTTTTTGTGTTATAGCTCCATAACATAAAAGATATTTTCAAGTTAATCCTTATAATTTAATCTACTATATGCAATCCCGGTGGAAATCCACTTTTATTGATGGACTCCTTTCTCTTAGAAATGATTGCGCTGCTATATCAGCCAATCAAAAGCGACGTTACAAACGGCGACGTCATTCTTTTACGTTATGGGCTGATAACATATTTTTTTATACCAATGAAAATGCTTGTTACAAGCAAGATTAAATTATGATTAGAGTACACTCCGGTTTTTTGTGTTATAGCTCCATAACATAAAATACATATTAAAGTCAATCCTTATAATTTAATCTACTATACACAATCCCTGTGGAAATCCACTTTTATTGACGGACTCTTTTCTCTTAGAAATTATTACGCCGCTGTATCAGCCAATCAAAAGCGACGTTACAAACGGCGACGTATTTTTTTACGTTACGGGCTGATAGCATGAATTTTTAAGCCAATGAAATTGCTTGTTACAAGCAAGATTAAATTATATGCCTATAATCAAATGGATTTTTAAACAAATTTTAATTAACGACGACGGTTTCGTCATATCGCAAAATAAACTGGGAAATTTAAAAACAACATGTGATATAATAACGTTAAATTGGCATTAATGATAAATTAAAAAAAACACTTAAAATAGCAGAGGAAAAACCCAAGAACCACACATAGGATTGAACGTTTATAATTAGGTAATATATACAGTAGGCCAAAAATAATAAACACCGCAACAAAAAGCTGTTTCGTCCTTAGGATTCATCGGTGATGGTTGGGGCCGAAAAGATGGAAATCAAAATTGGTCTAAACTAATAAATATTAATAATATGCATTCCGTTAATAAGAGGAGTGTTGGTTAATTTCAAATTATCAACGAGTAAAGTGTGCACATACTGAACCGTGCAACTACTCAAAGGATATTACTGTGGCCATCATGGTGACGACAAACCAAGGGGACTAAGAAAGCTTCCGTACCAGCAGAGTCTACCACTAAATAATACGTTTGACTTTCCCAGGAATGGACTTAATCGTTTTTACGTCATGTTTACCTTCAATAAAATGAGAAATAAAACATATCTACAAGACGACACAGTGTTAACAATTGCAACTATTTCATGAAAAAATTGTCCTTAAAAAACAAATATTCTATTCTTATTGAGCAAACTTTAAAGGATAGACGAGCTAGTTTGCATTCCTATTTGTGTGTATACTGGGGACATCAATGTACACAATAAACGCTTATGAAGTTTGTTTAAAAAACAGTAAGTCATCGCACCGTGGAGTCTAAATATTGATGTTAATATTGAATGTTTCACCAGGAAAGAGCACAGGAAAATATCGAGGAAAATAGTGTCAATCTCCACTGACAAAAACGAACATATTGAGCTTGTCTCATAACCAACGGTTAAAGCATCGTCAAATGATTATTGGAATTAAGAAAAAAAAATCAGTATCTGGGTATACTATAACGACAAAACAATGACTTTAAGGTTGACGATGAAATAATATTTTTCATTTTGAACATTTGCAAAACGCTGATACTTTTAATGACAATTAAGGACAATATTTAGAATAGAAAACGAAAGAAAGAAAGTGCAGTGAATATATTTACATTAGTAAAAGCAAACATGGATAATTAGTGTTAGTGATATTTAACATTAATTAGTGCTAGTGATATTTAACATTAATTAGTGTTAGTGATAGTTGACATTAATTAGTGTTAGTGATATTTAGTGATAGTTAACATTAATTAGTGTTAGTGATAGTTAGTGATAGTTAACATTAATTAGTGTTAGTGATATTTAACATTAATTAGTGTTAGTGATAGATAGTGATAGTTAACATTAATTAGTGTTAGTGATAGTTAACATTAATTAGTGTTAGTGATATTTAACATTAATTAATGTTAGTGATAGTTATTGATCGTTAACACTAATTAGTGATATTGATAGTTAACATTAATAAGTGTAAGTGATAGTTAGTGATAGTTGACATTAATTAGTGTAAGTGATAGTTAACATTAATTAGTGTAAGTGATAGTTAGTGATAGTTGACATTAGTTAGTGTTAGTGATAGTTGACATTAATTAGTGTAAGTGATAGTTAGTGATAGTTGACATTAATAAGTGTTAGTGATAGTTAGTGATAGCAAACTTTAATAAGGGTTAGTGATAGTTGACATTAATTAGTGTAAGTGATAGTTAGTGATAGTTGACATTAATTAGTGTTAGTGATAGTTAGTGATAGTTGACATTAATTTATGTAAGTGATAGTTTGTGATAGTTGACATTAATTAGTGTTAGTGATAGTTAGTGATAGCAAACTTTAATAAGAGTTAGTGATAGTTGACATTAATAAGTGTAAGTGATAGTTAGTGATAGTTGACATTAATTAGTGTAAGTGATAGTTAGTGATAGTTGACATTAGTTAGTGTAAGTGATTGTTAGTGATAGTTAACATTAATTTATGTTAGTGATTGATAGTGATAGTTAACATTAATTAATGTTAGTGATTGTTAGGGATAGTTAACATTAACACTAATTAATGTTATATATTATTACAGAACATTTATGTTACCGAAAACTTATCAGTACAAGTGAACATTAGTATTAAATTCGCAAAAGAAAGAATGGATTAATGTTCCTGATCTTATCGCATCTAAATAATTTCTGCGATAATCTTCGATCACATGCAAATTAATGCAGATATTGACATTTCGCGAAATAGTATGACTCATATTTTGCAAAAGACAGGATATGTTAAAAAAAAAAAAAATAGACCATCTCAAAATATTTTCTTGTGGAGTTTATTTTTGTCAGTTTTGTAAATATTAAGTGTTAAAGGTTATTGCTTAAACATCTTATTAATGATGGTGAACTTTTAGTCGACCCGGCATACGTATTTATGTATGTACGATGTCTGAAGCAACGTTTCTTCGTGACGTCCTTACATGCATACGTTTTACTGTAGTTTAAGGTAACATGTTCAGGCTGTGATATGAGCACTGCTAACACAATTGTAGCGCTGTTAACAGACGGGTATTCTCTTCTCAAATTATAACAATGTGATAAACAGGTAAGAATAATAAAGCATATAGCATACCCATCTTTGTTTTACTTGTTTTAGTAAAGCAATTCTATTATCATGCACTGATAATCGCTTAATACCAATGTTCGATTCCTCAATTTGCTTCAAAATAAGGATTAATTATTCGAATCGTCCAAACTGCTAACAAAGTAAGAATCATATCATCGTCTAGCATAAGACATCCTAAAACAGAATTAAATGTGATGAGATTTACAGTACAAACGGACCAGCAGGGTATATCGTGTATCGTATTCCGGGATTACACTCCTCGCCTAACACACTAATTATCCAGCTTCCATTGAGAACTTACTCTATCGCCCTGCTTGTAGTGATGACCTCTCCGCAGGTCTCTAATTGGAGCGGTTCCTTCAATAGCGGCACAACAAAACGAAGGCGTGGCCACTGTTACATGGTTTGGTGGGCGTAACTGGAGGTGGCTACAGGTAGGTTTAATTGAGTCCTCATATTGCAGTTGATAAAACGCGACACTGGTCACGTGGTTTTTCTTTTCATCAGCAATGAAACGAAATCGATTCGTTAAAGCGGAAGGTCGGCTTTCAAAAGTAAAGTGAAACAATTGTAGCATAGAGTCACGTGATGACCACCACTCGACTAAGTTACCTTAAAAGAAACGAGTTACATTTAGACAATTTATACACGCGCGAGCTTTACGATTCGAGTGTTAGAATACGAAAATACTTATACGAATCACATTAGAAACAAAGTGGTACATGTTATTACATTGTGGTACATGTTATTACAGTATTTAGCATACTACTCCTCTCACAAGATGTTCTAGTACAGATACAACTATAGTTTATGTTATGCACATACGAATATCTATGAGAAGATTTCCGTGAATATGCATTACACCATTGCATGAAGGAGGACACATATCTTTGTCAAAAGGAAATACTCTTGAAGAAAAAGTAATGCTCTGAGGCGATGACTTATCGTACTAACATTCTTGTGCTTGTTCACATATAAAGAACGTCTGGTGTCGCCAACAAATGCAGACATAGTTTCTACTAACTGGTGAAAGATATAAAGGTACTTTATAACACAAAGATGGATCAAACATATCTAAACATTGGTTTGATCAGTAGTTACCATGGAGACAGCTCACGAGAGGATGTTCCATCACCTAGTCCAGATTCGAAATCGAAATATCCAGAATACTGTAAAACAATGGTGGTCCAGGGTACGTATATCTAACAGAACATAACGGCGGGCACTCCTTGCAGTTCAGTAAATTATGTTGCTTCCGATGAGTTTTTTATGTTCAAGTTTGGTTTTCAAAGGCCTTGTAATGCATACTATTTAAGGTTTTGTTGTCATTGAAAATGTATCCAAGGAAGATTTTATAGATTCATTTAGTGTAATATGAGTCATATTTTACAAAAAATTAAACCGGCATTGTCGACGATAAAATATAACTAGACAAAGACATGTTTTTACATTTGTTTTTCTCTCAGTTCAATATATTTTAAAACCGCATGTCTCAATTATGATGGAGGCTTTTTACAGTTTATAAATAAATGTTCACAATTTTAAGTATATGGTAGCTGTAATATTTTTCATTCCAAGTTATTTTTTTTGTAATAAATGTACAATTTAACTAAGAACAGGCCTTGTCTATTAAAACCATTTCCAGATTGTAACACGTACATTTCAGGCATTCAGGTAAAAGGATTTGAAAATAACTAGTTAGCTTGGATAATAATACATATAAACCGATATTACTTATTAGAAAATCAGAAATGTTAATAGGAAGAATCGAGTGTCTGATTAGAGGCACATCAAAGTCACTATCACTTCACACAGTGCCATGCTAACCCATTGCACTAGAATTGCATGAATTGAATAATAAATGAGATAAAATAAGTTATAAAACAACGTGATATGATGATAGTCATATCACCTAAATATTTCACTTTTTTTATCAGTATAATTGGGTTCTTTTATATAATATTATATATACGTGTTTACCTGTTTTAGCATATGTCCTATGTATTCTTGTTTCAGTATTTTCCTTATGTTCACATGTGCTTGGTTCACTATAAGTCACTGTGATCATATACTTATGTCAGTATCTGATTATATTTATCTCAAAATACAGTTGTATTTGTACTGGCAATCTGGTGTGTTTTAAAGGAAACTGGTTAATTTAATAATGTCGTCATACAGAGCACACATGTCTTTCTGATACATTGATTTGAATTTTAAGGACATATATATTTACTTTATGGACTCTTGCTTTTCCTGTGAGAGCCACTTTGTTTCTTATTAATTGGATTATTAAGTTTCGATAATTATTTTGAAAATAACGTTCTGGTGTCGCTGGGGATTTTTTTTTTATAATTCAAGGTTACACATGATATGGTAAAAATATGCAACTCAAAATTCTTACTGAGTTGGGAAATTTTCTTGATTTCGAAATTATGTCATTTATAATTTGCTCTGTGTTGACTTTAAAGTGAGCGAGGCAAACAAGTCTGTCAGTCGCCATGATATTGACTATTTTTTTAGTACGATGTCTACTTCTTTAAAACTGTCATTTATCATTTCTCTGCTGTGTCAATGGAAGGCATCCATGTTAACTTACCCTACATATATCAACCATAATATACCAGTATTTGTGAAGTCTATACAACAATACGTAATCCTACATTGTTTTCAAAAAAGGGCCGTCTTCGACACGCGTTCGTCTTTCAGTAATGCCTTTTATATGGTTTTAGTAGTAATATTATTTATTATTTTTTATCGTTATTTCTCTTTATGCTTGGTTTTATTTATGTTATTGTTGAAGTGATTGATTTCTTCACAAACCAACAAATGCCAATTATATAATCAATAATGTATACGATCTTGGAATTTCTATGAAATTCAATGGGTTGTTTTCGATTCTAATGTTTCAATAGTCTGAACACTAAATTAATAAAACGTCATTTACCCAATGTTCCTGTGCATGTACCTTGAACAACCCGAATAGATTAAATGTTTAAAGTTTGAATTACTATACAATACGAATCTAATATCATAATAAAGAACTATGAAATAAATTCACGAAGTTCTAATAACTTTCTTTCATAAATATAACAATCAATTCAAATAAAGATTTGGATAACAGTGTAATAGCCTACAAAATAATTTGTAAGTGTATTCGACAATATCAATGACTACAGCTGTACAATAGATTACTTCAAGAATAAAGAAATATCCCAATGGCAATGCGTATTAAAAAGCTATCTGTGAAACCTAAATGACGAAAAACCTGGATCTTTGTATACATATGAAAAAACCCGGTTTGTAGTTATGATATTTATATACAAATGTATGTATTAAAATAGAGTATGAACACATGCTGTATACCTACATATGCACAAGAACGAGTTTAAACTAGGATCTTTGCATACATATGTATTCAACCACGGGGTGAAATAAGGATCTTTTAAAAAGGGTTGTTGCATACACATGTCTGACATCCTTATGTGGTCTAACACCAACATAAGTTCAGTAACTCTTTGTTTGTCTAAGTTGTGCTTGTGATTATCCTTTACAGGTAGCATTATCAACTTAAGGTCACAAATCAATACCATTGTTGTAACGTGTATAGTGTCAGGCTTATTTTCTGTGAATATATTGTATACACAAACGTCCCGAACACTTGAGGGGGAAAAGACAACACCAGATAAGGTGTCTCCATCATATCGGTAGTACAATGTACAGAAAAACATTGACTGCAACTTTTATAAAAACCTTCAGAGGTCTGTAAATATTGGAATTGTCATCGGAAAGTGTTCACAGAGTACAAAACAGTTGAGGAGGAGTCAAGTGGTCTTCGGTAACATGGCGAGCGTGGCCCACAATTAAGTTACATTTAGAGTCAATATAATGATTTTAGACTGTTTCCAAGAGAATTTCTTTTAAATACATGTGAGTTAGATTAAACCCGTAGCCTGACAAATCCATTTGATTTAAAAAAATATAAATGGTCAATGTACATCCGTCTCCTGAATCTTTCTACTTGTAAAAAGTTTGAAAGAAAAAATAAATAAATTAGATTTCGCAATCATCCGCCTATAACAATGTGTGTATGTTTTTGTGTTTTATAAGTTAATGCTTATACTTTGTGTTTAATAGTTAATGATAGTGTTTGATTAAATAATCGCTTAAAATACAAAGTAAGTTAAGTTTATATCAAAACAATTTAGTTTGTTGATGCAGGAAGGCAAACAAAGTAAATATCTACAGGAACATATCTCCTTTCGTCCATTTAGGACTTAGGTGTGGTACTTATGTCAGAAGATTAAAAATGTGTCTGACGTGTACCACAACATATGTAGAAATACAACAAACTGGGAAAACTCTTTACAACCCTCTATAACGTTACAAATTTACAACTGTGAGCTAGACCAGTAGTTTTATTGATGAACTAGTACTTTGTGTGAACCGTGCAAGACTAAATTAGAGAAACCTCGGAGACTGATAGACCACCAGCAGAGCCAGCCACAAAGTTACGTGATATACAAAGTTTCCAAGCACTCATCTTAAATTTCATTTTGTTGATGCAGAGAGTCATACAAAGTAAATATTTACTGCACATATTTCACTGAGGCTTAACCAGTTGCACAAAGGTCAAAACAATGACAATGCATGTCACAAGTTTTCTGAAACACATGTAGCAAAAGGGGAAGATGCCTTTGCAATCCTTTATTGAAAGTTTAGTTCTAACTAGGGCATACAAAGAGTTGTGACTTACAGAAATGAAACTAGATACAAACTTATTTATTTTGTCGACGACTTTGCTTTGTAAGCGAGGATTTCCAGAAAGGGGGGGNTGGGGGTTCCTGAAGCCCAAAAAACCCCGCTGGATCTGCCACTGCAACACATTCTTTCGTGGAGTAACAATAAAATAAACGTCTCCTCCAGTAAGAGAACGTGGTGTTTCGGAATGATGTAGCACTGTAGTGTAATGTCATTGGGTACAGACATGAGTAACGATGACGGTGACAAGACTCGCGTCCACATTCCACTGTGTCATCCGCCCTAACTGTAACTATTGATGGTATTTTAATGGCCTAATTGTATCTAGTAGTGCTTCAAATGTACATCTATAGTGGAGTCGTCCCGTCCTCTTTTACAATATGACAGTCAATGTGTTTTACGGACTAGATGACATGGATCAAACGGGATTCGGTAGAAACAGTTGACAATTCTTTTGTCGTAGAACCAATTAGTCGGGATGAAATTTGACACAACAATCGAATATTTTCATCGCTATTGTGATTTTTTTTTATTCAATTCAGCAACTCTGTTTAGACAAGTTGTCTGATGCTAACCACGGGCGATAATCAAAACTTTGAAACCTACACGATGAAATGGGGCGTGGTGGGGCTTAGCCTGAGGCCTGGGACACCAACGACGTCCCATGCACTGAGGTGATATCAATGAGTTGGAATTTTATGCAGACTGTCATTTCATTTCTACACACAATGTTTCGTTTCATATTACCCTGTAAAGTTAAACTTGTTTATTGTTGTGAGTATTACTGTCGACAATTGCTATATAGAAATCCTAAAAGACTGATCGACTGGGCTGTGAATTAAACCGATTCGGAGTAACAAAGACGTATAATGATAGAGAAGCCGCCACACAATGGTACTCCACTAGAGAGCACACCAACAGACAAGAGGTCAGTTTAAAAAATAATAATAATAAAACGGCAAACGCGTTGTTAAATCACATGCTGATAACAGATGTAATATTATAGTGAAAAGTTCGATAATTTTCTTTTAATAACGATAGAAATATGATAGGCCTAACGTTAAGTATGGTATAGAAGGCCTACACACAGAACGACAGGGGTCACAACCCTCCCGTAAGGCTGAGTAACAGGAGGGAAGGGATTCAACATCGATTATTCACCGCTGATTACCTTGACGAGACACTAATTTTTTTTTATTTTTTTTAAATAGTCTGAGAAAACGTGTCTAGTATGATAGGATTCATATGCTGCCTTACACAGAGATAACACTTATTGCGTTGTATTCTTTGTTTTAAAGGTTTAGATTTTATGTACAATCCCCATATTGGTTGTCTTATTATAGACTTCTTCAGTCATATTTGCCTAGGTCAGAGGGTTCAATTCATCCATGTAAAATACACTAGTAAAGTAATAGTTATAACAATAACAGAATACTATTTATGACTAAATCAAGACATAACATTGCTTCGTGATGCATAATGTAAATTACTTAGCAATACAATTACAAAATAAACATTAATTGATTATCAACTCAATTACAGAGTAAGTTTACTCTTAAATAACAACAAAATATTCTTTTGATGTTTCCTTAGTTCCTGTTGTTGTCTTTCCTTTTGTTTTGGTGTTTCCTCAGTTCCTGTTGTTGTCTTGTATTTATTTTTTCTTCTCAGCTCCTGTTGTCTTTACTTTTGATTTGATGTCTCTTCAGTTCCTAATGTTGTCTTTCCTTTTGTTGTGGTTTCTTCTCAGCTCCTGTTGTTGTCTTTCCTTTTGTTTTGGTGTTTCCTCAATTGTTGTCATTCCTTTTGTTTTGGTCTCTCCTCAGTTCCTTTTGTTGCATTTCCTTTTGTTTTGTTGTCTTCTCAGTTCCTTTTGTTGCCTTTCCTTTTGTTTTGTTGTCTCCTCAGTTCTTGTTGTTGTCTTTCCTTTTGTTTTGGTGTTTCCTCAGTTCCTGTTGTCGTCTTTACTTTTATTTATTTTTTCTTCTCAGCTCCTGTTGTTGTCTTTCTTTTTGTTTTGGTGTTTCCTTAGTTCCTGTTGCTGTCTTTCCTTTTGTTTTGTTGTCTTCTCAGTTCCTTTTGTTGCCTTTCCTTTTGTTTAGTTGTCTTCTCAGTTCCTTTTGTTGCCTTTCCTTTTGTTTTGGTGTCTCCTCAGTTCTTGTTGTTGCCTTTCCTTTTGTTGTGGTGTCTCCTCAGTTCCTGTTGTTGCCTTTCCTTTTGTTTTGATATCTCCTCAGTTCTTGTTTATGTCTTTTTTTTGTGTTTCCTCAATTGTTGTCTTTCCTTTTGTTTTGATGTCTCTTCAGCTGCTAATGATGTCTTTCCTTTTGTTTTGGTGTCTCCTCAGGTACTGTTATTGTCTTTCTTTTTGGTTTGGTGTCTCCTCAGTTCCTGTTGTTGTCTTTCCTTTTTATTTTGGTGTCTCCTCAGATCCTGTTGTTGTCCTCCCTTTTGATTTGGTGTCTCCTCAGTTCTTGTTGTTGCCTTTCCTTTTTGTTTTGTTGCCTCTTTAATTCCTGTTGTTGTTTTCCCTTTTGTTGTGGTGTCTCCTCAGTTCCTGTTGTTGTCTTCCTTTTTGTTTTGGTGTCTTCTCGGTTCCAGTTATTGTCTTTCCTTTTGTTTTGGTGTCACTTCAGTTCCTGTTGTTGTCTTTCCTTTTGTTTTGGTGGTTCCTAAATTCCTGTTCCTGAGTTCCAATTTTGTCCAAATATCTGAACTTATTAAATAACCCTTTTATAAAATGGTAAAAATAAGCAAAGCTGAACACTCTCACAAACATTATTTACCTCAGAGAAACCCACATAAACAAACAAACCTCAATATAACACTGGTACAACATGATTACATATTTAAATATGTTTCATTTCAGATTCCAATGGTGTCATGAAAGAGCTTGTGTTCCCTAAAGCCCTTGACCTGGACCGTCCCAAGCGGGCCAGGACCACTTTCTCCCCGGAACAGTTGTACCAGCTGGAGAGAGAGTTCCAGCGTAACCAGTACTTAGTAGGAAAGGAACGCACGGAGTTGTCCAAAAATCTTCAGCTTTCGGAAACCCAAGTAATATTTTATATACAAGTTTAGCTTTCCACAAAATGAAAACAATGATATGCAAAACGATACTTTCGTTCTTTCCATAGATATTATTAATTCCAGCTTGTTTTTGACATTCTTGATCTTTTGTGAAAGACTTTCTGCATTTTGACGTTTGATATTAGGTATTTCTTTTACTGAATAACTCTATATATTTTCATAGCATGTACATTGCATGGTGTTTTGGTCTGCTGTAGTGTAGCCTACTCATAAATCGAAAGTAGCATATTGCTTCAATTTTGACAGGTGAAAGTCTGGTTCCAAAACAGAAGAACAAAGTACAAACGAGATCGAGGCCGTGAGGCGGAAGTTAGTGACAGTAAAGCAGAGAGCTTAGCTGCTTGTAACATACTTAGGATCCTACAAACTCGGGCTCCTACCTACCCATCGCCACTCCTACCAACCTACGCCTACCCCTACTGATGTCATAACACTACTGTTAACTAATGGTGTTCCTACAAATACGACAACCAACCTAGCTATCGCGACTCCTACCAACCTACGCCTACCGCTACTGATGTCATCATATTGCTGTTAACTAATGGTGTTCCTACAAATACGACAACCAACCTAGCTATCGCGACTCCTACCAACCTACGCCTACCCCTACTGATGTCATCACATTGCTGTTTACTAATGGTGTTCTTTCTACCTAGTACTCGAGCTCCAGCCTACCTGTCACCACTCCTACCAACCTAAGCCTACCATTTATTGACGTCACCACTCTGCATGCGATACATCCTACCATGTAATGGCGAAATCTTACTGACTGCAGATTATAAACCAAGAATTGCACAGACGCGCGCTTCATCCTACCATCCTGACGTCACTTTCGAAATCCTGCTGAGAGCAACTCCTACCCACACTTCTTGTTATCTTTAAATATACAAATCTACAAATATACCTACACGAGTTCCCTACCTATCCGTCCCAGTTCTTCCCGTATATTTTTATCACTACTGACGTCATAACATCACTATGGAAACCTAGTTAACACATGTGACGTTGGAGACAAAACAAATGGCAACCGAACAACTAATTAAATGGCTGTTAATCAGTGTTTTCGTTAGGTTATTGAAACAAACTAGAAAGACTAGAAATACGATGGCATTCTGGTTCGCGCCAGTCGCGTTCCGTCGCCTAACTGTCGAACTAGTTTGACAAGGAAGACCTTCCTGGACGAGGATGGCTTGTTTTTTCCACGTGATATAATTTATTTGGTAAACAACAATTTTTCAAACACTTTGAGTACTTATTATCGTGCGTTTGTGAATATAACAACAATGTTAGAATGGCAACACTATTTCGTCAGAAACAGACTGATCTAACAGTAATGATTGCTTTCTAGAAAAAAAATGATGATTATTAAAAAAAGATGCAATATAAGTAAATAGTGTTCGAATGCAAAGTGACAGAAACTGGAAGACTGATACAAATATCACCTTTTCATAGTATTCATGTGTCATATTCCATGAACATAAGGAATAGGGGGCCGCGGTGGCCGAGTGATTAGGCCGTCTCAACGTCTACCACCACTAAAGCTCCATTACTGGGTCGCGGGTTCGAGGCCTTCGTGAGCCAGTCGCCAGGTACAATCCGCAGGTCGAAGTTTTTGCTCCAGGTACTCCGGTTTCCCTGCACTACCAAGCCCAGGCTCGTCCTTTTATGACAATGGCTTATATTAGGACGTAAAACATAAACAAGCCAAACCAAATCCATGAACATATATCGATATCTTTTACTGTAATAAATGGTATTATATCAAGTTGATGCTAAATATGTTTATTTATAGACACTTCTTGTATACTTAGTATGTACACTAAGTATAGTATTGTATACAAATATCGTTTACTAAATAATGTATGCAAAATAGTTTAAGTAGTCTGAGTGTGCCTTGCAGTTTTATTGTCTCTACCAGATTTGACATAGATTTACATGTCAGGTGAAGCAAAAGAAGCTTACCCTGGTCTTATTCTTGTACTTTTTCAATGGTCTCCGTGTAAATCTTTCTTCAGTTCATATTTTGGCTAGTTTTATCGATATTGAGTTAGAGTCATGGTTTTGTGGTAGCTGCGGGAACCGTAGCTTCTATGTCCGATTTTTTTTTATTGTTATCGGACCATAGACCTATAAAAAAAATCAATAAAAAATCGGACATAGAAGCTACGGTTCCCGCAGCTAGGTTTTGTGGACGCTTTGATGAAAAAAATGTTATTGGATACAAAGTATAACATACAAATATTGTATACTTTCTATCATTGGTGTCACATTTCTTCATCGCTATTTTTATGAAGATTAAAAATGCATAACGAAACAATCTTTACTCTTGATTATTTTTGCTATGAATATTGGAATCGAGTAGTGAAATGTGACAGCAGTTCTGCGGGAGATGCTATCTCCATAGCGTCGTCGTCTCTTTTTATCAGGTTATATTCTGTAGTGTCTTTAAAATTTGAAAAATGATAGGTAAGCACAGTCTTACAAGCCATTTATATCGACATAAGTCTACATATCAATATTGCTTTAATCATAGAAAAAATGACAAAAATTCAGCGCCTGAACATTGTATATAATACTAAATGTAGCTCCGAGATCCATTTATGATGATTTACTTAAGAAACTACAGTTGCTTTATCACAATTCCAAATGTGTAACGTACATTTGGTGGAGTAGAGGGGTTTATTTTCTACACAAACCAAATATGTATAGTGTGTATAGTAAGGAACTTTTATGTCACGCAGAACTATCGGCGACATATTTGAATGAAAATAAATGTTGTTTATGTATCAATGTGATCAATTCGGACACTATATTATAATACTGAAACGGGGGAGAAAGAGTGACATGTTAAAAGTATACATACTATAGCAGCCATATTCGTTTCATACAAAAGTGACTGAATTGTCGAAATAACCCGCTAACATGAAAGATAAACGTTTCTTGCATGCTCTACATCATGGCTTGTGTATATTCCTGGAGAATATAGATCAGCAGCTATCCAACTACACAATGTACAGGTCTTTTTTCAAAGCAGACACTGAAACCCCACAATACCGGTCAACGAAGTAAGCCGATCAGTGACAGAAAAGTTATGCAAATCACAAATATATGGAACCACGACTATTGAAGTTTTCGTGGTCTGTAAGGGTTGTGGTTGTAGACAAATTGTAACAAAGATCACTAATTTTATCAAAGCCTCCGCCAGAAGTCGAACCCGGGACCTATGGTTTATTAGTCTTACGCTCTACCGAAAGAGAAATTCTCCCTAGCTCAGTCGGTAGGAAGCGGCTAGTATTTTACCAGGGTGACATTAGTAATACCTGCCAATTTCATGACATTAAGATGCTGTGATGTCATAAGATGGCATTCCAGTGACAATACGTGAAGTAACGTACTTTGAGCAAATAATAAAGATAAATGTTTCTCCATACTTAGAAACTTTTCATATTTGTATTAATCATCTTTTCTGCTATTTAAAATGTCTTATCATTCAATAGACAGACAACTAATATTATTCAAAATATTGAATTATTTAGGACCTAAATAACCACCAATCAATAGTAATATAAAAATATCCGGATTAATTCTATCCCGTCATTTCGGTTTTGTATTAGAATATTATGCTGTAACATGGAGATGGTACATGAACACGTACTGTACTGCCAAAGTTTACTGGTGAAATGCAGGTCACTGTCGACTTAATTCAGATTTTGTGGTGAGTATCAGATTAAGCTTGGAACCAGTCTTCTGAGAAAGTAGTAAATGATACGTATATACCGATGATATCTGATATCACTAGCAAAAGTCACCTACTATATATCAGGTATACACCTCCAATATAGCAGGTACATACATACACCTTCCATATATCATGTTTACACCCATACATCAGGTATACACCTCCTATATATCAGGTATATACACCACCTATATATCAGGTATATACCTCCTATACATCAGGTATATACACCTATATATCAGGTATACACCTCCTATATATCAGGTATATACACCTCCTATACAGTATATCAGGTATACACCTCCTCTACATTAGGTATATACACTTCTCATACATCAGGTATATACACCTCCCATACATGAGGTTTACACCTCCTATGCATCAGGTATACACCTCCTATACGTCGGGTATACACCTCCCATACATTAGGTATATACACCTCCCATACATCAGGTATATACCTCCTATATATCAGGTTTACACCTCCCATACATAAGATATATACCTCAAGAACATCAGATATATAAACCTTCCATACATCAGGTATATACACCTGCTATACATCAGGTATACACTTCCCATACATCAGGCATATACACCTTCTATACATCAAGGTTACACCTGCTATACATCAGGTATACACCTCCCATCCATCAGGCATATACACCTTCTATACATCAAGTTTACACCTGCTATACATCAGGTATACACCTCCCATCCATCAGGCATATACACCTTCTATACATCAAGTTTACACCTGCTATACATCAGCTATACACCTCCCATACATCAGGTATACACCTCCAATACATCAGGTATACACCTCTCATGCATCAGGTATACATCTCCCATACATCAGGTATACACCTCTCATACATCAGGTATACATCTCCCATACATAAGGTATATACACCTCCAATACATCAGGTTTACACCTCCTATACAGCAGGTATACACCTCCCATACCTAAGGTATATACACCTCCCATACATCAGGTTTACACCTCCTATACATCAGGTATACACCTCCCATACATCAGGTATATACACCTCCCACACATAAGGTATATATTGCCTATATATCCTACGGACATACCTCCATTAGGATTCAGTGTTATATGGGATTTTACCGTCTATATAACTCGCCTATATATCAGGTATACACCTCCCATACATCAGGTATATACACCTCCCATACATTAGGTATATACCGCCTATATATCGCCTATATATAAGGTATACACCTCCCATACATCAGGTATATACAATAAAAATAAATAAATAAACATAATAGGTATTACACATGTAATAACTATCACAAACAGGTATTACACATGTATTTATTTTCACAGACTGGTATTATACATGTTTGTACTATCACAGACTGGCATTACACATGTAATTACTATCACAGACAGGTATTACACATGTGTTTATTTTCACAGACAGATATTACACATGTATTTATTTTCACAGCCTGGTATTACACAGGTATTCATACTATCACAGAGAAGTATTACACATGTATTTATTATCACAGACAGGTATTATTCATGTATTTATTTTCACAGACTGGTATTACACATATATTAACTATTAAAGACAGGTATTACACAGGTATTAACAATCACAGACAGGTATTACACATATATTAACTATTAAAGACAGGTATTACACATGCTATTACTACTGCAGAATACAGACAGGTACATAAGTATGTTCCTTAATGTCTGAGATAGTTAAAACAATTTTATCTGAAGCAATAATTAAAGATCAATAGCTTGTCTGTGATAATAAATACAGGTGTATAACCAGTCTGAAACAATAAATAAATGTCAATAACCTGTCTGTGAATTTTTACGGGTAATAATACAATTTTATCAAATATCTTTTAAAACATTTAGATGAAATCAGTGAAGAAAATCAAGATCAAACATTTTAATGACTAAATTGTATGTTATAAATGCAATTATCGTTTCCCTCTAGTTACGAAATACATAGGAATAGCCCTTTCTCCATGGGATCACTCTCCGTCATCTACCTTCTAATTATTAACATTTTTAAATAATGTAAATACCGGTATTAATTACCGTACGTATATTTGGCGACATTAAACTTCTTCTTTTACTTTCACATACTTCCTTTCCGGTTAAGAAATACGAAACTGAGGTTTCCGATTAGGTAAAGCTGGCCGTGCACAGCTCCCGTATTGCATAGTGTTGTAGTTTCGTTTTGTGTTACTATATATAGCTTTTTTCTTTAACTATTTATATACCACGCGTACGATACAAAAAACGCTCGTTGCGCACGCTAAAAACAAAGAAATGAGTGTGAATTGAAAAAAATAATGAACGTGAACATATCAAACTGACTCTTCTTCCTCATATTTAAGGAGGCTCCACCCTTTCGCAATTAGCCTGCAGAATTCAATGAAAGTTTCACGTAAAGTAAGTTATGTCACTATGAAGAGATGATTTTATGAAAATCTAAGCATTCCTATAAACTGGGGATTTGTTTGTAAAAAATACCGAAAAATTGAATTTTTGTCAAATTTCACTTTATTTGAGTGTGTGGCATTGTTCAAAACTAGTACAACGATCAAATAATGAAAAGAAACATTGCTAATCAACCCTAAAAATATTGTATTTATCAAAAAATATCTACAACATGTTACAAAAAGCGTATTTATTGAAATTGTATGGATAAAAGTTACTAAATACAAGCTAAAAGCAAACAGGACACATACAAAAAAGAGTGTAAAATTGAACCAAATACAAACAAAGTTTTTACAGTTCATTTATTTTACATTTTACAATAATTTTGATCCTGATGAGAGTTGCCAACCTTGAAAAAAATCGGATGAGAGTTGCCAACCTTGAAAAAAATCGGAACTTTTTGCAGAGGGATGGAATTTATACAATGACAATTATTTTCTATACTATACCAAAAACGACGAAAATAAATTAAATTTCTATATATGTAATTGTCAATTTACTGTTCTTTTATGGAACAAAATTATTCTCAATCATCTACACTTTGGAGATCATTCCGTAGCCCGCGTACGCATGGCATATTTACATGTCAGGTACATATGTATCCATAGGCTATCGTATGGTATGCCGTTATCACGTGCACGCACATGCATTTGCATTTTATAGGGATCTTGATATTTTACAAACCACTATTTTCACAGAGTTATTGTTATTGCATTTGTGAATCGATTTATCTGACAGAGCGTAACTCGCTCGACAACAAAAGTCATAGCGACCAAGAGCTTGTGAACTACCGTTAGCGCGTGATACGTACAGGTGAGGTCGGTAAACAAAACACACCAGTCTGCAATCCATGCGCCTCATATACGATCTTCTTGAAGTCGTCTGATCTTATGTCAGTGTCTTTCCGTGAGTTTTTTAATGTCTTTGTATCATAAGCTTTATTTCTGAAGTTCGTGTGATTACACATTTCCAAGTTAAGTCTCGTTATCGAGTGCTGGCATATCTTCGTCACGCACATGTACTATTGTTTACCCGGTGTTCTTATTAGTTACACGGATTTTTGGCAGGCCTCAGGAAATACGAAATCCTGTAGGGTCATACCATCCCGTATACCCTGCCAAAATTCCGTGTAACGAATGTATTACCCCAATAAGTCTTTTATAATTGTTTTGTGGAACATAGTTAGCCCTTTTGGCGAGTATTTCCTCATCCGTATGCGAAGCGAAACGTTTTGCCATTTTGTAAACAGCGAAGCAGACGACGAATGCGAGTTGTCTCCCGTTGCCCGGCCGCAAGATACGTGATTCCACCGTATACGTATTACTGCTGAGAATCACCTGACATGACCGTATACCCCCTGAGATTTACGAATGCGGTTTGGTACACTGTAGTTTTTAAACAATCAGATTCCTAGATTTTTCTCAAAGGGGTAATAATGTAATTTACACTACGGTAATGGAATGCCCGATGCGCAATACGGAAATGACGACACGAAAATACGACAAGAAAAACTTGCGTATTACGAAGGGTGGAAAGTCCTTAAGGTCATAGGAGTGTATTGCTAAACGGAAATAGGAAGTACATCCCTAGTTGAAAATCCAATGTAGGGAGACAGTATCACAATTTCCGCATTTTTCTAATGTTTAATATTAAACTGATGAATATTGTATGTTTATTATTTGTTCTGTACTTCAGGAAACCGGCTACCTATTTCACTACTATGAAGTTTTTCAAGAACGATAACTCTTACATGCAATTACTATGTGTATATGGTTTTATTATAAAATGTCAATTTTTAATCGTTTATAGATAATTAATTTTACACAATTTCAGCATTTATGAAATTTATATACATTAATGCAATACTATTCTATGTCAGTATCATTTTTATTGAATTTTTTTTTGGCAAAACATGGTGTGTTTCATTTTTTTTTTCAAAACTCACTCCTTTTACATAAATTTCCATTTAAAATCCTTAAAATTCTGACAACCTTTATTTTTTTTGTGGCAGAAATTTTTCTTTACTTCAAAGCAATATAACAACAAAATTTGAAGAAATTCTACTGAGAAATGGCGACACAATTCTATTACCTTAAGAAAACCGATTATAATTTCTCAAATTTATTGACACAGGGGGAATAACTCCTTCAGGTAAATAATGAAATAGTAATACGAAGGCAAGAAAAGCTAAAACTCAAATTTTATATTTTGAGATTGAAAATGTATTCTTAATATTTTTTCTTGCATGATGGAAGAGCAGGTAGTTATAAATTATATTAACCTCACCTAAGAAACCTAACTTAGAAACCTAACTTAGAAACCTAACTAGATAAGAAACAATAAGATATATGTTAGTATAATATAATATATTGATTCCACCCCTGAAAACGATACAAAACCTTTAATTTCACGCATTGATAAAAATCAAACTACCTGCTACACACAAACTGTATAATCCAACTTCTGAACCATTAAAGACACGTAAATCTTAAGCAACAAATTAAAAATTACAAAAAGGTTTATATTAAACCAGATCGATTTTTCCATTTTTATATCAGTCTTTGGTTGTTTAGCCATCAAAGTAACAGTTTACATAAACTGTACTCCATAGTAGGGAAGACATGCGCAATTGAGGTAGATGTACGTTATCAAATACAGGAAACAGATCTTAAAAGACACTCACATTACAAATGGTCAGGGGCAGTAATTAAAACGTCTTACACTGCCAAACTTCTATTCCACCTAACCGCCTTGTGTAGCAAACAATAAAAAGACAGAATTTGCATGGCGTGATACAACCACTACCGACCACTCGAACAGTAAAACAATGGAATTACAGTACAATCGGAACGTCCGTATATAAAACGTAATTATTTAATACTCCGGAAATACAGGCGATATGTAAAACAGACGACTCGTGTTACAGCAATTGCATCTCTTACAGTGTACAGTATGTTCAGGCCAATACTACTAGATATTAAAAACAAAAAATTAGATTAACACAAACAGTCCCCGCGACTTTTGTTTGAAGTTACATTATGTTAATTGGTCACCTTCCGTATGCAGGTCATTCGCACTCCACTTTCTCTCTCATTTACGCACAGGGATAATCCTTGAGGGGACCATGGGGTCATTGACCCCTCAAAACTAAAATTAACCCCTCCGTGTTCCAATTTTCTTTAAATTTTATATAGAATGTCCCCTCTTTATTTTGATTGACAAACTTTTGTTTAAAATGGCCAGCTGCTCTCAAATTCCAGTGTTTTCCCCAATTACACGTAACAACATTGTCCTTATAAATTATCTGTACATTTGATCATACTGTAAGATTATTAGTCCCCTACCGTTGAAATCGGGGGAACTGTAGGTTTCCTCTCCGTCCGTCTGTGGACGTACGTAACACCAATGTTTGTCAGCGCTCTAGCGGCTTCATTCCCTGAAGGATTTTGATCAAACCTCACAAAAATACCAAGGACAATAATATCTCGGACAAGCTTGAGTTGCAGGGTTGTTAGATCAAGGTCGAGGTCGCCGTTACTATATTTAGAAAATCATTGTCAGCGCTCTAGCGGCGTAATTCCTTGAGGGATTTTTATCAAACTTCACACAATTACAAAGGACCATAACATCTCGGAAAAGTTTGAGTTTCAGGGTTGTTGGATCAAACTTCACACAATTACAAGGGGCATAATATCTCGGACAAGTTTGAGTTTCAGGGTTGTTTGGTTAAGGTCAAGGTCACCATTACTTTTTTTTTAGACAATCGTTGTCAACGCTCTAGCGGCTTTATTTCTTGAGGGATTTTGATCAAACTTCACACAATTACAAAGGACAATAACATCTCGGACAAGTTTGAGTTTCAGGGTTGTTTGGTTAAGGTCAAGGTCACCATTACTATTTTTAGACAATCGTTGTCAACGCTCTAGCGGCTTTATTTCTTGAGGGATTTTGATCAAACTTCACACAATTACAAAGGACCATAACATCTCAGACACGTAGGCTTGTTGAACCTAAAGATCATCTGCTTTATATAACAAGGATACTGAGTATTGCTAAAGCAATACATGTCCCCTATCGGCCCCCGCTAGCTATTACACTGTAATGATTTATAAAAACGGTGCCCTTTAGGGTTAATTTGGGAAAATGAAAAGTATACAATTAGCTTGTAACTGATTTTAATGTAATAACAATACAAGAAATTGTAATGTTAGTATTATGAGAGGAATTATATAAAGAAAAATGATTGACAACCCTGAATCTCTAACTTGTAACGGTGACCTTGACCCAACAACCCTGAAACTCTGTGGTTTGATATAATCGACAGTAAAACTACAATCTGTATATGATGTGATAATTACAGTACTACAACTACTATAATTATGTAAATATCATTTGATAGTTCAATTGCTGCGTGTAGATAATGATTTACCGTTAATACTATTTAGTATTAAGTGGCCATTAATGGTCATTTGAACAGACCTAAAACTTAAAATCGCGTAGGCCGTTAATATGGAAGAGATGAAACGCAAATACGTACATTTCATATAATAATTGTAACAACAAGGGTTACAATGCAAACCGCCCGTCAATAGATAAAAATTAATTAAAAAACAACAAATTAATAATATGCCCAAAAGTACGGCGTTGATTTATTTCGTGAGTATAGATGTACATATAAATAAAAACAGATTTTTAGTTTCCCTGCATATTTCACTTTTATTTACATATATTGAACTGAAAGTGGTATTCCCTGTCACGTGTTTCACTTCATACATTTACAGTGAAGATCAACATCCACTCGTCATGGCGGAAGGAGGGTCCCCTCCAGGCGCGGATTTAGGGGGGGGGGGGGGGGGGGGGGGGGGGGGGGCACACCCGGCCCCGGCCCCCCCTTTTGGCGGCGGACTGACCTTATCCAGGCCGGCCCATAATGATCTGATCGGTCGGGAATGGGAACATATTAACATTTTAAAATGCATCAAATAATGTACGGAGCTTGTATAAAAAAATCTGGGGCTACGCCCCACACATCCCATACGGCATCCTGGCAAATATTGTGGGTTTCCGTTATCTGATATTTTTACTATATTTTCTTTATTAAAACAATATTTGTTGGCATCGCTACGCTCGTCGACTTTGTATCTTGACCCTAAAGTGTGTTTTTTATTTTACCACCTCCGCAAAACCCCAAGTTGCAACTTGCAACGCTCGGCGGAAATATACTAGCATAAGTTGCATAATTATATTATTAACCGCTCGTTACAGATGATCTGAAAATTAATACTTTTTATTGTAACCTTCCTAACCGCCCGGGCGATAGTAATCCTATCATTATACAAGAACGATAAAGGTTTTTTTCGGCTGACAATATTATGTGTAATCGATTAAACATATCCACTCAATATTTTGGTATTATATATATTGTTGGAACTGTTTTAACTATCTTGTATGTACAACATAATATCTCATTGTGGTACTTATAGCTTACCTTCGTGTACGTACAAGAAAGTTTCTTCACACAGCATACTATTGTGTACGTAGTAATAAGTTGTACGTACCAGAATGACATGATATACTGTACTTACAAGTATGATAATTTTAAATTAAATTTAAAAGTGATGCGTATGTGCCTCCTAAGTTGTACCATTTTAACCAGATAGCTTAGCAAATGTACCACCGTTGGTAATATGCACGCCCTTACATGAGTTAATCAGCGTGGACATTTCAGATATATCATTGTCTACACTAGTGAATTAGTCAACAATTATAAAACGCGAGACTATATCAGGGGCGGGTCCAGGTGAGGGCGTAATAGGCGTAAAAAAATGTTTTTTTTTTTTTTTATCGTAATCTGCTAATATTGTATTGAATATGGCAATATCATATTCATTAATTAAAGACATACTCTGATAAAAAAAAAATGTCAAACCATGACACTTCAACTATAATTTATACATGCTCTAAGTCAGGAACCGTTACATTAGTGCATTTCACAATTATTTTATGTTTTTTAGCAAAAAAAAAGGTCCAAAACTTTTTTCGCCTCGCTCCGCTCGGCGACAGATTTTATTCTACGCCCCCTCTTTCAAATATCCTAGAAACGCCCCTGTATATAGCTAGTGCCCTTGGGTGTCGCACTGATTTGAACTTACCGTTTGTTTACCAACTTATTGATGCTATGAGTAACTCATTAATTAAACAGCAACGATGTTGTGGTGTTATTTGTTCTTTTGTACAACAAACGTACAATGTCTGAAGACTAGATTTATATTTTGACGGTCCTCTCGTATCCCCCTTGCGGGCGGGACGCCAAATTAGGTAATAATAAACAAGTCCCCTGTGGATTCATACATTTGTCATCACCAGGTTGCCCCTATAATAATACCATCTGACTTCTAAAACACGCTGTTGATATAGAATTTGAACCGAAACTTAAATTTTCTTTCCAATACACAAAAAAGGGCTTTGGGCCATACTTAAAATATGTTTTTTTCTTCTTGTTAATTAAACATAAAACCAATCCTCAGAACACGGGAAATCGCTTCTGAGACGTTCTAGAAAACACATTTTTTTGGGGGGAGATCCCCCAAAAACCCCTTACGGGGAGGGGGTCTGTACCCTCCCCCTCCTCGCGCTACGTGCTCGGGCTGCTGCCTTTCGCAGCACACCGTTGACTATTGAGAAAAATTTATCGGCCCCCCCTTTTAGGAAATCCTGGATCCGCCCCTGCCCTCATGTCTCTGTCGATAACCCTAAACCAGCTATGGACACCCACCTGTTAGATTGTCCGATCTGTCTAGAACAGCTGCACCAACCAAAGTCGCTCCCCTGTCTTCATTCTTTCTGCCAGAAATGTCTGTCCACCTTCATCACCAAGGACCCGTCAGAGAAGATGGCGGCGGCAACCTCCTTTCTGTGTCCTGTTTGTAGGAAGATCACACAACCGGTAAATCTTTCCGAAGGTAAGGAAAAATGGGCCCAACAATTTCCAACCAATGGTCTGATTAACAGCCTTGTAAAGGTCACGATTGATGAGCTGAGGTTTTGCAAGCCTTGTGAGAAAAAAGGAAAAATTGGGATTCCTGCATCAGTGTGGTGTGAAACATTGAACATAATGTTTTGTGATACATGTAAAGTCGATCATCATGATTTGGTTCACGAAGGATGTGAAACGGCTAACTTATCGAAACGTGCTGAAATAATGCAACGACAAGATCAAGTCAGATGTGGAGAACACACAAAGAGGATGACTTACTTTTGTGAAGACCATCAAAATCTTGGTTGTAGTAGATGCATCACCATAAACCACAGACGATGTGATGAAGTGACAACAACACAGGAGTACTATGACAAACTGAAAAGCGACTCAAGACTGGATCACTGGAAGACATCACTGCAGAAAACCGTTGAAGCAATCGAGTTACTGATCAAAGAGTTTGACGAGCAACTTCAAATCATGGCGAATGACCAAGCAACCGGATTAGAGAGTTTAAAGGATCTAAGGCAAAAGATAGACACACGTCTTGACGCCCGACAGAAAAATATCAGTGATAAATTGATATCATTCTACAAAGAAGAGAAAGAGATTCTTCAGATATCCATTCAGAAATGTAAACGACTGATGTCTACCATTCAAAATACAATCACAATGTCTGGGAATGCGGTTAAAAGCAGTGATAATGTCAGAACGATCTTGTTGTATCAGAGAGGTAAAGCGGAATTGGAATCTTATAAAAACATGGTAACAGACATGAAGAAATCGTTTACCTCAGTCAGAATCAAACACATTGTTGACCCCAGTTTTCTCAGTTTGGATGAGGGCATTTTACTGTCATTGGGAAAAGTCACAATAGAAAAACAACCAAGACGACTGCCTTACGGAACAACTCATATGTTTACTCCATTGCCGGATTGTAGAGTGAAGGAGGCAGGGAAGTTTAATATCAAATCTTCCTCAGACAGCTCAGATTGCTGGGCAAGGGAAGTCCAGTCTTACGACTATATACGTCATCAAAATAGAGTCCTCAAAATTAACCCTGTTGTCAAAAATACAACTGTCAATCGAAAAGGATATTTGGGGAATTACTCATACAGGTGACACATTCTTTGTGAGTTGTGGGAGAAATGTTTACAGCGTTAGTGAGGATGGGAGTACAAAACAAATTCAAACTTACCCGGCTACCTGCTATCACCTTGCGTGCAATCTATGGACGCAAGAGATTTATGTTAGTCTGTGCAGCTACAAGAAAGGTACTTTGGCCGTATCCAAACTGTCAGACGGTACATGTACATTATGGTGAAGGTCGGTGTCCTGAATTCAACGTACGGCAATTTGTATGTTTGTGAATGGGCTTCAAGCAACGTGGTACAGATATCTACGGACGGAACTCGCATCAGAGAACTGCTGACAGAATCGGATGGTGTGGACAGGCCCAGGGCAATATCTGTGTGTGGGGACAAATTTGTGGTCACAAACGAATCCCCACAGCACAAGAACGAAATAGGCCTATTTCAGCTTTACTGAGCCAAGTGAGTGAGCATTTTGTGAGAAACATATCTTCTGTGCGGACAAGACTAAGATAAGTTTTATGTTTAGTGACAAAACTACAACATGGCCGGATAAGGTTTCAGTATCCATCCATTGCATGAAAAACAGAAAAGGGAAGTGTAGTGGCATATTGACAGGAAAAGAATTAAACTGTACCGATGCAGCTGCCTGGGGTATAACAGTTTACTTTGACCGACTTTTAAGGACAAGGTCATATATGGATTATGTTTTTAAGCAAATTCTTAATACCACAGAGACCTTCGGTGATATTAAACAAGCAGCTATCTGGAATTAAACTAACTAGTCCTACTTTTAATGCAAGGCAAATATGTTAAAAACTTTGAGACCATTAGTGTGTATGAGCTTGCTAACGATCAACTTTGTTAAAAATCAATTTGTACTTTAAATATCACCAATGAGATATGTCAATAGTGTTGACTAGCAGGTGCATGATACATGCTTTATGGGTCTTTTGTTTTCGCTGTCATTGCCTTTGTAATTTATAATTATCTCTGAAACAAATGCCGATATTTTATTTGTACATTTCAAAAACGTGTATGTCATTGATAACTTGAACATATCATAACCAATTTTGTTCAGGATTTTTTATAGTGGAACTCTCTTTGAAAGGAGGTGTACATGTCATGTAATACCAAGCTCTCAAAGTGAGGGGCGAGTTGGTGACATAAGCACAAGGCACATTAATAACAACAATAAAAAGCATCGACATTCATTAAGCAGAAGGTAACAATATCATATTATATAAGTGTTTATCAACCTGCCTCTCTCTGAACCTCGCGTTGTAAGTTTGTCCCTCGGCATTCAACAGTGTTGTCTTGAAGCTGTGTTGAAATTTAATTATTAAAATCAATTATATAGCGAGTATTAGTTCATTTACGAATTATAGCACTGTGTTTCACATATTTTACTGAAAAAGCGTAATACAATAAGGTTAAAGATAAATAAAAACATTTTGAGTACATACAACCAAGCCCAATGAAGATTTTTCATTATGTCCTTTGGGTTAGGTTTCACAAATTTTTAAAAAGCTTTTGTGGTTTTTTAATGGTATTTATCACTTTTCAAATAAAAGCTCTTCATCATTTTTATACGCCCGTCATATTTGACGGGAGTATTATGGTTTGTTTGTCCGTCCGTCCGGCCGTCCCGCGTAAACTTTTGCTTGTCCGGCAATCTCCTCCTACATTTTTCGACCGATCTCTTTGAAACGTGGTATACATTATAATCATGATATGAAGTTGTCTCTCCCTTAAACGAATTTTGATTGACAACTTTTGCAAAAGTTAGTGCCCTTTGTTTATTTCGGTATTTGATTTTTGTCCGGAAATCTCCTCCTACATTTTTTAACGGATCTGTTCGATACTTGTTATACATTATAATCATGATATGAAGTTGTGTCTTTCTTAAAAGAATTTTGATTCGACGATTTTTGCAAAAGTTATTGCCCTTTGTTCATTTCAGTATTTAATTTTTTGTCCGGAAATTTTCTCCTGCATTTTATATAGCATGTCAGTTAACCACACTTAGAATGATGCAGATCTTATTTCCATGTAAGAAAGTATATAACACTATATAGCATTCGACGGGCGTATAGTGTTCCGCCCCGCGGTACTCTTGTTTAAGTATAATCATTGTTGATGTTTCCTAAAACAAGTGAATATCAAATAGCATTATGCATATGGCATCCACACCTTTTGTCCCGCTTTCCACTAAAAATATCGGAAGCAAACATTTTCAGTAAAATATTGTTTTTCGTTTACAAGATATTCATCCATTTTATGTAAATATTTTTACTGTTACACGGTTAAGGTGTCCTTGTAAAGATAATTTCCTCAATCTTTGAAATAAAACTATAACTGTGTTGATGAAATGTTTGTTGTTTTTCAGTTCTTTGAAGTACTGCTATAGACCAGTTGCACCAACAAAACCCTCCTTCACCAACTGCTGATATTAAATGCATGTAAGCATTGGCCACAACTGACTTTAATGGTAAAATATATCAGAAAGGATTGTAATAGCCATGTGTTAGAACTTTACTATCTTTTTAACTCACATTTACGTTGTAAAAAAATAGTGTAAACCCTGTTGTCAGTGAAAGACAGTGTATTGAACTGCGTACAGCAATCATTTATAATGGATGTTAATGTCAACTAGAAATGACATATTCGTGAAGAAACGCGCTTCATGTCGAATATATAGCGATTTGCAATTGGCATACACATTGACAATGATTGGCATCATGCTTATGTAAACAATTGCGGTCCGTCTTCATCTGCCGTCGTCTATTTAAAGTTTAACATTTTCGGTTGTTCCTCCAGAACCAATGAAGAGTTCTTTATCATGTCCTGTCCAAGATAGATACTTTTTGTGCCGATCCGAAAATAAAAGTTATCCGGCTTCTCGTCTGATTATCGGAGACATTTTCAAACTCTTCTCTTCTAGAACGGCTGCAGTGATCGATGCCAAAGTGAATATTATTTTTCTATATAATTTTACAAAGTGTTGTTACGATCGTGCCAATCAGAAAACAAACTAGAACGAGTAAAATAAGATAATCTTCTGGCTCGCGCCATTCGCGTGCCGTCGCCTTACTGTCGTTCAAGTTTGACAAGGAACACCTTCATGGACAAGGATGAATTGTTCTTTCAATGTGGCATTATCTTTTTTGTGAACAATAATTCATCAAAAATTTAGAGAACTTACCATCGTGCGAATGATAATATTACCGAAATGTTAGAATGACACTGCTTCGTCAGAAACAGACTGCTCTAATAGTAATGATTGCTTTCTAGATTAAAACGAATTTTTAAAAACTGCTACATTGTATACTATAAGTAAATAGTATGCAAACATATGCAAAGTGACCTAAACTTGAAGAATCTTTTCATAGTATTCTTTTGTCCATGATAATAAGGGGGCCGCGTTGGCCGAGTGACTGAGGCGTCTGACCGTCTACGATCACTAGCCCCCCATCATATATTTTAAGTGTGCCCATGTAATTCTTTCTTTTGTTCATATTTTACCTTAGTTTTATTGGTATTTCGTTCGGATTACTGTTTTGATGACACTTCGGTACTCTTTTATTTTTGATTGTATACAAATATTGTATATTTTCTATCATAAGTGTCACATCTCTTCGCGATTATTTTTATGACGATTAAAAGTGAATAAGGTAACAGATTTTACTCCAGGTAATTCTTGCTATGAATATTGGAATCAAGTAGTGAAATTTGCCAAAAATCGTTGTCGCATTTGATTTTGAAATCTGAAGAATTACTAGTAAACTAATCTTTACCAGCCATTTATATCGAAATAAATCTACATCAATATTGTTTTAATCATTAAGAATAACAAAAATACAGCGCCTGTAACACTGAACAGAACATTTTTGCTAGCTTCGTCCGCGATCCATTAATGATAATTTACTAAAGAAACATGACATTAATTGTGCAAATTTACTATGTGCATTTTGTGGGGTAAAGAGGTTATTTTGTTTTGTTTTTGGGCAGTAAGGTCTGGGGTGTTTAATAACTATGTTTAGGATTTTACCGTATTCCTTGTGTTATCGGTTTCCGCGCACTTAAGAAGCAGCCGCGATTTCATACTCATATCGGTAGAAAACTGTTGAAATTACGGATGACTGTCAAAGACATGTACACAATCTAATAATGGAAAAAAACTATCAACATAAAACTGTATCTAAAAAAATTAGAACATAACATTTCTCCCGTCGGAAGCAGCCGTCATATGTTTCCGTGTGACTATTTTGATTTAGTTTTCAAAGAAAGATAACTCGAATACACTAAAAAGAAATTCTCCACGGACCGCAATTGTTTACGATCCTCAAATTAATTATCAAAACAAATTTTTAAAAAATTCACATTTTATATTGATTTTTCAATGTGTCAACTTGAACAAATTAATGTAATTTTATAAATTTATTTATTTTATTTATTTAGTTAATAATATAATCTGTTGTTTTGGTGCAGTCATACATCTGTTTTGGTTGATGGTAAGTTATTTCTCATTATATTCTGTTTATAATTGGTGAAAATTGGAAGTTTATTGCATTATATGGCTTACGTTTTATTGCAAACAGTGTTTATCGATATAAGAATCAATGTCCCCTTCGCTCTTCGGAAGTGGAAAAAAATTGGCGAGGTGGGTGGCCTCATTTGCATACGACATTTTCGTACGTCAGACTACAAAAAAGACCGGTTCATAAATGAAATATATCACTGTTTTTTCGTGAATGGGTTCATTTTGAGCAAGCAAAAAAATGCGTTAAGCAAAACTGAATACTTATGCGTGGTCTTTTTTAATCAATGATTAATTCTTATGTCTCCGGACGAACCTCCGGTAAATTTTGTGTCACTTTACAGACGATGGCCAAACGTCTAGAATATCTTTGTGTAGTGTCCAGCAGGTCACGAAGCTACGAGATATAGCTTGATAAAATGGCTGCGCGGAAATACATAACGCGCGGAAACCTATGACTAGACGACTATATACAATATATTTGTATTTTTTCTCCAGGTGAAAAATGCGAAAATCTGAATTTTCTGATATAAAATGCTGTGCTGGCATAAGCTTACATCTAAGTGTCAATCCGTGCAGTTTACTGTAATCATTTAAATAACTTCGGGAAACAAAGACGTAAAATGTTTCAACACACATAATAAAATCCAGTAACTGTTCATATTTGAATTAATCGTCACTTTTTTATGTTGCTTAAAGTGTCCTATCGTTCATTAAACAGACAACTTTTATCATTAACAATATTGAATTAGGACCTAAATAACCATCAATCAATATATAGAATTTGTTACAATTTCCGGATTAATTCTAACCCGTCGTTTCGGTTTTTTATTAGAATGTTATGCTGATAACAAGGGTATGGTACACGTACTGTACTGCCAGAGTTTACAAATGAAATGTACGTCACTGTCGACTTAACTCGGATTTGGTGGTGAGTATCAGATTAAGTTTGGTATCAGTCTACTGTGAAAATAGTAAACGATATGTATATACCGATGATGTCTCACTAAAACACTAGCAAAAGTCCTGTATAGTAGCCAGGCCTGTATGAACCGAAATCGAAAGTACTTTATAATATTGTTAAAAGGGATGGTTACTATTTTGAATAGTTCATATTTTAATGCATTCATTTAAAGAACTAACCACGGACTGTATGCGTGTGACTGGATAAATCTGTCGGCGCTCGATACCGCAGTGATAGCTAAATATAGAAATTGACATTTTTGCAAACGCAAGTTTCCGGCAAAGTGTACGTATACATTTAATCAGGTCGTCGTCGATTAAAGGGAAAAAAAGAAAACAAATAAGATAATGAACGTAATTTGAAAAATGAATGTGAACTCAACCACCTTATAACTGATCACAATTTCGCAACTGTATAGAAGCAGGGGAAATAACTCTTACTGGTAAATTATGAAATATTGATAGACACTGGCACCCAAATGAGGCTCAAAGTTATGTACCACAGCATGCACACTTGCATGTTGAATGTCTACAAGAAGGAAGAAATACTGTAAAGTTTCAATATTTTTTAAACATTCTCAATTTATATTAGACATTGAAGATGTATTCTGAGTATTCATTTCTATTGCATGATAAGAGCAGGAAGATATAAAGTATATTTGTGTAATATTTATAATGGTTAATGACTAAAAGGACAGTACAACTAAAGGATGTATATAATTGAACAGTACAAATATACTACGTACATAATTTGACAGTACAACTACAGTGTGTATATAATGTGACAGTACAACTATAGTATATATATAATTTGACAGTACAACTATAGTATTATATAATTTGACATTACAACTACAGTGTGTATATAATTTGACAGTGCAACTACAGTGTGCATATTATTCGACAGTTCAACTACAGTGTGTAAATAATTTGACAGTACAACTACAGTATGTATATAATTCGACAGTGCAACTACAGTGTGTATATTATTTGACATTGCAACTGCAGTGTGTATATAATTTGACATTACAACTTTGGTATGTATATAATTTGACAGTACAAGTATATAATTTGACAGTACAACTACCGTCGGTATATGATTGACAGTACAACTACAGCCTGTATATAATTTGACAGTACAACTAAAGTGTGTAAATAACTTGACATAACAACTACAGTGTGCATAAAATTTGACAGTACAACTACAGTGTGTATAAAAGTACAGCTACAGTGTGCATATTATTTGACAGTTCAACTACAGTGTGTAAATAATTTGACAGTACAACTACAGTATGTATATGATTTGACAGTACAACTACAGTCGGTATATTATTGACAGTACAACTACAGACTGTATATAATTTGACAGTACAACTAAAGTGTGTAAATAACTTGACATAACAACTACAGTGTGCATAAAATTTGACAGTACAACTACAGTGTGCATAAAATTTGACAGTACAACTACAGTGTATATATAATTTGACAGTGCAACTACATTGAGTATATAATTTGACAGTACAACTACCGTCGGTATATGATTGACAGTACAACTGCAGACTGTATATAATTTGACAGTACAACTATGATATGTATATAAATTGACATTACAACTACAGTATGTATATACTTTGACAGCACAACTATAGTATATATATAATTTGACAGTACAACTGTAGTATGTATATAATTTGACAGTACCACTACAGTATGTATATAATTTGACAGTACAACTGCAATGTGTATATAATTTGCCAGTGCAACTACAGTGTGTATATAATTTGATGGTACAACTATAATATATATATAATTTGACAGTACAACTGTAGTATGTATATAATTTGACAGTACCACTTTATTCTGTATATAATTATAGTGTGTATATAATTTGACAGTACAAGTATATAATTTGACAGTACAACTACAGTGTCTATATAACTTGACATTACAACTACAGTGTGTATATAATTTGATGGTACAACTATAATATATATATAATTTGACAGTACAACTGCAATGTGTATATAATTTGCCAGTGCAACTACAGTGTGTATATAATTTGATAGTGCAACTACAGTGTGTATATAATTTGATAGTGCAACTACAGTGTGTATATAATTTGATGGTACAACTATAATATATATATAATTTGACAGTACAACTGCAATGTGTATATAATTTGCCAGTGCAACTACAGTGTGTATATAATTTGATAGTGCAACTACAGTGTGTATATAATTTGATGGTACAACTATAATATATATATAATTTGACAGTACAACTACAGTGTGTATATACTTTGACACAGTCGGTATATAATTGAACATTACACCTAAAGTATGTATATAATTTGACAGTACAACTACAGTATGTATATAATTTGACAGTACAACTACAGTCGGTATATGATTGACAGTACAACTACAGACTGTATATAATTTGACAGTACAACTATGATATGTATATAACTTGACATTACAACTACAGTATGTATATACTTTGACAGTACAACTATAGTATATATATAATTTGACAGTACAACTACAGTGTGTATATAATTTGACAGTACAACTACAGTCGGTATATAATTGACAGTACAACTACAGACTGTATATAATTTGACATTACAACTATAATATGTATATAACTTGACATTACAACTACAGTATGTATATACTTTGACAGTACAACTATAGTTTATATATAATTTGACAGTACAACTGCAGTGTGTATATTATTTGACAGTACAACTACAGTCGGTATATAATTGAACATTACACCTAAAGTATGTATATAATTTGACAGTACAACTATATTATGTATATAATTTGACAGTACCACTTTATTCTGTATATAATTTGACAGTGCAACTACAGTGTGCATATTATTCGACAGTTCAACTACAGTGTGTAAATGATTTGACAGTACAACTACAGTGTGTATATACTTTGACATTACAACATAGTATTATATAATTTGACAGTACAGCTACAGTGTGTATATAATTTGACAGTACAACTACAGTGTGTATAAAATTTGACAGTGCAACTACAGTGTGTATATAATTTGACAGTGCAACTACAGTGTGTATATAATTTGACAGTACAACTACAGTGTGTATATAATTTGACAGTACAACTACAGTGTGTATATAATTTGACAGTACAACTACAGTGTGTATATAATTTGACAGTACAACTACAGTGTGTATATAATTTGACAGTACAACTACAGTGTGTATATAATTTGACAGTACAACTACAGTGTGTATATAATTTGACAGTACAACTACAGTGTGTATATAATTTGACAGTACAACTACAGTGTGTATATAATTTGACAGTACAACTACAGTGTGTATATAATTTGACAGTACAACTACAGTGTGTATATAATTTGACAGTACAACTACAGTGTGTATATAATTTGACAGTACAACTACAGTGTGTATATAATTTGACAGTACAACTACAGTGTGTATATAATTTGACAGTACAACTACAGTGTGTATATAATTTGACAGTACAACTACAGTGTGTATATAATTTGACAGTACAACTACAGTGTGTATATAATTTGACAGTGCAACTACAGTGTGTATATAATTTGACAGTACAACTACAGTGTGTATATAATTTGACAGTACAACTACAGTGTGTATATAATTTGACAGTACAACTACAGTGTGTATATAATTTGACAGTGCAACTACAGTGTGTATATAATTTGACAGTACAACTACAGTGTGTATATAATTTGACAGTACAACTACAGTGTGTATATAATTTGACAGTACAACTACAGTGTGTATATAATTTGACAGTACAACTACAGTGTGTATATAATTTGACAGTACAACTACAGTGTGTATATAATTTGACAGTACAACTACAGTGTGTATATAATTTGACAGTACAACTACAGTGTGTATATAATTTGACAGTACAACTACAGTGTGTATATAATTTGACAGTGCAACTACAGTGTGTATATAATTTGACAGTACAACTACAGTGTGTATATAATTTGACAGTACAACTACAGTGTGTATATAATTTGACAGTACAACTACAGTGTGTATATAATTTGACAGTACAACTACAGTGTGTATATAATTTGACAGTACAACTACAGTGTGTATATAATTTGACAGTACAACTACAGTGTGTATATAATTTGACAGTACAACTACAGTGTGTATATAATTTGACAGTACAACTACAGTGTGTATATAATTTGACAGTGCAACTACAGTGTGTATATAATTTGACAGTGCAACTACAGTGTGTATATAATTTGACAGTACAACTACAGTGTGTATATAATTTGACAGTACAACTACAGTGTGTATATAATTTGACAGTACAACTACAGTGTGTATATAATTTGACAGTACAACTACAGTGTGTATATAATTTGACAGTACAACTACAGTGTGTATATAATTTGACAGTACAACTACAGTGTGTATATAATTTGACAGTACAACTACAGTGTGTATATAATTTGACAGTACAACTACAGTGTGTATATAATTTGACAGTACAACTACAGTGTGTATATAATTTGACAGTACAACTACAGTGTGTATATAATTTGACAGTACAACTACAGTGTGTATATAATTTGACAGTGCAACTACAGTGTGTATATAATTTGACAGTACAACTACAGTGTGTATATAATTTGACAGTACAACTACAGTGTGTATATAATTTGACAGTACAACTACAGTGTGTATATAATTTGACAGTACAACTACAGTGTGTATATAATTTGACAGTACAACTACAGTGTGTATATAATTTGACAGTACAACTACAGTGTGTATATAATTTGACAGTACAACTACAGTGTGTATATAATTTGACAGTACAACTACAGTGTGTATATAATTTGACAGTACAACTACAGTGTGTATATAATTTGACAGTACAACTACAGTGTGTATATAATTTGACAGTACAACTACAGTGTGTATATAATTTGACAGTACAACTACAGTGTGTATATAATTTGACAGTACAACTACAGTGTGTATATAATTTGACAGTACAACTACAGTGTGTATATAATTTGACAGTACAACTACAGTGTGTATATAATTTGACAGTACAACTACAGTGTGTATATAATTTGACATTACAACTATAGTGTGTATATAATTTGACAGTACAACTACAGTGTGTATATAATTTGACAGTGCAACTACAGTGTGTATATAATTTGACAGTACAACTACAGTGTGTATATAATTTGACAGTACAACTACAGTGTATATAATTTGACAGTGAAACTACAGTGTGTATATAATTTGACAGTACAACTACAGTGTGTATATAACTTGATATTACAGCTACAGTGTGCATAAAATTTGACAGTACAACTACAGTGTGTATATAATTTGACAGTACACCTGCAGTGTGTATATAATTTGATAGTGCAACTACGGTGTGTATATAATTTGACATTACAGCTACAGTCGGTATATAATTGAACATTACACCTAAAGTATTATATAATTTGACATTACAACTATAGTATGTATATAATTTGACAGTACAACTACAATGTGTATATAATTTGACAGTACAACTACAGTGTGTATATAATTTGACAGTGCAACTACAGTGTGTATATAATTTGACAGTACAACTACATTGTGTATATAACTTGACAGTACAACTACAGTGTGTATATATTTTGACAGTACAATAACAGTGTGTATATAATTTGACAGTACAACTTTAGTATGTATATAAGTTAACAATACAACTGCAGCCTGCCTATTATTTGACAGTACAACTACAGTGTGTATATAATTTGACAGTACAACTACATTGTGTATATAACTTGACATTACAACTACAATGTGTATATATTTTGACAGTACAATAACAGTGTGTATATAATTTGAAAGTACAACTTTAGTATGTATATAAGTTGACAGTACAACTGCAGCCTGCCTATTATTTGACAGTACAACAAGAGTATGTATATAATTTGACAGTTTAACTACAGTGTGTTTATTATTTGACAGTTCAACTACAGTGTTTATATTATTTTACAGTTCAACTACATAGTGTAAATTATATGACCGTTCAACTAGAGCTTGTTTATAATTTGACAGTTCAACTAGAGTCTGTCAATTATAGACGGGGCAATTAGAGGCCGTAGATAAATTGAACAGTACAGCCACAGTCTGTATATAATTGACAGCACAACTAGAGTGTGTATATTATTTTATAGTACAAATAGACAGAGCATGTTTATGTTTTGACAGTTCACCTAGAGTTTGTATATAATTTGTAAGTACAACTACAGTCTCTATATAATTTTAAAATACAACTAGATAAAGTATGTTTATACGTTGGCAGTTCAACTACTGTATGTATATTATTTGACATTGCAACACGATTGTGTATTTTATCTAACTTAACAACTCGAGTCTGTTTGTAATTGACAGTACAACTAAAGTATGTTTATAATTTGACAGTACACTTAGGGGCTGTAAATAAACTAGAAGCTTTATATAATTTTATACAAAAAATAGATCGAGTATGTTTATAATTTGACAGTACACCTATAGTCTGTGTATAACTTGACAGTTCAACTACAGTCTGTATATAATTGAACATTACACCTAAAGTATGTATATAATTTGACAGTACAACTATATTATGTATATAATTTGACAGTACAACTTCATTCTGTATATAATTTGACGGTACAACTACAGTGTGCATATTATTTGATAGTTCAACTTGAGTCTGTATACACTTTTACAGTACAACTACAGTTTGTATATATTCATTTACCGATACCAATATTAAGTATTAAGTGGTCATTTGAGGTCATCTGAACATTCCTTGAAGTTCGACTAAAGTTCTACACGTACGACATTAATATTGGAGTGTTAAAACACTAGTGTGTACATTTTAAACAGTCACTTTGATAAAAAGGAGCCCTGCCAATGAAAATACGTAATTAAAATATGAAAAACAAAATACCCAAAAAGTATGACCAGGATTTATTCGTGGAGTAAAGATGTAAATACAAACATACAGATTTTCATTTTTCCTGCGTATTTCACTTTTATTTACCGATATGGAACTTTAAGTGGTACTCCCTGTCACGTGTTTCACTTTATATATTTACAGAATAGATCAACATCAGCTCATCATGGCGGAAGGAGGGTCCCCTCATGACTCTCTCGATAACCCCAAACCTGCTATGGACACCCACCTGTTAGATTGTCCTATCTGCCTAGAACAGCTGCACCAACCCAAGTCGCTCCCCTGTCTTCATTCTTTCTGCCAGGAATGTCTGTCCACCTTCATCACCAAGGACCTGTCAGGGAAGATGGCGGCGGCAACCTCCTTTCCGTGCCCTGTTTGTAGGAAGATAACACAACCGGTCAATCTTTCTGAAGGTAAGGAGAAATGGGCACAACAATTTCCAACCAATGACCTGATTAACAGCCTTGAAAAGGTTACGATGGATGAGCCGAGATATTGCAAGCCTTGTGAGAAAAAAGGAAAATCTGGGACGCCTGCAAAGGTCTGGTGCCAAGCTTACAACGTCCTGTTTTGCGAGACCTGTAAAGACGAATATCATGATTTGATTCACGAAGACTGCGAGACAGTGGACATATCAAAAGATGTAACCATGCAACAAAAGGTGACACAAGTGGTCAGATGTGGAAAACACGCAGAGAAGATGGATTACTATTGTGAAGATCACGAGATACTTGGTTGTAGTAGATGCATAACGATAGACCACAGACGATGTGACGAAGTGACAACAACACAGGAGTATTGTGATAAACTGAAGAGGGAATCATGCCTGGATCACTTGAAGACATCCCTGCAAAAAACAACTGATGCCATTGAGTTCCTTATCAAAGAGTTTGGTGAACAGCTTAAAACTATGCCAGAAGACCTAGATACCGGATTTAAGAGTATAGTAGATCTACGACAAAAGGTCGACGCACGTCTTGATGCTATGCAGGAGAAAATCACAGATGAACTGACAGCAATTTATAAAACAGAGAAAGAGAATCTTGATTTGACATTGCAGAAATGTGAACGACTGACGTCTTCAATTCAAATCACAATAAAAACCTCGGCAACAGTTATCCAGAGGAACGCCAGCGTGGACACAATCTTGGTGTATCAGAGAGGCATGGCAGAATTGAGATCCTATCGGGATCTGGTGACAGAATTGAGGAAGTCTTTCATCGCTGTCAGAATCAAGCATTCCTTTGACCCTGCTCTTCTGAAAACGAACAAGAACATTCCACTGACCCTGGGGAAAGTCACAGTACAGAAAGAACGTAGAATTCTGCCTGGACATTTGTTTACTCCGTTAGCGGAATGCCGTGTGAAGGAGGTAGCCAAGTTTAACATAAACTCTTCCTCAGACAGCTCAGATTGATGTGCAATGGGAGTTGTTTACCTACCATATGCTCATATCATTGTAGGAGATTTCAACAACAACATTATAAAGTTGTTTACAGCTATAGGGAAATTAGAAGATGAGTTGAAAATTCCTGGATCATTATTTGACATGTGTCGTGTGGATTATCAAACTGTGGCGGTAGCTCTCTCTAATCTTACTGCTATATACGTCATCAAAATAGAGTCCTCAAAATTAATCCTGTCGTCAGAAATTGAACTGTCGGTCGGCCAAAATCTTAGGGGTATTACTTATACAGGTGACATATTCATTGTTAGTTATGGGAGCAATGATCACAGCGTGAGTAAGGATGGGGATACGAAACATATCCAAACGTATCCGGCTCACTGCTGTCATCTTGCATGCAATCCATGGACGCAAGAGATATACGTCAGCCAAAACAACTCAAGGAATGGCGCCGTAGCCATATCCAAACTGTCAAACGGTAAACGTACAGATATGGTGAAGGTTGGTGTCCTGAATTCAACGTTTGGGGTAGATGTTGGTTGTGACGGTAATTTGTATGTGTGGGGGCGGGGTTCAAACAACGTGGTACAGATGTCTGCGGACGGAACTCGCATCAGAGAACTGCTGACAGTATCGGATGGTGTGGTCAACCCGAGGGCAATATCTGTGTGTGGGGACAAATTTGTGGTCACAGACGAATCCTCACAACACAGGAATGAAATATGCCTATTTCAGCTTTACTGAGCCAAGTGAGTGAGCATTCTGTGAGATATGTATCTTCTGTACGGACAAGAACAAAATAGGTTTTATGTTTAGTGACAAAACTACAACATGTCCGGATATGTTTTGAGTATCCATCCATTGCCTGAAAAGAATTAAACTGTAACGATGCAGCTACCTGGGGTATAACAATTTAATACCACATATATATAAATTAATAAATTCATGTTAAGTTTACTTTGACCGACTTTTAGGTCAAGGTCATATGGATTATTTTTTTAAGCAAATTCTTAATACCAAAGAGGCCTTCAGTGATGATATTAAACAAGCAGCTTGCTAGAATTAAACTAACTTATCCTACTTTTTATGTAAGGCAAATATGTTAAAACTTTTATGGCACGTAGTGTGTATGAGCTTGCTAACGATCAGCTTTGTTAAAAACAATTTGTACTTTAAATATCACCGATGAGATATGTAAATAGCGGTTACTAGCAGGTGAATGAAACATGATTTATAAGCTTTTCACTTCCATTGCCTTTATAATTTAGAGTTATCGCTGTGAAACAAATGGCTATACTTTTTTGTACATTTCAAATACTTGTATGTCATTGATAACTTGAACAAATCAGAACCAATTTTGTTCAGGATTATTTTTATAGTGGGACTCTCTTTGAAAGGAGGTGTACATGTCATGTAATACCAGGTTCTCAAAGTGAGGGGGGAGTTGGTGACAAAACCACAAGGCACATTAATAATCATAATAAAATATCGACATTCATTTAGCAGAAGGTAACAATATCATATTATATAAGTCTTTATTAACCTGCCTCTCTCTGAACCATGCGTTGTAAGTTTGTCCCTCGGCATTCAACAGTACTAGTGTTGGCTTGGAGCTTTGTTGAAATTGAATGATTAAAATCGATTATATAGCGAGTAATAGTTCATTTACGACTATCAGCACTGTGTTTCACATATTTTACGAAAAAGCGTATTAAAATTAGGTAAAGACAAAAAAATAAATAAATTGAGTACATAATACCAAGCCCAATAAAGATTTTTCATTATGATCTTTAGGTAAGGTTTCACAAACTTTTAAAAAAGCTTTTGTGTTTTTTTTCATCGTATTTATCACTTTTCAGATAAAGGTCTTCATCATTTTTTTTAAACATGTTCATTTTTGGTGTTTCCTGAAAAAAGTTAATATAAAATAGCATTATGCATATGGCATCAGCACTTTTTGTTCCGCTTTCCACTTAAATTATCGAAAGCAAAACTTTGAAGTAAGATATTGTTTTTCGTTTACCAGATATGAATCCATTTTATGTAAATATATTCACTGTTTGGTTAAGGTGTCTTTGTATAGATAATTTCCGCAATCTTTGAAATATAGTTGTTAATGTGTTGATGATATGTTTGTAAAAGTTTTTCTGTTGGTTGAAGGACTGCTATAGACCAGTTGGATCAATAAAACCTTCCTTCGCCAGTTGGTAATATTAATTCCATGTAAACACTGGCCACGTGGTGGTGTACCGGAGGGAGCGTATGTTGAAGTATCTGCCTCCTTGCGATTTGTCTAGAAATATATAACTTGCGATATGATTTTGAAATGGTAGTTTATTGTAATAAAAAAATTCTGGGGATTAAAACACAGTTATGAAATATATCTAAACTAGCTTGTTAACTTGAACTAATAGTCACTTTTCATATTTTTCTTGATAGAAAATAAAATCATTATAAAACACTGCGGTATTTCTATATAATATCTTGTGATACATGGCAACATTTCCTTTATATCACGAAAAGAAAATTGCATGTAACAACCACCCCTAGTAATTGTACTCCCCTAGCACAACATAATAATTTATTATGATGAATAGTTTTAGAGTTATCCCACTTCTGTAGCATTATCACAAGCTGCTTGTTATTATTCGACAAAATTAAAAAAAAAGGTTCCCATCACCTCTAAATGCTCATAATATGTCAATGTGTGATTGTGTCCCAATTCACGAATTACCATCGATTTCATATATGTTCGGAAGGTTTGGGGTGATAAGATAATGTGGCTATGGAGAGGATTTGGGGCATTGTATGTTACAATGGAGCGACACTGGCATAGGGCGATAATAATGTTAACCACTGTTTGAGACATTGTGACACAACTTTTACGAATAAAAAAAGGAAAACAAGGTTATAATGGAAAAAAATGAGATTGGCATGGAACATCAGGCGTGGAATTTAACCCGAGGTGTTGTGAATTGAAGTAATACCTTGCTGACGGTTTTTATTTCCAATTCTTAACCCCTGTGTTGGAACTTTGCACACTTACATATACGCTGTAAAGAAATAGTGTGAACACTGATTTTTAGTGACAAACAATTAAGTATTCAACTGTGTAAGTTAACATGTATAGTCAATGTTAATGTCATATAGAAATGACATATTCCATGAAACGCGCTTCATGTTGAATATATATCAATTTGCAATGACAATGAATGACATCACGCTAATGTAAACCACTGTGGTCCGTCTTCATGTGTCCTCGTCTGTTCAAAGTAGAACATTTGCGGTTGTTCCTCCATAACCAATGAAGTTATTGACTACAGACGTAGTTGGAATGTTATACTTTTCGTTCCGATCCAAAAATCAAACATGTACGCCTTCGTGTCTGATTGGATGAGACATTTTTCGACTTCTGGATAAAAACGGCTGCAACGATAGACAATAGTAAATTTCCTTTTATGTCGATCCGAGAATCAAAAATTGCCGCCTTGCCCTAATATTCGCCTTTTTTTATAATGGCTTAATGATTGATTGCGATCAGAGTCAAAATGTTCCCAGGACACCGTCAAGTGTTGTTTCTAATAGTACCAATTTAAAAATCCAAATCTGTCGACATGCTCATTGATTGGCCGAGCCATTTCTTCTCCAGATTGACTCCACACTCGGAAGAGGTGTTCCTACTTTTCAGGCCAGTCCGAAAATCAAAGAGGGACAATCTTGTTTGGCTGTGGCATTTTTTCCCGCGTTGGTCTCTGATTTACCGATTCCTTTGTGATCTTTTCTCAAAAATGGCTGCAACGATCGACTCGAAACCCATTCCAAATGTTCCTACTGGGTCGCTAGTTTTTGTTTAAATCCAAAACGCAAAGATGGCTGCCATGCCCTCTGATTTGCTAAGGCATTTTCGCTTTCGTTTTTAAAAACCTGCAGAGATAGAATTTAACCTTTGTATACTGGTTCGGTGTGAGATACCGGTTAGGTGTTTTCACTTGTACTGTCGATATACAAATCTTTGATGAATGTCTAGGCCTCAGACAGGCAGGCAGTTTTTCTTCTTCTGCTAGAACTGCTGCAGCCATTTATGCTATGGACACATTTTCGTGTTGATTTAAGGCACAATCTCATGCGAGTGTAAAGCCCCTAGAGCCCCTTCTGATATCATCGCACTGCTGATAATTGATTATATAATTCTACATACTCGGGCTTCAACCTACCTGTCATCACTCCTGCCTACATACACCTACCCTTATTGACGTCATGTGATATATTCGAAATATTACAGAAACGACATATAACCTTCCCGTTATCCCTGCTATCAACCGTCACCTACCATGTAGTGACGAAATCACAATGACTGCAGATAATAACCTAAGCAACTCCTACCCACACCTCTTGTTATCTACAAATGTACCTACACGAGTTAGCCACCTGTCCGTCCCCGTTCTAGCCGTATATTTCTATCACTACTGACGTCATAACATCACTATGGACACCTAGTTAACACATGTGACGATGGATACAAAACAAATGGCAACCGAACAACTGATTAAATGGCAGTGTTACTGATTATCAAAGCATTGGGTTGTTGTTGTGCAAAGCCTCGGGTCTCCTGCTCAATATATTATTCCTTGGGTTTGAGTGACCTTATCCATACCTCACATCAAGAATGCATTCTATTAATCTCACACCGGTAAAAGTGCGGATACACCTGTGCAGGGTAAGAAAAAACAATTCCCTACATCAGTCTTTCTTACCCAGGACAGCTCTATCTTACACACAGGGAAATGAGAGAAAATATGTATACTACATGTAGCTCCGAGATCCATATATGATAAGGTGCAGTGGCTTTATCACAATTCCAAATTTGTAATGTACATTTGATGGAATAATGGGGTTTATTTTCTACACAAACCAAATATATATATAGTGTGTAGTAAGGAATGCTTATGTCACACAATTTTAATCATATCAAGACAGTGACAAAATCACTCGAAAAGGAGAACTATCGATGAAAATTTGAATAACATGTTGAGGTATCAATGTAATTAATTCGAACACTATCTTACGATGCTGAAACGGGAGAGAAAGAGTGACATGTCAACAGTATACATAGTACATATCGTGGAACCTCGATATATCGGCCATATTCGTTTCATACAAAAGTGACTTAATTGTCGGAAAAACGCTCACATGAAAGATATGTCTTGTGGATATTCCTGTAGAATAATTACATATAAATAATTATCTAATTTCACAGTGTACACGTCTTTAATTAAAGCATACACTGAAGCTCCATAATACCAGTCAACGAAATCAGCCAATCAGTGGCAGAACAGTTATGCAAATGACAAGTATCTGGAATCACGACTATCGTAGTTTTCGTAGTTTGTAAGGGTTGTGGTTGAAGATAACACGGGGAAATTCTCCAAGTAAATAATAATAAATCCTAATTTCATGACATAAAGCTGCTGTGCTGTCAACCGATGGCATTTTCAGTGACAACACGTGAAGTACTTTCAACAAATGATTAAGAAAAATGTTTCTACGTATACTTGTTAAAATCAAGAAACTTTTCATATTTGTATAAATCATCTTTTATGGTTTTTTTTTATTAATTCAATAGACAGACAACTAATATTTTGTTCACAATATTGAAATATTTCGGGACCGAAATAACCATCGATCAATATTTAAAATTTCCGGATTGTTTCTATCCCGTCGTTTCGGTTTTGTATTATAATGTTATGCTGATAACAAGGGGGTGGTACACGCAGCCAGAGTTTACTGATGAATTGCACGTCACTGTCGACTTCATTCAGATTTGGTGGTGAGTATCAGATTAAGCTTGGTACCAGTCTACTGAGAAAGTAGTAAACGATATGTATATACCGATGATGTTTCACCGAAACACTATCAAAAGAGTCACGTGTTAGCTAGGCCTGTATCCGAAATCGAAAGTACTTTAAAATATTGTTATGTGGTTGGAAAATAAATGTTGGCACTGGTCTCTAATTCTTTTGAATAGTTCATATGTTGATGCATTAGTTTACAGAATCATCTACAGACTGTAGGTGTGTGACTGGATAAATCCGTCAGCGCTCGATTCCAAATAGAAATTGACATTTTTACAAACGCAACTTCCCGGTAATGTTACGCAGGATTCAGGTCGTCGTTGATAAAAAAGGAAAAGAAACATAATAACAAAGACAATGAGTGTGAATTGAAAAAAAATTAATGAACGTGAACAAATTCAAACTGACTATCCTTCCTCATATCCAACAGGCTGGGGAAATGAAAACTGATTATAATATCTCAAATTTACTTACACAGGGGGAATAACTCTTACAGGTAAATAGAAAATATACAGCGACAGCGTAATAACATTTTCCCTTTACATTCAAATTGCATAACTATTGATAAACAGGTGTATACAATAAATCAAGAATACTGATACTGGACCCAAGTGAGACTTGCAGTCATGTACCACAGCATGCACATTTGCATTTCGAATGTCTACAGGCAGGAGGAGATATTGTAAAAAAAATGTTTTCTTTTTTTCTTCAAATTTTCAATTTATATTCAGAGATTGCAGATTTTTTCTGAGTATTTTTTACTTGCATGATGGAAGAGCAGGTAGCTATAACGTATACTTACGTAATGTTTCTAGAAACCTAACTAGATAAGAAAAATAAAATAAATGTATTACCAGAAGTATGATAATGTACTGATTCCATTCAGGCCTTTTACTAAAAATATACCAAGAGAAAACAATAGGAACAATTAAGAACGTTATCTAAATGCAAAGGCTGGTATCTCACTTAGTTTGTTTAACACGACATTGTCCAGACCACATATGCATCACAAAATAAACTGGAACCATAAGAGGCACAAAAATATAAAGCAACAAAGCAACAAATAAAAAAAAAAATAAAAAAAATAAAACTACAAGATCGTCTATTTCATCGGTCTTTATACCAGTACCTGGCTAAATAGCCATATAGGTAACTGTTAACATTAACTGTACTCCACAGTAGAGAAGACGTGCACACTTAAGGTAGTCTAATGTAACAAACAATGAAAAGACAGAATTTGCATGGCGTAACACAACTTCTACTGACCACTCCGACAATATAACAACCGAATAACAGTAAAAGGGAACGCCTGTATATGTAACGTATATACATATAATACAACGGAAATACGGTCGATATAATCGGGTCAATTAAAAAACACATTTATCATTTATAACAAACAATCACGCTGAAATATGTCCCTGCTATATTGTTTGATGTAGCATCATCTTCACCACTGTTTTCTGGTCACTATCGGTAAGCAGGGCTCTCGTATTCCATGTTCTCTCTCTTATGCGTAACAACATCCCACTGGTTTTGTTACCTAAATTTTACAACAGCCTGTTCCTTTATGAATTGGGAAAATAAACCTTTATTTGTATTGAAATCAGAAATACATTTCACATTTTTTTGTCATTTTGTGAAAATAAGGCACTTTTAGCTAGGGGAAAAAGCCTGTACTCGGCAGATAAACCGAGCAAAGAAAATCACTGCATCGTACTCATCGGCTATTTATAAATAAGTTCATACAATGAGATAAGTATTTATTATATGAAAATCAGATGTTCTCTAGTACTATTGCATAGATAAGACATCGATCATGAAACAAGAATTAAATCATGCAATCAAGACATGGTCGTTCCTGCCTACTTTGAGTCTTTGTTGAAGATGTGTAGTTGTATTGACAGTACAACAAGAGCCTGTATATAATTTTACAGTACAACAAGAGCCTGTATATAATTTTACAGTACAACTAGAGCCTGTATATAATTTGACAGTACAACAAGAGCCTGTATATAATTTTACAGTACAACTAGTGCTTGTATATAATTTGACAATACAACTAGATCCTGCATATAATTTGACAGTACAACTAGAGCCTGCATATAATTTGACAGTACAACAAGAGCCTGTATATAATTTTACAGTACAACAAGAGCCTTTATATAATTTTACAGTACAACAAGAGCCTGTATATAATTTTACAGTACAACAAGAGCCTTATATAATTTTACAGTACAACTAGAGCCTGTATATAATTTGACAGTACAACTAGATCCTGTATATAATTTGACAGTACAACAAGAGCCTGTATATAATTTGACAGTACAACTAGATCCTGTATGTAATTTGACAGTACAACAAGAGCCTTTATATAATTTGACAGTACATCTAGATCCTGTATATAATTTGACAATACAACTAGAGCCTGCATATAATTTGGCAGTACAACTAGATCCTGTATGTAATTTGACAGTACAACTAAAGCCTGTATATAATTTGACAGTACAACAAGAGCCTGTATATAATTTGCCAATACAACTAGAGCCTGCATATAATTTGACAGTACAACTAGAGCCTGCATATAATTTGACAGTACAACTAGATCCTGTATGTAATTTGACAGTACAACTAAAGCCTTTATATAATTTGACAGTACAACAAGAGCATGTATATAATTTGACAGTACAACTAGATCCTGTATGTAATTTGACAGTACAACAAGAGCCTTTATATAATTTGACAGTACAACTAGATCCTGTATATAATTTGACAATACAACTAGAGCCTGCATATAATTTGACAGTACAACTAGATCCTGTATGTAATTTGACAGTACAACTAAAGCCTTTATATAATTTGACAGTACAACAAGAGCCTGTATATAATTTGACAGTACAACTAGAGCCTGCATATAATTTGACAGTACAACTAGAGTATGTATATAATTTTGCAGTACATCAAGAGCATGTGTATAATTTGACAGTACAACTAGAGCCTGCATATAATTTGACAGTACAAGTAGAGCCTGCATATAATTTGACAGTACAACAAGAGCCTGTATATACTTTGACAGTACTGCTAGAGCCTGTATATAATTTGACAGTACAGCTAAAGCCTTTATATAATTTGACAGTTCAACAAGAGCCTGTATATAATTTGACAGTACAACTAGAGCCTGTGTAAAGTTTTACAGTACAACTAGAGTCTGTTTATAATTTGACAGTACAACTATATTATGTATATAATTTGACAGTACAACTTCAGTGTGTATATAATTAGTCAGTACAACTAGAATATGTATATACTTAAACAATACACCTAAAGTATGTATATAATTTGACAGTACAACTATAGGAAGTATATAATTTGACAGTACAACTAGAGCCTTCATATAAATTGACAGTACAACAAGAGTCTGTTCATAATTTGACAGTACAACTAGTGCCTGTATATAATTTGACAGTACAACTAGAGCCTGCATATAATTTGACAGTACAACAAGAGCCTGTGTATACTTTGACAGTACAACTAGAGCCTGTGTAAAGTTTTACAGTACAACTAGAGTCTGTTCATAATTTGACAGTACAACTACAGTGTGTATAAAATTAGTCAGTACAACTAGAGTCTGTATATACTTAAACAATATACCTAAAGTATGTATATAATTTGACAGTACAACTAGAGCCTTTATATAATTTGACAGTACAACAAGAGCCTGTGTATAGTTTTACAGTACAACTAGAGTCTGTTCATAATTTGACAGTACACCTAAAGTATGTATATAATTTGACAGTACAACTATAGGAAGTATATGATTTGACAGTACAACTATAGGAAGTATATAATTTGACAGTACAACAAGAGCCTGTGTATACTTAAACAATACACATAAAGTAATATATAATTTGACAGTACAACTATAGGAAGTATATACTTTGACAGTACAACTACAGTGGGTATATAATTTGACAGTACAACTACAATGTGTATATAATTTGACAGTACAACGAGTCTATATATTATTTTACAATACAACTACAGTCTGAATATAATTTGACAGTACAACTACAGTCTGTTTATAATTTGACAGTACAACGAGTCTATATATTATTTTACAGTACAACAAGAGCCTGTATATAATTTGACAGTACAACTATAGGAAGTATATAATTTGACAGTACAACTTCAGTATGTGTATACTTTGACAGTACAACTAGAGTCTGTATATACTTAAACAATACACATAAAGTATTATATAATTTGACAGTACAACTATAGGAAGTATATAATTTGACAGTACAACTACAGTGTGTATATACTTTGACAGTACAACTACAGTGTGTATATAATTTGACAGTACAACGAGTCTATATATTATTTTACAGTACAACTACAGTCTGAATATAATTTGACACTACAACTAGTCTTTATATCATACGACAGTACAACAACAGTGTATATAAATGACAGTACAACAAGTGTCTGTATAGCATTTGATAGTACAACTACAGTGTATATTATTTGACAATACAACAATAATCTGGTTAAAATTTGACAGTACAACTATTGTCTGTATAAAATTGACAGTACAACTTTAGTATTATATAATTTAACAGTTCGATTAGAGTATGTCTGTTATTTTACACTTAAACTTCATTCTGTATATACTTTGACAGTACAACTAGTGCATTTATATAATTTGACGGTACAACTGAAGTCTGTATATAATTTGACAGTAAACCTACAGTCTGTATGTAATTTGAGAGTACAACTACTATCTGTATATATAATTTGATAGTACAACTACAGTTTGCATACTATCTTAACCGATACTAATATTAAGTATTAACTGGTGATTAGCGGTCATCTGTACAGACCTTAATGTTCTACATTGCGTAGGCCATTAATATGGGAGAGATGAAACGCAAATACATTGTACGTACATTTTATACAAAAATTGTCATTATAAATGGTACAATGTAAACTGTCCGTCAAAAGATACAAATAAATTAATTACAAAACAACAAATGAATAATTTACTCAAAAGTATGGCCATGATTTATTCCTCGAGAATAGAGGTCAATACAAACATAAAGATTTATATTTTTCCGGCATATTTCCCTTTACTTACCGATATAGAACTTGTCACGTGTTTCACTTTATACATTTACAGATTTGATTTACAACCACTCGCCATGGCGGAAGAAGGACCCCATCAGGACTCTATCGATAATCCCAAACCAGCTATGGACACCCACCTGTTAGATTGTCCTATCTGTCTAGAACAGCTACACCAACCAAAGTCGCTCCCCTGTCTTCATTCTTTCTGCCAGAAATGTCTGTCCACCTTCATCACCAAGGACCCGTCAGAGAAGATGGCGGCGGCAACTTCCTTTCTGTGTCCTGTTTGTAGGATGATCACACAACCGGTCAATCATTCCGAAGGTAAGGAGAAATGGGCCCAACAATTTCCAACCAATGGTCTGATTAACAGCCTTGTAAAGGTCACGATGGATGAGCCGAAGTATTGCAATCCCTGTGAGAAAAAAGGAAAAACTAGGATTCCTGCATCAATCTGGTGTGAAACATTGAACATCATGTTTTGTGATACATGTAAAGTTGATTTTCATGACTTGGTTCACGAAGGATGTGAAACGGCTAACTTAGCCAAACCTGCAGAAATAATGCAACGACAAGAACAGGTAAGATGTGGAAAACATGCAAAGAAGATGACTTATCATTGTGAAAACCATCAAAAACTTGGTTGTAGTAGATGCATCACGATAGACCACAGACGATGTGACGAAGTGACAACAACACAGGAGTATTGTGACAAATTGAAGAGGGAATCACGACTGGATCACTGGAAGACATCACTGCAGAAAACCACTGAAGCTATCGGGTTACTGATCCAAGAGTTTGACGAGCAACTTCAAAGCATAGCGAATGACCAAGATATCGGGTTTAAGAGTTTAATAGATCTAAGACAAAGTGTTGATGCACGTCTTGATGCTATGCAGAAGAAAATCACAGATGAACTGACAGCAATTTACAAAAAAGAGAAAGAGAATTTGGATTTGTCATTGCAGAAATGTAAACGACTAACGTCTTCAATTCAAAACACAATAAAAACCTCCGCAACAGTTAGCCAGAGGATTGATAGCGTGGACACAATCTTGTTGTATCAGAGAGGCGTGGCAGAGATGAAATCCTATCAGGATCTGGTGACAGAAATGAGGAAGTCTTTCATCGCTGTCAGAATCAAGCATTCCTTTGATCTTGATCTTCTCCAAATGGAAAAGAACATTCCACTGACCCTGGGGAAAGTCACAGTGCAGAGAGAACGTAGAATTCTGCCTGGACAGTTGTTTACTCCGTTAGCGGAATGCCGTGTGAAGGAGATAGCAAAGTTTAACATTAAGTCTTCCTCAGACGGCTCAGATTGCTGTGCAAGTGGAATTGTTTACCTACCAGATGATCATATCATTGTAGGAGATTGCAACAACAAGAAGGTCAAGTTATTTACAGCTATAGGGAAATTAGAAGATGAGTTGAAAGTTTCTGGGTCTCTGATGGACATGTGTCGTGTGGATTATCAAACTGTGGCGGTAACTCTTTCGAGTCTGATTGCTGTATACGTTATCAAGGTGGAGTCTTCAAAACTTACCCTGTTGTTGAAAATACAACTGCCTGCCGGACAAGATCTAAGGGGTATTACTTATACAGGTAACATATTCATTGTGAGCTATGGGAGCAATGTTCACATCGTTAGTAAGGATGGTAGTACGAAACATATGCGAACTTATCCGACTTACTGCTGTCACCTTGCGTGCAATCCATGGACGCAAGAGATTTATGTCAGCCAACCCACCTCCTTAAATGGCTCTGTTACTGTATCCAAATTTTCAAATGAAACACGTACAGATATTGCAAAGGTCGGTGTCCTGAATTCAGCTTTCGGGGTAGATATTGATTGTGACGGCAATTTGTATGTGTGTGGGCAGGCGTCAAATAATGTGGTACAGATGTCTGCGGACGGAACTCGCATCAGGGAACTGCTCAGAGTATCGGATGGTGTAAACAAGCCAAGGGCAATATCTGTGTGTGGGGACAAATTTGTGGTCACAAACGAATCTTCAAAGCACAAGAATGAAGTACACCTATTTCAGCTTTACTGAGCAAAGTGAGTAAGCATTCTGTGAGATATATATCGGGACCAAGTTGTGTGGTGTGTTGTTTAGTGACAAATTGCAACATGGCTGAATCAGTTGTGAGTATCCATCCATTGTGTAAAATCAGAAACAGAGCAACTGGCAAGAAAGTGTAGTGACATATTGACAGGAAAAGAATTAAACTGAAACGATACAGCTACCTAGTATATTTATAATTAGGGACCATTCACGGATATACAATAAAATTTCATGTATTAATATATATATAAATGAATAAATCCATGTTATGCTCACTTTGACCGACTTTTTAGCTGATGGTCTTATGTATTAATCTCTTTTAAACAACTTCTTAATACAAAGAGGCCTTGGGTGATGATATTAAACAATGAGCTTAAAGTAACTAAGTCAAGTTTTAATGTAACGTGGACAAGGCAAACATGTTTAAATCTTTAAGACTCGTAACGTGTAACGTGAATTGTCAGCAGCATTGACTAGCAGGTGAGCGATAATGATCGATGTGGTTTTGTTTTCACCTTCATTGTCCTTATAATTTAGCGTTATCTCTGTGAAATAAATGCGTATAATTGTTTGTACATTTCAAATATTAGTATGTCATTGATAACCTGAACATATCAGAACCAAATTTGTACAGGATTTTTATACTAGAACTCGTTGGAAAAGAGATGTACATGTCATCTAATACCAAGCTCTCAAAGTGAGAAGCGAGTTAGTGACAATTCCACAAGGCACATTCAAAACCCAAAAATAAAAAACATCGACATTCATATAGCACAAGGAAGAAATATATATGTTTTATCAACCTTCCTCTCTTGTAACCATGTGTTGAAATTTTGTCTCTCAGTGTTTAACAGTGTTTGTTTTAAGCTTTGTTTAAATTGAATTATTAAAATCGATACTATAGCGAGTAATAGTTCCTTTACGAATTAGAGCACTGTGTTTAACATGGTTTATGAGAAAGGTGTAAACACACGCTAACGAAGGGGAATGTTAATTTGAAGTACATAAAACCAAGCCCAATCAAGATGTATCAATATGTCCTTAAGGTAAGGTTTCGCTAAAACCATAAAACAAATTTAGAGGTTTCTTATCAGCTTCATCACTTTTTGTTCTGCTTTCCACTTCAATTATCGAAAGCAAAACTTTCCATTACAATCCTTGTTTTCGTTTACCAGCAGTTCATCTATTTTATGTAAATATTTTTACTGTTTGGTTACATGGTTAAGGTGTCCTTGTAAAGATAATTTCCTCAATATTTGAAATAAAGTTGTTACTGTGTTGATGATATGTTTGTAGAAGTTTTTCTGTTGTTTGAAGGACTGCTATAGATCAGTTGGACCAATAAAACCCTCCTTCACCAGCTGGTAATATTAAATGCATGTAAATATTGGGCACGACTGACTTTAATGGTAAAATATATCAGAAAGGATTATAATAGCTGTACTTATCATTTTCTTTTAAATACTTTACTGACAGTACAAATGTTTGTTGCAAAGAACTTTTACAACTACTTGGAGTACTTACTGTCAAATCAGCCAACCAACATTCGTTCTATCCACCAGTTTCTATAGGTTTTATGAGTGAATTATAGTCACCCAGAATAACCACAGCCAATGAGAGTGACCGTTACGTCAAAGATTTCAATGATATTTCCTTAACTCCCCACAGCCATTGAGAGTGACCGTTGCTACAAAGACTTCAATGATATTTCCTTTACTCCCCACAGCATATGAGAGTGACCGTTACGTCAAAGACTTCAATGATATTTCCTTACCTCCCCACAGCCAATGCGAATGACCGTTACCACAAAGACTTCAATGATATTTCCTTAACTCCTCACAGCCAATGAGAAAGACAAATACTTTAAAGACTTCAATGATATTTCATTAACTCCTCACAGCCATTGAGAGTGACCGTTACTACAAAGACTTCAATGATATTTCCTTAACTCCCAACATCCAATGAGAGTGACCGTTACGTCAAAGACTTCAATGATATTTCCTTAAATCCCCACAGCCATTGAGAGTGACCGTTTCTACAAAAACTTTAATGATATTTCCTTACCTCCCCACAACCAATGAGAATGACCGTTACTACAAGGACTCCACACAGCCAATGAGAGTGACCGTTATGTCAAAGACTTCAATGATATTTCCTTAACTCCCCACAGCCAATGAGAGTGACCGTTACTACAAAGACTTCAATAATATTTCCTTACCTCCCTACAGCCAATGAGAATGACCGTTACTACAAAGACTTCAATGATATTTCCTTAACTCCCCACAGCCAATGAGAAAGACAAATACTTTAAAGACTTGAATACTGATTTGAATATTTCCTGTACCTACAATCTACCATAGCCAATCAGAACAAAATTAATGAAGCTTAGTTATGGTTTTATTTTATCTAACCTCATATAAAGACTCCATGAGTGTACTATATGCGTGCTTGTATGTGAGCTGGAGGGAGGGTATGTTGATGTAGTTGCCTCCTTGAGATTTGTCTTGAAATATACATAAATGTATATATAGTTTGCGATATGATTTTGAAAGTCTTTTTATTACTTGTTGAACTAATGTTCAAGTTTCATATTTTTGCTTTATAGAAAATAAAATCATTATAAGCCACCCTGCATTTTTACTAATATAGTATCTTGTGATACATGGTAATGTTTTCTGAATATAGTAACAAGAAAAATGCTTGAAATACCCATCCCTAGTAGTTATACTACCCTAGCACAACCTATAATGACTAGTTTTAGAGTTATCCCACTTCTGTAGCATCACCACAAGCGGCTTGTTATTCGACGACATTAAAAAGAATAAGCTACACAAATCCTCTAAATACCCATAGTTTGTACACGTGTCATTGTGTTTCAGTTTACAAATTTCCATCGCTTATAGAGGTTCTCAAGGTTTGGGGGATAATATTATGTGGTTATTGAGAGGATTTGGAACATTGGTAATCGGGCGTCACTGGCATAGGTTGGTGAGAATGTTAACCCCGGTTTGAGACATTGTGACACACTCTTCGTGAAAAAAAAGAAAAATACGGGATTATTTTAGAAAAATTGGGAACTTTGTGAGATTGGCATGAAACATCTGGCGTGGTATTAAGGGAATTCAACCCGAGGGATTGTGATTTGAATAATACTTTGCTGACGATTTGATTTTCTTAACTCACATTTACGTTGAAAACAAATAGTGTAAACCCTGTTATCAGTGACAGACAGTGTATTGAACTCCGTACAGCAAGCATTTATAACCAATGTTAATGTCAACTAGAAATGATATATCAATGAAAGGCGCTTCATGTTGAATTTATATTGATTTGACATTCATATTGACAGTGAATGGTGTCACGCTAATGTAAACCATCACGGTCCGCCTCATATGTCCTCGTCTATCTAAAGTTGAACTTTTTCGGCAGTTCTTCAAGAACTAATGAAGAGATTGACTCGACATGTGATTTCAATGTCCTTTATCATATCCTGAAAAAGATTTTATACTTTTCGTGCCGATCCAAAAATCAAATATGTCTGCCTTTGTGTCTGATAAGCGGTAACGTTTGAAAATTCTTCTCTAGAACGACTGCAGTGATTGACGCCAAAGTAAGTATTAATGTTCTTTATAATTTCCCAAAGTGTTGTTACGATCGTGCCACTCCGAAAATCCAAGATGGCCGCTGTGACGTCTGATTGGATGGGACATTTTTCCACTTATGGATTAAAACGGCTGCAACGATAGACAGTAGTACATTTTCTTTTATGTCGATCCGAAAATCAGAAATTGCCGCCCTGGCCTCTTATTCGCTTTTCGACTTTATCTCAAGAACGGCTGCATTTACTGACTCCAATCTGAGCCCAAATGTTCCTTATAAGGTCACCATCAAGTGTTGTTTCTTACAGTGCCAAACTTGCCGACCTGCCCATTGAAATGCCGAGACTTTTTTTTCCAGGAAGGCATCAGCGATTGACTCCACACTCGTGCCAGTCCGAAAATATAAAAAGGGCCAATCTTATTTTCATTTACTTTATCTCAAGAACAGTTGCAGTTATTGATCCTTGATTTGGTACTGATTTTCTGTACTTATATGAGGCTCAATACAATTTTTTTTCTTCTTTCTTTTTGCTATTCCTTGCTTAATGTTATGTATTAAGGGTAATCCCAACAATCAGTTAACTCGTTGTCATTGTTATCTGACCGATAGGAATGCTGCGTTGTGGGCTAGCACTATAAATTTGGCATCAGAACACCAACATCCCGACTCCAGCACACATACACACATACATTACACATATGGAGGCACGTCCTAAAATGACCTTAGTTGTCAATTGCACGTTTGATTAAGTCTGTTTGTTTGTTGTTTTTATTTCATTTGTATGTTTGTTTGTGTTCGATTGCCTTATGTCAGAAGTCAAACGTCGATAGGAAGTGTATTGATATTTCAATATTTATAATAGGATTTTATGTTAGCGTTTGCACAAATATTTACTGATGGTGTATGAAAAGTAATATCATTCATTAGCTTAAAAAACTTTTTAAAAAGCAGTATGCATATAACATTGATGTCATAAATTGTAAAATACAACGCAATCAATCTGATTGGATAGTTTATTTTATTTCTCAATCCACAGGAGAAAAAGATCATATCTGACAACACGACAAATAACAGCTATGTATTACTATACACTATACATCAAGTATAAAAATAAAAATTGTAAATTTTCATATCAAATCGCTATTGAAACTTAACAATGATAATAAGATAAATTAACAAACAATAACTCGGGTCTAGATGACGCTTCTCCAATTAACCGGATCTTTTGAATAGATAGTCAAAATGTCCCCATTTACATTTCCGCATGCTTCCACATGTGTTTTGGTCTGTTAGCCTTGGACATCCGTATCCTCCATTCACGGGAGACAGAATGACGTCACGTGATCGCGTTTGAATTCCGAAACCACATGTCTTTGAGCATGGTGACCATTCGCTCCACTCCGTTACTGTACAATCTTGAGGTTTACCTACAACAACAAAATACAGTATATTTTAACAGTTCCGTCATTACTGTAATAAAGAACATGTTTGATTGTATCTTTGATTTCAAAAATCTTTAGAATGAAACGAAGCTGATGATCAACCAAACAGTATTTGTTTCAAAAAACAAATAAAAGAGGAAAATTTATCAACAAATGCTTTTTCTTCTCTATTGCACAAATCATCTTATATATCAATTAATAAGAATGATTATTGGCATAATGAAAGTTCGTGATACTATATCCTCACCATTGTTCACTACGTCATTTCCGGTGCCTGTAGATCCAGATACTGCAGTTAGACCACCAATATTCAAACTATACGAATCATCTTCATCCTCTTCCGGATCAAATATCACAACGTTCGGCCCTGTAGGCGATGTATCCAGCTTCCGTCCCCGTCGTCTGTATTCCGCAACTTCCTTGATGACAATATGACCTATTCTCGGAAGTGTTTCCTGTTCCGGGTAAAAGAAGGAGCTGGCTGGATGACTTGGTTTTTTGTTGGTTATCTGGCTGATAGGGTCAGCCGGCATGTTTGGCCAGTTCGGTGATGTGAACGTAAATCCCTGGTCAGTTCCTGCGTCAAGCGGCGCAAGGTCCACGTTAATTTGTTTTCTCCAACGACCATTATGACAGAGATCAAGGGAGGCAACTCCAACGAACCAGTCGGGACTGGGCACGATTTTCACAAGGAAAGACATCTGTAAAAGGTGAAGATAGAAGAGATTAAATTCTCGGTGTCTAAAAAACTGCTAATCACCCAAACAAATGTAAATTAATGATTAAGACATTGAATCGAAAATCAATAATATTAAACATTAGAATATGCGGAAATTGTGATACTGTCTCCCTACATTGGGTTTTTACCTAGGGATGTTCTTCCTATTTCCGTTAAGCAATACACTCCTATGACCTTAAGCAATATCATTTGAATCAAGACCATAGGAAAATAGATTTATCACTCTTTTTTTTTCATCAGAGGAATAGGCAGAAAGACCGTCCTAATAAAAAACACTTTGTTGTGTTGTCTGCTCGACAGCACAGATGGTGTATCATCACTATCACGTTAACGAACTCATTCCATTTATTGTTCACAGGATAAAATATAACATGCTGCGCAAAACGGTAATCTTTACGGATATATTGGATGAGAATTTTACATGTACTGTAATAACTGACATGTACCTTGGTGTGCTGACCGTCTGCCAGAAAGCGGACTGCGGATCGGCCCATCCCACTCTCTATCGGAGCAGCAGTGAACGAGTCGAAGATGCCCCTGTACGCCTGCGCGTCCTGATCCAGCATTGAAGAATCCGCATCCTCTGCAAACGCCTTAACCGCGTCACTAGCGTTCTGGCCCAGTGACCACAACTTGTACGTGCTGTCATGGGAACGACCTGAAATTAAATAATTTAAAACTGTATAAAAGGCATACAAATGTATACAAGTACAGTAATACGGATGGTCACACATATGCAAGTTATAGTTATGTTATAGTTACGTTATAGAGATGTATACACAGTGTCAATATAAGTCAACAACAAGCGTTTAAAAGTCCATTAATTCTATTACTTATTGCTCCTCGTTCAGCTAAAGCACAAAGAGTAACGATGATAGCTTTATTACGAAAGATCCTCCTACCATTACTTAACCAAACAGTTAAAAATAATTCGAAGCTTGGAGAAATGCTTGGATTTTTTTCTTAAGGAGAAAATTTGAAGAAAAAAACTCATGTTCATAAAGTGCCTATAATAAACGTCTATGTTTCTATAACAAAGTAACCCAAAGTATTTTATATTAATTGCTAGCATTAACTAGGAAGCCAAATATTAAAGGTTTTGGTGGGGCAGTTAAATTTTCCTCAGACGAACATTGGCTAAGAGCCAAAATACAGTTTTTTTTGTTTCTTCTTCTTTTAATTACTTAGCATTTTATCATTGGGCGAGTAATTTGTGGCTAAAACGTATTATAATTGAAATGTCTTTGCCAATGCCTAGCTGACAGTGTGGGTACCAAAGTGTGTCTGTCTGATAGTTATCAACCTGTGGGTGTTACTAATGGCACACGTATAACGACTGTGACGTGTTAACGAGGATATCGCACGTGCACCGTTAGGCAGTGCTGATGAATCAGCAGAATATCCTCCCTGTTAATAGCGTTAGGAAATCCATGTCTCTGTTTCTGGGTGTATTAGTTCATAGTTATAACTATAAATCAGTTATAATATATCAGACTTCTCTAGGTATATGTGAGTTCCTAAGTTATAACCCTCGTTGTGTTCCTGTCTGAGAGCTACACACTTACATATGGCTGTTACTGTTTACAGTGAGGAGTTAATGAAGTCCTCTACGTCGTCACACTCTCAAGTCTTAGAGAGTTACAATATAAAGGGGAGGTAATTTGAAATGATAAATATATACCACAAGGAAAGTGTGTGGTAAACAAAGATAGTATCTATATTTTATCCAAGAGTATAAAAAGAAAGCGAAAACAAGTTATCTTAAAAGTATAAAACTGCATTTGTAGATAAAAAGATTCGGTCGGCTCTTGTTTGAAGTAATATGCACATGAAACGTTCCAAAAGAGAATTTTTATACATGTATAAAAAACAGAACCATTGAAAATGCCAAGTAATTACAGTTCTTATCTGATAAATTCCGGTGCGCTTGTGGCCTAAGCACGTGCACGTAAATGTTAAAAAAATAACATGTACCAGACCTCTCAATGATCGGAAATGTTTCTGATTAAGGTTAATCAGGGACAGACATCTTAATGTGTTAAACGTTAATGATACACGGAGATAACGATCACTGACTGTTGTAATGGTCACGTTGAAATGATCGACAGGCTTTCCGTTTCCTATATATTGCTACGTTGAGGTTTATATACATCAGTTTTCTTTTGACTAGATTTGTTTTATAATTGATCTGTAAACAAGACCCGCATTGCCTCGTTATGTCTTTAACAGGTTGTAATAAATCACACTGTTTAAGGTATTAATGTCTTAAAACTCGTACAGAAACAGTCCAATTTTCACCTATTGTTGTATATTCAAGTAAAACAACAGAAGTCTATACAGGTTATCTTGATTTCCGCCCTAAGTAAGTATTAATATGAACCTCTACAGTTATATTAAGAGCTTAAGAAAAGCTCCAACCAATGTCGTATTTTCTTTAAGTAAATTCAATTTAACAAGTCGACTCAGAAAAGTTCAAGAACACTCCAAATCAAATAGAATTTGAAAATATTCTTCTTTTTGTGAAATTATTATGAAAAATCAAATATGCGTCATTTGCTCTGTACGTTTTTATAATTACGACTTTTCCGTATTGTTTATGGTAGGTAGTAATTGTTTATCGAAAGCAATTTTCTTAAACTTAATTTGCTGGACAGGCAAAATGCATGTAAAGAATTGTGTTGATTACATACAAAACATAAATATTATACTTATATGTATAATCGCATCAAATATCTTGTAAAAAATGATTGTTTGTTTGAATATTAATATTGCAACTAAGCAAGAAAATTTTGAAAAATGAACAATTGAAGACTTACCGACGAGTTTTGACCACTGTGCGGGGGGTCGAACACGGGGGTAGAGGCGAGGGAAGGTCTTGGGGGACCAGTCTCCATAAAACGTCAAATTATATTCCGCCAACATCTTTGGCTGACATCGACCACGCCTTTTGAACTTCCTGGGACGGGGTTCCACCACACTGACAAGTACAAGGCCGATAGCAATCAAGCAAAGTATCGCAAGCTGGAAATCCATTTCTCTTGCTTGGATTACAAGGTAGTCTGATTAAGTACTAAATGCAGTTTCTTAATTCTGAGAATTGCAAAACAATATGCACATATTAATCAATTATATCTTTGATTCCGGAAATCATGTAACGTGGTTGTTTCTGTGTGTTAGACGTCCGCGTGTGTTGCTGATGCTGTACGTTATGGTTCATGTCGGGATGAAGAGAAGGCTTATATACTCGGACATCCAGGAGGGCAGATTAACGTATCCAACATATAGGTTAATTGTTTCCCCGCATCTCTCATCTGCTCTGAGAAAGGTTAGACGAGGATAAGGTCAAAGGTCAGCCCTGATATAGTTCACGCGAGTGCTCGCTGTAGCATCATTGTACGGAGACAGATGGTTCTCGGTTAGGGGTTGATAAATAACATTTGGGTAAGGTGGGAATTGTGACGTCATTGGGCTGTATCTCGTTGGGATATTTGCCAGGGAGAAACTTTTAGAGTGTGTTTTGGAGTGGATGTCTTTAATGTATTGTTCAAAGCGTTTTCTTCTCTGTGATTGAAATCAAATATCAGAGCCATGGAAAACATCAACAGGTGTAATGAGTCCTAATTGTTTATTGTGGCGTTTTAATTGGCGAGTGTGTTGTTTCTCTGCACTAGTGTTTAAACCAGAGAAAAGCGTGTTTGGCACTCATTTACTCACAGAGCAATAAACATCTACACTAAAATGACATTAACTAGAGGCATATGCACCTAAGATATCAGATGCACTATTCCCTGCGGCGCGACTCTGTCTTGAACACGCTCAAGTAAAAGCAAAATAGTTTATGATGACGCAGTGTTTTCCCAACTTTAAATTTTGTTTGTGTCTTGTTTGTATGACTTCGGAGACATGTACTGTTGTAAATTATAAAACGTTTTGACACTTTAACAATGTGTGTTGGTACTTCCGCTTTTACCTGCTGTGATAACGATCTATAGACGTGTTCAGAGGAGAGAGGGGGCCACTGCACGTCACAGAGACAAACAAACACTCTGTTATTTATTTGTAGACGTGTGTGATAGGGAAGGGAACGTCTACACGACATAGAAATAACCCACTCGTATAAATAATAAAGATGTTCCGTGGAACATTTGTACAATTTGTTTTGAAGCATTTCATTAACTTAGATACGTTTTCCAATGATCTACACAAGTTCTTAAGCTATAAAAGTTATTATTGTAGTTCTATTTTTTTCTAACGTGAAAAAAGCAATGTTTGTTTCACGTTTATTTATGTAGGCAACAGTAACGTGCAATGGTACAAAGGCAACGTATCTTAAGCGACATTAACTTTTAATGGCATGTAACGTAGGCAACAGTAACATTCAAAGGCAAGGTAACGTAGGCAACAGTAACATTCAAAGGCAATGTAACGTAGGCAACAGTAACATTCAAAAGGATGTAACGTAGGCAACAGTAACATTCAAAGGCAAGGTAACGTAGGCAACAGTAATTTGCAATGGCAAGGCAAGAGACAACATAAACGTTTACAACAGTTACTGTCACAGGGAAGGTTATATAGGCATCTCGACGTACAAACGCAAGACAAAGTAAGCAACGGAAACATGGATATGAAACGGAAAGGTACATATGCAATTGAAACTTACGATATATACCTAGATAATGGTAACGATCATAGGAAACCGTAACAATGGAAACAGTAACGTTTACAACAGTAACGTCGGCAATGTTATACATAGGCCACAATGACGTCCACAGCATAAACATTGGCAACGGTAACGTCGTTAACGGAAACATAGCCAACGGTAACATCGGTATCGGTAACAAAGACAACGGTTACATCGTCAACGGTAAAACAGCCAACGGTAACGTCGTCAAAGGTAGCATAGCCAACGGTAACGTCGTCAACGGTAACACAGGCAACGGTAACATCGGTAATGGTAACACAGTCAACGATAACATTGGTAACACAGACAACGATAACATCGGTAACACAGTCAACGGTAACATCAATAGCATAGGCAACGGTAACATCGGCAACGGTAACATCGGTAACACAGTCAACGGTAACATCGGTAACACAGTCGACGGTAACAACGGTAACATCGGCAACGATAGCATCGGTAACACAGTCAACGATAGCATCGGTAACATAGCCAGCAAGAACATCGTTTTTTTCCGTCTTAAATATTAAATATATATTCTTTATCATAAAGACTACACTGCCAGACTGTAAGATTTCTGTAAGCCAGGAAACGAATTTATTTTTCATATTACAATTGTAGTATTGTGATGCTTCTGATTCCGTGTTCAATTTAAACGAAATCATTATTGTATGAATGTTATGGTTCTTCTGACATTGTGCTGAACAGAAACTAGTTTATTTTCGTTTGATGTGCGGAGAAGAAATTTAGTAAATGAAAAAAAACCCCGATGTATTATTTTTATTTTTTTATTTAGGTCGATCGGCAGTTTAGTCCTGGAGTGTGGGGATGGATACAGATTTTGAGTTGAGTGAGATAGAAAAATATATTAAAACAGGTAGTTTGATATATAGAAACAAAACTGCACGCCTTTACGCAAGTTATTGTGGCGTTCGCTTCATCGCAGCAATGAATCCTCTTCAACGACTGACATGCGATGCATGTTTCTGTACTTACACAAAGTAGCGCCGACTTCAGTATGAATGTATACTTTTACCGACTAGACCTTAGCCAGACGTCTGTTTACTGTACATCTGTAAATAGTATCACAGTAAACAACTGACATACCTTAACGATGTTCGTAAGTCATAGCCCTGTCGCACTGTCTATATAGCATTGTTATAGACCTACTAATGTATGCAGTACTGAAATAGACGCACTAATGCATGCAGTACTAATATATATTCACTAATGTCCCTCTCACAGTTGTAACTATTATAGAATAATCAGACATCATTTATCGGTCTGACTCTCTAACGCCATTCTGGACTGCCCAGTGCTATAACTCATGCTATTATTAGGCGAATTATATTGCTTCGTAACCATTTTATGATATCCCCTTGATGGGACCATAAAGTTTCTTGACCCATGACTTGCACCGGTCTTCAAGGATAGGACATTGCATAAAGGGCTGGCGTGTTACCTCTCCGAACTCACAGGGTTATCTACATGTGCAACAAGTTACCTCCCACTACATTACCTTTTATATTTTTTCACAAATTTAAGAATGGTTTATTTCCATGATTTTTATATCATTGATCTGGTTATTGATAAAATGTGTTGAGAAACAGACCGACCTGTTTAAGGAAAAGTTAACGCTTGCAAATTGTGCGGTTTTACCCGAAAAACATCCCTAATTCCAATTGTATTATCTTGTCTTTAAATCATTTTTAATTACGGATTGGAATGATGTGTGATCACGAAAATATTTGAAATCTGATCAATATTTGCACTGTATTTATTACTTGAAGTGATTCTCTTCATTAACCTACATTGTATGCATGTTATGGTATGGGTATATATATATATTGTATATATTGTATAATATTGTATATATTGTATATATTGTATATATATATATGAACACGGAGGTGCAATCATGATCACGACACAACCTGACGTCCTGATCAGTTAGCGGTGCTTTACTTACTTTTAACTACAATGTATATGTTACATGCCTCCTCTATTCCTATATCTACAGTATATATGTAACGTTGCATTGAGGTCGTTTAGTTTACAGACAACAACACACATATATCTATATCTTTATATTATTTAGTATAATTATGCATGCGTACCGTTAGTTGTGGTTGTTGTGGTGTCGATAAGTTACTGTCTGGTGATGTTGTATACACTTTGTTCTCGGGAAATTTTAAATGAGTTCCAAGAATTGTAACAGTGCTGTCGCTCAAACATAATATTGTCCCTTTTTTCATTATGCAAATTAAATGATTGAGTTGTCATTGTCATTTTACAGTGATGTCTCGGTGTAGCTCTATGACTGGCAGCACTACTATTGATGTGTGGTTTCTATTGTATGTAAATGTGGACTGTGTAATCCCGTAACGCTTTGATCATAATTATTATCACGGAATTAGATAATTTTCTATCTGTGTCCGCGTAATTATAGGGTTATGGTATCATCTGCCAACCACAAACTGAATCGTCAATATTGAATATTAATCTATCATAATATTGAATTTTAGAAACTTTTGTGGAGTAAATAAAGGTTTCTCTCGTAAATCATTGAAACTAATATATAATCGTCATACCAGTCGATCTTCTGGGACAGGTTACTTCTGTCTTAGACCCATATTGATATGTGACCGTGTCCATCACAATCTAGCAAAAGAAATGTTATATTAGAACTGACCGGGCCCATTAGATTGTTTTAAATGAAACCGAGATCATAAAAAGATAAGACTTATTGACAAGGGACATATTAATCCCCGTATTTTTGACAAATACAAACAGGATAACTAGTATTGCTTGTCCTATCCTACTTTCATTTTTTATTGATAATACATTGAAATTGTATGCCAATCCATCCATCAGCCCATGATTTATACCTTCAGGTATTATATTGTTCACCATATTCGGTCAGGATTCGTCACGCCTTCGGCCGCTCGCGACCTGCTCTGCTGGACATACTACAGGTGTATCGATAGGGTGATTGATTGGATAGGGCTTGGACTTTAGATCGCCCCCATTCTAGTCGCATATTTGCTTTAGATGTTTTGTTTACAAAATAAGTTCTGTCATTATCAACATCTAAACAAATTGTCCGTGTATTGTTAGTAAACAAAGACAGATACATCATCACACTGACTAAGTAATAAGTAAATCAGTGACACTTTAAATCTCGGAATCCCCTATCAACACAAACATCAATTGTCCGAAGTGTCTGGACGAGTACGTAACTCGGCTCGAGGCGACAGTGACCGCACGAACACATCATGCACATGTTTGCCGAGACAACCTCTGCGATTAAGATCTCTGATGCTACCAGGTTGATTATTGTTACCTTAGGTAATGATTGGTGCAATGTTTTGGTTGAGGGAATGATACGGTAGGGCACACTCAATCCATCTGTTCGTGACGTCAGAACCCCTGGGGCCAGCTAGCTGGAAACATATTGGAGATGTAACGAGAACAATAGAGGACAAGACAACCATTGTCAGTGACCCCACGGGGCCTCCTTCGTGAAAGTGACAAATTTATTCCAGGGAAGTGACAGGTCATCATTGAAATTGACAGATATCCACAGACAGGTAAAACGTGCGATGATCGAGGGAGAGGATAGTCGACGAGGTGGACCGTGCTGGAGACGTGTAGCTGTATTTACGTTTGTGTAACGAGAGAGGAAAACAGGACTCACATAAGGTAAGCACTTAAAATATATTTGCATTTCTAATCTAATTGGAATTTGTAGAATTAAAGTATCACTTTTAAATGAATTGAATGAAGACCGTTTACCGGGTATTGGGTTCACATGTCCAGTGAGTTTCGAATTTCTGTAGTATTTAGAAGATTTCTTAACCCATTCAATATTCAACTTCAATGAGAAGAGACAAAGTTTTTTTTTTCACTTGTTTAAAAAAAGTAAAAAATATTGCTTTGAAATGCTGGGATATATTGAAGTGAACAAAGTATCCGATTTAAAGGATACCATTTTGGATAGCTTCTCAGACCATGTATATGGGTAGTTTACGACTCGTGGTCTACTTATGTTATTGGTCAGGTATAACGTTAGCCGACATTTATAGCCGATAATCATTTTGCCTTTAATGATTATCTGCTATATTATATACTAGTACACTCATTCATTAAATACAAAATGTTCCTTATTGATAACAGCAAGGCGTAACCGCTAACATGCTTATGTTAACACAATAGATTTATTATTATGTTTTTTTTCTTTCTAACCTTTATTTGCTCACTATGTTTTGTCGCTCCGACCAATTTTAAAGTCAATATTTTGAGCTAACCTTTCATCCGTTATTGTGCACAGAATAAACTTCTACATGTATTGATGTCACCGATATATTCTTGCTTACCTGACCGTATAGTATACATGGGCAGTCTTATGTGAACTGAATCTAAATGTTTGTTTGTCATGGAATCTGCTATTTCTTACATATATTCAATGGAATTAAGTGCATATAAATTTAGAATGTAAACATACGTAGTGAGCAAAGTATTTTTAACATTCATACCGGTGTGAACGCAGATTGGTTACATATTTAATATCAAACCTCAGAATGGATGTTAACCAGTATGCGTTCATACCGACATTGGTGTTCAAAATCTCCGTTCAATACCAATGAAAGCATATATAAATATGGCGAAGGAGACAAATAGAAACAAATTGTACCTTTAATATAATCATTGGCCCGTCGGTTCTGAGTGACAAGTCATATTGTACAAATTTTATACCATTTTTGCAAAAAGCGTTAGATCTAATGATTCCATACCGTCAACTCATGTTTGCTTGTTTCGGAGCAGGGTCCATTGAATCAATGCTATCTTTGTTTAACGATGTCTTGACGGTAATATGGGAAAGGCATGTGAATGACAAGGTAAGCAAATTAACAATATCAATATTTGTCCCAAAACAAAATGATATAAAGATTTTTATTGTAATTTCAGATTACTAGATCGATTCGAGAAGATGGGTATTCATGATTTCTGGCGGAAACTAGGGAAATCTAACACCAAAGACCGAAAACTAGACACTTTACAACACAGTCGCCATTGCTCATCGTGCGAGAAGTATCGGACCTGGACATCGAAATCGAAAGCGTTAAGTTTGCCTCTTTCTGATCTACGGAAGATGAAACAATCGGCAGAATTCGACGAAAAGTGTCGCTGTGAGTCTGTTGATGCGTGGGTGACGACTGTGAACAGGTCACGTGAGCGTGTGGACATAGTGGACAGAGTTCTTCTTGATGACCGTTTGTCGACATTTAGCTCAACAGACCATGTGGAGGAAACAGATACTGAGGACATCGGGGACTCGGAGAGTGATACCGGAAGTCTCCAGGAGTGGAGTCATTGGCGGAAACAGGCAAATGGTCAACTCGTGTCCATGATCCTCAACAGTAAGAGTAAAGACTCTCGTTCCTGGGATTACACACGTAAGGCAATGGACAGCACCGTCATGAATGACGTAATACAGCACGTGAAAGACAGTGGTGTAAGTTCTCCCGAACTAGAAGGGAAACCGTTCATAATGTACGGAATACCGAGGGCTCGACTGGAAAAACGGTGAAAGTCATTGTCTTACGTTGTTGAAATATATTTTTTGTGGAAAATGGTTATGACTCTCGAGGAAAATTTGTCGCAGTGGATCATGTACTGTCTCAAAGATAACAGTTTGGCGAGAAAGTTGGATAAATCTGTATTTTCCAGACTTGTGGCGGTGGACATAGTAAAGGACATTGAGCAACTGTGAAAATAAACTAATGCCAACGTAGAATTTATTCTGACATTTCCGAATCCTATTTATTTCGAGATGTTTTCGGGTTTTTAGCGATCTTCACTCTAGATATTTTGAAAATTATCGTCTCGGAATCCCTTGGTATTTATCGTTATTTATTTGTTATATTATCTCAATAATAAAATGTTAGAAATACACTACTGCAGGATTGTTAAAAGTTTATATAAAAACCTTCTTTTTTTCCAACATCTACGTTAGTTGGACTAACAGGGTCTATTACCAATGTGTGACGTAAACAGACAAATCCCAACCCGAGGGTTTAAAAGTATTGTCCCGAGGGTTGAGATATCTCTCTCAACATTTCACAGGAATGATTGATATTTTGTTCCCCAACACTTTCCTATGTAAAAATATGTTGTAATTGGAATCAAATGCAACACTCCAATGCAATGCCACGTAAAATGTATAACAACAATGATGACGTGACTCTGGTTATGCTGAATAAAGGGATGACGCGATGATGACGTTTTTCAGAATAATAGCGGGTGAAAGTTGTCTTTCCCGTGCAAAAGGATCAATCGACGAGACATCCTCAGCGAAAATATACGGAAATACAGCAGTAAGATGGATTGATAAGATAAAACATAGAAACAACATAGTAAATATAGGTACAATTTAAAAAAACATAAAGTTCTTATCAATATATCATGCATACCATGAAAGTCCAAAAACTATTATAAACATTCTTATAGTGTCTTTCATTTATCATGATAAAAGTAATTCCGTCTTCAAATGTTAGGATTCAGAACTTATGGTATTAGCTTTATCCAATCTGTCAAAAATAGATGAAAAAAAAGTTAACAAAAAAAAAAGAAGTTGTCTTTCCCTAGTTGGGTAAAGACATGTTGATCTTTTTCTGAGAAAAAACCGGCGGGACTGGACCTGTTAAGAAGAAACATTCATCATATGTCTAGCTCTGTTTGATAGGGGATTTACGTCCTCTTAACAACTAAGGTCAGATTATAACGTCTGCCTAGGAAGACAACGCCCAACAGAAAGAGTAGGTATGGATATAAACCCCAAGTGTTGTAACATTGATTTCTTTAATATTCCATAATGAGCTGAAGGATCAGAAGAAAAAGGGTCTAACATTTGTCTTTTCAATCCCGGATAGGATGTAACATTTAGGAGAAAAAGAGTACATCATTATGTAAATAGTGTACGGAGGAATTCTAATCGTGCTTCTAATATTGTTTTATCATATCCAACATATCACCATATAAAAGACTAACACATACGTTTTCTGAGTAAGAAGAACTTGTTTATGAGGATTGTGTGTGTTGATTTTCTGAGACGACTACACAGCTTTCTTCTGCTATTGCTATACTGTTTCTACCATTATTATAGACATGTACCGTGTTTTGTTACTGTTATTGTCATAAGATGTATTCTAAATACTATTGTTAGAGTGTTGTTTTAGTAAGGCACTGGTACAAATGTATTATTAAAGTTGTTTACACTTCTTGAACGTCAACGTCAGTTACCCAGGAACTGTGCTCTTTTTTTCTATTAAACATAATTTATTGACAAGCTGTTGTTTTTATTAGTATTCATTTTTGCTGATTTAGCTACTGGGAATGACACAGGGTGATCTTCAGACACACACTGATCTAGCTACTGGGAATGACATAGGGTGATCTTCAGACACACACTGATCTAGCTACTGGGAATGACACAAGGTGATCTTCAGACACACACTGACCTAGCTACTTGGAATGACATAGGGTGATCTTCAGACACACATTGATCTAGCTACTGGGAATGACATAGAATGATCTTCAGAGGTGATCTTCAGACACACACTGATCGTGATCTTGGGAATGACATAGGATGATCCTCAGACACACACTGATCTAGCTATTTGGAATGACATAGAATGATCCTCAGACACACATTGATCTAGCTACTGGGAATGACATAGAATGATGTTCAGACACACACTGATCTAGCTACTGGGAATGACATAGCGTGATCTTCAGACACACACTGATCTAGCTACTGGAAATGACATAGGGTGATCTTCAGACACACACTGATCTAGCTATTTGGAATGACATAGAATGATCCTCAGACACACATGGATCTAGCTACTGGGAATGACATAGAATGATGTTCAGACACACACTGATCTAGCTACTGGGAATGACATGGGGTGATCTTCAGACACACACTGATCTAGCTGCTGGGAATGACATAGGGTGATCTTCAGACACAAACTGATCTAGCTACTGGGAATGACACAGGGTGATCTTCAGACACACACTGATCCAGCTACTGGGAATGACATAGGGTGATCTTCAGACACACGCTGATCTAGCTACTGGGAATGGCATAGGATGATCTTCAGACACAAACTGATCTAGCTACTGGGAATGACACAGGGGGATCTTCAGACACACACTGATCTAGCTACTGGGACTGACATAGGGTGATCTTCAGACACACACTGATCTAGCTACGGGAAATGACATAGGGTGATCTTCAGACACACACTGATCTAGCTGCTGGGAATGACATAGGGGGATCTTCAGACACAAACTGATCTAGCTACTGGGAATGACATAGGGTGATCTTCAGACCCCCACTGATCTAGCTACTGGGAATGACACAGGGTGATTTTCAGACACACAATGATCTAGCTACTGGGAATGGCATAGGATGATCTTCAGACACACACTGATCTAGCTACTGGGACTGACATAGGGTGATCTTCAGACACACACTGATCTAGCTGCTGGGAATGACTTAGGGTGATCTTCAGACACAAACTGATCTAGCTACTGGGAATGACATAGGGTGATTTTCAGACACACACTGATCTAGCTACTGGGAATAGCATAGGATGATCTTCAGACACAAACTGATCTAGCTACTGGAAATGACATAGGGTGATCTTCAGGCACACACTGATCTAGCTACTGGAAATGACATAGGGAGATCTTCAGACACACACTGATATAGCTACTGGGAATGACATAGGGTGATCTTCAGACACAAACTGATATAGCTACTGGGAATGACATAGGGTGATCTTCAGACACACATTGATCTAGCTACTGGGAATGGCATAGGGTGATCTTCAGACACACACTGATCTAGCTACTGGGAATGACACAGGGTGATTTTCAGACACACACTGATCTAGCTACTGGGAATGGCATAGGATGATCTTCAGACACAAACTGATCTAGCTACTGGGAATGACATACGGTGATCTTCAGACACACACTATTCTAGCTACTGGGAATGACATAGGATGATCTTCAGACACACACTGATCTAGCTACTTGGAATGACATGGGGTGATCTTCAGACACACACCGATCTAGCTACTGTGAATGACATAGGGTGATCTTCAGACACTCACTGATCTAGCTACTGGGAATGATATAGGGTGATCTTCAGACACACACTGATCTAGCTACTGGGAATGACATGGGGTGATCTTCAGACACACACTGACCTAGCTACTGGGACTGACATAGGGTGATCTTCAGACACACACCGATCTAGCTACTGGGAATGACATAGGGTGATCTTCAGACACTCACTGATCTAGCTACTGGGAATGACATAGGGTGATCTTCAGACACACACTATTCTAGCTACTGGGACTGACATAGGATGATCTTCAGACACACACTGATCTAGCTACTTGGAATGACATAGGGTGATCTTCAGACACACACTGACCTAGCTACTGGGACTGACATAGGGTGATCTTCAGACACACACTATTCTAGCTACTGGGGCTGACATAGGATGATCTTCAGACACACACTGATCTAGCTTCTTGGAATGAAATGGGGTGATCTTCAGACACACACTGATCTAGCTACTGGAAATGACATAGGGTGATCTTCAGACACACACTATTCTAGCTACTGGGGCTGACATAGGATGATCTTCAGACACACACTGATCTAGCTTCTTGGAATGAAATGGGGTGATCTTCAGACACACACTGATCTAGCTACTGGAAATGACATGGGGTGCTCTTCAGACACCCACTGATCTAGCTACTGGGAATGACACAGGGTGATTTTCAGACACACACTGATCTAGCTACTGGGAATGGCATAGGGTGATTTTCAGACACACACTGATCTAGCTACTGGGAATGGCATAGGGTGATTTTCAGACACACACTGATCTAGCTACTGGGAATGACACAGGGTGATCTTCAGACACAAACTGATCTAGCTACTGGGAATGACATAGAATGATCTTCAGTCACACACTGATCTAGCTACTGGGAATGGCATAGGGTGATGTTCAGACACACACTGATCTAGCTACTTGGAATGAAATGGGGTGATCTTCAGACACACACTGATCTAGCTACTGGGAATGACACAGGGGGATCTTCAGACACACACTGATCTAGCTACTGGAAATGACATGGGGTGATCTTCAGACACACACTGATCTAGCTACTTGGAATGAAATGGGGTGATCTTCAGACACACACTGATCTAGCTACTGCAAATGACATGGGGTGATCTTCAGACACACACTGATCTAGCTACTTGGAATGACATAGGATGATCTTCAGACACACACTGATCTAGCTATTTGGAATGACATAGAATGATCCTCAGACACACATTGATCTAGCTACTGGGAATGACATAGAATGATCTTCAGACACACACGGATCTAGCTACTGGGAATGACATAGGATGATCTTCAGACACACACTGACCTAGGATGATCTTCAGACACACACTGATCTAGCTACTGGGAATGACATAGGGTGATCTTCAGACACACACTGACCTAGGATGATCTTCAGACACACACTGATCTAGCTACTGGGAATGACAAAGGGTGATCTTCAGACACACACTGATCTAGCTACTCTAGGCATGATATACATTTGCTGCATATGTTGTGGGGAAACATGATTATTTGTTTTTCGAAATTAATCACGCTTCACGAGGTATACATAGAACATAACACAACAGTAAGGATGGTCAGTCCTACGCGCCATTTTTATCATAAGCGACAGTCACTTGGAACTTCGGGTTTGTGCCCCTTACTCATTGTTCTACAGGGGCTCCGAATATTAGCGAAATATGACCGGGAAAAATCGAGCGACTGAGCGGGGCACGGCGTTTTATTTCCCCGGCATATGATCAATAGAATTCAATCAGACACGCTGTTATACTTATGTGCTATGTAACTATTTGTTATGATGAAAAGGATTTTAAAGTTATATTAATTGCAAATAGTATTTGAATAAATTTTGTTTTGTTAATACTCCATGTAGTACTCACAACATATGCCATCTCTGCAACTGCTAATTGCCACAAGTCCTACGCTGTTGTAACGACTGGTGTTTACACAATACCACTGTCAGTAATGTAAAATATAATCTTAATCTATTTTACAACAATAATGAAGCAAGCTATTTTAAACTTATATTAATCAATGTTGTTGGCTCGGATGTTAGCGCATGAGGGTCTTAATGGTGAAGGAAACCGAAATGACCGGAGGAAACACACATGAACGGACAGTTGACCCCATTCCTATTCATGTCCGTTCTGGGAATCCAACCCCGGCACTTTTGATGAAAGGCCGAGTGCGTTATCAACTGCGTCACCCGTACACCATTTCTATTAGTAAAGCTATATGTCGGAATTAATACTGTCATACTCTGTCTGTTGTTTTGAAGACTAACAGACGTAACAGAAAACAGCTCAGATGTCCACTATACCAGTGTACAATACCTACCCAATAGACACTACGGAGACACACTCTAAGGCAAGCATGTGTGAGTGTTGGAGATAAACACAGTATCATATTTCGGGCAAATATGTTTTTGCTTACCTCATTTTTTAAAATAATATTGTTAATTTTAGCAATTATATCTATTATATATGTTCGGGCGAGGTGGCGGTTTATTACCTATTGACGTCATTACCAGACATCAGGTCCGGGCCCCAGCAGCGTCTCTACAGCAGCCAATACTTCTCTTACTGGTACCACGTAACATCAAAGAGGCTATCATTACAACGGACACTTTCGAAAAAAGTTGATTACTTACCAGAGACATGTAATGATCCTACAGCATTTGTATGTTTTTTCCTAAACGCCTAAAAGAATACAAAGATTTTATCATGAATCAAGAGGTTAGAGAATTTAAGTATATACATGATCACATCGCATGTTCACAGAATATAATAATGACATAATACATTGCTTGTAGATTGTTAACTTTTCGTCGGGAAGCTGCCAACCTGACTATCTTTTCACTAATGCAGAAAAGAAAATCACAATTTTTATTACGACGAAAAGTCATCCGACGAAAAAAATAAATGACAGAAGGCGGGAAAGAGTGGTTATAGACGCCATCATGATCTCAAACGGAAATAAAACCATTTCTTTGTATGCTATGAATATCGATGTTCTTTTATCAAGCTCATTAGTGTGCCGTGTGATTTTGTTGTCACTATCCGAGTTCTGGATTAGACATCATTGGGCACTGACACTGATACAGAAGCCATGAACCCTTTCAGAACATCTGGTCTTAATTCCCATGTACTTTTTCAGGAGCCACCTTTTTTCTTTTTTTTCTTCATATTTTGTACCAGCTGTACCGACCTTGAGTTCGAATTGTTGGTTTTGTTGACGCTTCGGTATTATCTTTGTGTTATTCTTTAGAAATCACATTCTTTTTTAACTTAAATCTCATAAGATCTTGATAATTAAGCATAAAAACTGCAATAATAATATAGCCTTGCTTAATAAAGTAGAAAAATGGTTTCTCTTATAAAATAATGTGAACAATTATCATAATACTATAAAGAAAAGTTTGCATTCCCCCCCCCCCCCCCCCCGCTNTGTATGTGTGTACAGTATATAATTGGTCTCTTGTAAAGAGGTGTCCGTTGTGAAGGGAATTTTATTAAATGTAATGTATGCTTGTTCCTTTTTGTGTAAATGTGTTGTTTATAAAAAAAAATATTGAATATTTTTTTTATTTTTTTATTTTATTTTTATCTTTGTGGTTGAACTTGATGGATCACTCTTTACCCCGCGCAAAGGTATTAAACAGCTGTCAATCACACAATGTGTATGTACACAATCAGGTAGACTTATTTGTAAGAGAAGTAGAAAGGAACAAATCTCATGACTATTTAAATTGATTATCTAAGACCGTTCGTCTTATTGCTAAAAAAAAATTAAAACACGTAGTATATTGAAACAGACACATATAAACAATGCCGTTCACAATGTTCAGTCATCAGCATATTGATTATTGTTTGTTTTCCCCAGGTAAATCAAGGCAGAGTTATTCGTTGTTTATTGATTCGTAAATGTGGTTCTATTTTACCGTTCACGTCATACACTCCCGGACAGACGCTGCGTGGATTTGCAAGCCCAGCATCGAAATTACTACAGTATTGTTTTGAGGAGAAACATGTTGTATGTTTAAGTTCGATTGTACCGCTTAAATACAGAATGTCAATGTTAGATGAAAAAGGCCATTTTTGTGAAGGAAGTGGCGTTATGGCTATAGTCTTAGTAGATACAGATGCAAATATGTAAATTAAGAGAGAAAAAATGTGGGAATTCAAGTATTAAAATGCATGTTTATTTTTCTGATGCTGTTTCTTGCAGACTTTTATCATCTGGAAAAAACGATTTCAAAAGTGTGCATCTTGTGAGAAAAACGACATCGGTAGTGAAGGCACTCCTCCATGCAATGTGATTCCAATCTATGTGCAGCACTCGAATGTATTTCTCTATTGCTTTTTGGCAATGATTCGTATATACTGTAAACCATTTACATTTTTGTTTGCAATTATGATCGCAGTCATGTTGTGATATGAAGCTCCAATTGTACCCTCACATGCCAACTGATATGATTTGAATTAAGATAAAAAATCAAATGTCTAGACTCGGGTAATGGTTTGTTGACGAGAACTCTTTTGATCTCTTGATATTAATTTCGTATTTAGAACATGATAGGTAAAGGTGTCGTAAGGAAAGAAACTACATTTAATTATTGTTGTAATCAGAGTCAATGCATCATTTTGTGGCGATACTTTTTATTGATAGTAACATGCAATAACACGTGCACGCTGGCTGACGTACACAGATCACGTATAACGAAACAGAACCGATACCTTAGACACCTGTAGCCATGTATGTGCTTGAACATTAGAATAGACGGGAGTTTTTGGTACCAGGACTACCCTTTGAAAAGAAGGGATAAAAAGAAAAGAATAAAGCGTGATAATTTTTCAATTATTCAATTCCGTAAAGTACTTGTAATATAAGGATACCATCGCTATTACTGCACGTCATCCACATGTATACTGGGGGTGTTAAACTGTCGCTGTGTTCAGTATACTATAAGGTAACAACAGCTCTATGGTAGCGATCGAAAAAGAGAACGTTACATAATGTACACTGTAAGTGTACATGTAAGACATACTTCAAGTGGGAGGTCTTGCTAAACATGATAACGAGGATTCTATTTGCTTCATTTCCCCCACCTTTCAGGCAACAAACGTATCACACACCCTCCTGTTGTCGTGGGTTAATTGCTTTTTCCCGATGATTACGTGAATTAGCTACACTTTATTAGAAATGAGACAAATGATACATAACCAGTACAGTTTTATTTCAGACTGAGCCAACCCAAGCGATATACTACGTTTGAGTCAAAACATCTGTTTGAATCTATTGTCCAGCTTAAAATAAACTAGAGCCTATGTCTTGAGCAAGACTATTATAAGTACAGACTTCGTACAGATTTATTGCACAATCAGTCAGTTTTTATGTATAAAGTTTTACATGGATTAGCTCCACACTATCTTAAATACACTACGGATGTCCAGTCAAGAGTTACTAGATCTTTGTCTAATAACTTGTTTTACCTACCTTCATTTAAAACAAAAATGTTTCAGAAATCTTTTAGCTACCAGGGACCATATACATGGAAAATATTACCTGAACATGTTTTAAATGCATCCTTACTATTGTCTTTTAAGCGGAGTGCACATACCTTTTATGGAGTTAACTTATTACTGTAGGGGATGTTTTATACAGTTATATTTCTTGATGTTTTATTCTTACGATTCTCTATTTTATGTACATTTTGTTAATATTGTATATTTCAGCACTACCAAATGTAAGACGAGTCGTTGGCTAAACCTTTCCATCAAGTATAAATAAAGACTATTACAGTACTTGATGATCAACGATGTATATTTCATATGACAAATTGCCAAACTGAAAAAATATCAATTTGAGTAGATGTCACGCATTCCAAACATGCATTTGAGAAGATTAAGTGAACTTTATGGCTGATAAATTATTTTACCTACAACAAAACATGTTTGTTAATGCCAAATGAAATACATGAAGATTGAAAAGGATATTAGATGTTTGAACGTTGCTTTTCCCAACACTAAACACCAAAATTTGGACTGCAATGCCCACATACGCGTTACTTGTGTTGACGTTTGTTCTGAGCTTACCGTATGTTTTTAAAAACTGAGTATTGTCATTGCTCGTAATTAATTAAAATTGCCATCGCTCTAACCTTCGCTGTTTCACGAATCTTAATTATATAACGGATAATGCAAATAAGTCATTTAAATTGAATGCAATTAACCCATACGTGTATTATTTCATTATGTTTTTTCGGGCTCTTCAAGTATATACAGTACTGAAGATTTGAGATTTTGGATGCCAAACATTTAAACTCCGAGATCATCAGACGTTGGATAATCTGTTTTCCTACAGCACGGTCTACGGTTATTCGAATTGTAAAATTATTTAATACACTTATGGGGGAACCAAATATGATTGTAATTCTGACAATAGGATATTTTGTTAAATATGTATACCCCTGGTTAATATTTATATATAGTTTGACCAAACAGAGCCATATTTCCATATTCAATTTGTTCTTTGGAAAGGAAACAGTTATAATTTTGTTTGTAGAAGAATTACGTGCTTTTGAATGCCAAAACTTGTCATCCGGGTAAATAAATAAAAGAATTTGTTTTCTTCTAATTTATGACTATTAAACAATATTTGTCTAAATTAAATGAACAATAAAAACATACATTGTCGAAAACAGATCTTGTGGTGAACAGTAAATTGGTCAAAAGAAAAATATATCGTTGTTGTCAGAACATAAACATATACTTGTATACTGTTAAGGAAATACTACGTTGATACACAGCCCGATGCCATACTGCATATTTCAAACTTTTTAGTTCAATATTAGCATCGATCCTGAATCATTCTTGTATTTTCACAGTTCCGTTTCGGCTGGAGATGTGTACTGACTAAAGTGTGGAATCTGATAAAGAGAACTTCATTACAAAAACCACGTTCTCTTTAGATCTTACAATTTTCCCATCACCCATAAAACAGTATTTACTATATATTGATACTCTTTTATGTGACGCCATCTGTTAAGAGGCAATGTTTGAACGTTTTCTTCAGTAGTCTTTGAATATATCAAATTTAAAGGCATTTTACAGTGGCTTGTCAAATAGGATCGGACAAAGATGGTTACATATTTGTTTAACAGACATCGTAGTGTATCGGATCTCAAGGGACCACCAAACCATGCGTTAAAGTTTATTGGTTAGAGAAGAATTTTATTTATCGGCTTGACATTTTTAAGATTCACGCATCCTCGTGGATGTACCAAAATCCACTGGAAAGTTGCAGGAAGTGTAGATAATGCCTTTGAGTGTGTGGAAACACCTGCTGACTCGGGGTGATATATATTTATAACGCTGTTATTTATTAGACATCTGGGGTACAGTGGATTCCTCAGGACGGACAGTTATGATATCCTACGTATAAAAAACGGCGTTTCTCTCATATTATCTGCCATGGGAATGAGTACCTAATGATTGGGGCTCGCATCTGGTAGGGTTTTAGTCTGTAATACCGACCCCTCCTCTTACAAACAGATCGAAGCATGCTGAACTACATATACTCTCCCTCCCTGGATAAGGTTTGTGAGTCTTCCCCCCCGCCCATTTTTCCCACACATACGTGCTATCTCACGTTATTAGGGTTTTCTGCAATCTGGTTCAGAGATATATGTTTACTCGTTGATGACCCTCCTCTCGCTTCATGGTGGGTAATGTTGTATCGTCATTTGGTTGCTGTTTTATAGGTGGCGCTTTGTAAACAGTGTACGTTTGTTACGTGTTATCATATATACTGCGTGAAGTCTTTCCCCTCAACACATTGGTTTGTATATATATTTTTGTAACGTTCGTCTTCAATGTTGATCTTACCACAAGATCAGATAAAACGTGTTTTTATTTAATAATATAATGAGATATCGAAGGGTAAAGGAAATAACTTAAAATAAAAACGGAAACGTGAATTTTCGTTATTTTTTTTTTACACATGTTTATAAAACACTTATCGACTATACACAAAAGTGTAAAGATATTAAGGTAAATACAAATATTAACTTAAAATATGGCCAATGAAACTATCATGAAATGTGCGCTTATATTTTTTTACATAACTATATTTGTAAAGAAATGAATAAATCGAACAAAATAGAAGAGTAAACACATCAGAAATCAAACTCGGTTAATTTTACACTTTGTCTTTGATATGATGTAATACTGCACAATATCTTTTGTATATAGGGTAAAACAAAGCCTCTTTTGTGTAAGGTATAACGTAGATTATTCCAAGTCGAAAAACAGGTATACAGCTGTCGTCGCGATTCTAATGCATTGCATAGTACCTTTACCTTAACAATGTGCACTGTTTGCATTCTATATAACCGCTTCTATCCATTGCATTAACTTCGTCCTAGATATAGCCTGGGACAGGACAGAATCACCTGACGTCGTCAATTATACGTCTTATCTTGTGCTTGTCAAATCTTCGTTAGTGCGTGTTTTGTGTGATGTCATACAATCACACGGAATGACTGATTAATGCAATAACTATATTGTCCGAGACGAAGTCGAGGTCAGTATCACTTTCTCAGGTCATATAACAACATATTCGCCGAGAAACAATATTTAGTTGTTATATTAGATGCTAAATGATGTTTTAATCATTTAACAAGATAAACCATATGAACATTTTAAGGAGGAAAGTACTTTATTTGGCAGGAAACATTGCGACGTTTCAATTGAACGTCATAAAGTGAATATTGACCCGCTCTTTTTAAATATAGTAACATCGAGTGGATATCGCAAATTACCGAGAAATTAATGTATCATGTGATATTTGCTTTAATCAAATTTACTTCGCCTGATTTTTTTTTAGTGTATGGGTGTTATCTTTTAGAGGATCATTAGGAACCTTAATTATCATTTGCGCAAACAACTTAACAAAAGAAAAAAATAATCTCGGAATAAATAATCGGATATTAAGTGCCACACACTTATTTTTGGGGACCAGGTCAGACGGTTACCGTGACAATGCGATCTAAAATGCACACAGATAGTTCATTGCAGAGTAGGTAGATGCCCTTTCGTTTGTTTATCTCCTCATGTTCTGTTGTTGTGATCATTTCGTCTCGACGTTAAATTTGAGTTCGTATTCTTTCCCTTGTTAACGCCATAAGATGTTATTTAAGTAATCATGAAATTTCATGAAAACGAAAATGTAGAAGAAATGGTTCAGAAAATTCGGACGACCACTTAAGGAAACTGAATGGAGCTGTCTTTAAGTCAATACATCCCCCTGCCATGCAGACGTTGAATCCAATCCAAACGCATCGGTGGGATACGGTGGTATTATCTCTAAATGATAACTTCAACTTCCTTGACCACGAACATACCCATGTTGTCCGGAGTAAAGTAAATCATCGTTTTACTGCCACCTCCCACCCCTCCCAAACCCGGGGTTTAGCGATAAAATGAGGGACATATGTAAAGGAAGAAGACGAGAAAAAAAGGGACAGTGAAATATGTGAGGTCTCAAATAATTGCAAATTATCATTACAAATCTTTTTAACACACAAGTTAACAGTTACATGATAATAATGTAAGCATGCGTTTTGTTTGGTTGAATTTAATTTGGAATTGAAAATCTATGACTGGATTTGTATACATGTTTTTGAAAACGGTAAAATTGATTTAATGTATTCAAATTTCAGAGCAAACTAACTTCAACATTTAACGCAATATTTGAAGTGTTTAAACTTTGCAAAAGGATTTACTTTTCATCTTTTAAAAACTAGCACTCTTTTTGTTTACTTTGCCTTTTTGCTGATTCGGCAAGATTACTTTGCCAATCAGAACGCTCCTGCGTGAATGTGTTTTCTTGGATTTCCATGAATTCCTGTCTGTGAAGTGGGTACAACAACTCCAGAGAAGATACAGTGCAGGAACTGTGTCCTTGAAAAACGGATTAAGTATCTTATATGTATTTTATATTAAAAGGGAAACAACAGGTGCTTCAAAATTTCAATTACATTCGAACCCCCCCCCCCCCCCAACAAATTCCATTTCAGTACTTTGTATGTCGGCTTTCATAGTTATGGGAACGCACAACGTAACACGATGTGCGGTGTGCGTGCGGTGTGCGCAAGGAGTGTGCACGATGTACATGTATGCACGATGAGCGAACGACTGAAATCTGGACGCGTATTGCTTGCGCACATTTGTGCGGCCGATGGACGAACGTTGTGCGATGACAATAGTGGGTTGTGTAAATTGAAAAATGGCTTAACAATAAATACGGCCTCGTGTTTAAACATATAAACTTGCTTTTAGGTATATTTCTATATTCTAGCTACATATATAAGCTGATCTTTCTATCTATATTTTTTAAAATTACGTTTTCGATGTTTTTTAAACGACCAAAATCGACACATGTGAAATAACACATACATGTAATGACACGGTCACGTATACAGGTAAACAACTTTGTATCTATACCTTGACCGTAGCTTTCCCCACCTTGGGCACATACGTAACTCGCCAAGGTGTGAAAATCCAGATGAAGGGATGATATATACCAACGAATGCAAATAACAAATACTTAACGTCCAGTTATGTTTTCATAACGGTCATACGGTATCACATATCGGCTCTCTTTGTAAGGCACAGGCCAGGTAAAACGCCGGTCAATCATCAAAATGTTATTTACCTGTTCTGTTACCTGGGAGCTAAACCCATTCTTGACAGTCTAACGGTCACTGCAATGCTATGTAACACGCATTGTAAAATTAAACATAATCCTAATTAATTTGATGAGCAATTTATATGTACATTGTTCCTTATTCCATACGAAGGCTCAGGTTTTTAGTTCATTCCGTAATATTGATCAACCAATTCTACCAATTCGCACATTTGTGCGGAAAGAAGCGCACACCGGGGCGACCAATTGTTAAATCACACAGGTGTGCGCACCATGTGTGGACGATGTGCGGATGGTTTGTGCGATGTGCGCACGCTATTTTTGGTGCGTTGTACGGTCCCACAACTGTAGCATGAACAACAGCTCTGCTAGCCCACTAAAACAATGGCTAATTCCAGATGTACTCCCTAAGATTCAGATCTGGAGATGCCACAGGCCAGTCCATTCGGTCAACTGTTTCAATTCTACGTTAGTGATGCATCATTCTTGTACGAGGGGGACTTGCATTATCAACCATCACGTGAATAGCGGACGAATTGCACCAGCAACTGGATGAACAATAGGATGAAGGAGCTCATCTCTGTATTGCTGACAAGTCATTGTTCCTACCGTCAGGATATGACTCTCAACAACTACCAAACCAATTGTGTTCTGCAACATAACCATCACTTCTTCATTTCTCTCCGCACGCATCTTATCCAATCATTGATATTTGAAAGACCCCAATATAGTGATCCATAGAAAGAGCCAGACGAAGTTGTCAGTGAACTTCGTTACTGTAAAAGGCCAATATAGCTGTTCTCTGTTGTGGGGTCAAAATTGGTATACAGCTTTTCCAAGAGCATGAAGGTTCTATTGTTCTATTCCTCTTAGCTTGGAGAATGATACAGGGCTGGCGAACCTCTTGGCCTTCCACTTCTTGGCCTCTGACAGATAAAACAAAATATCTGGAAGCGTTGGCACAATCTCCGAACTACACTTTGGCTGACATTAAAATTTCGGGGCAAATTTCACTGAGCCACGCCAGTTTGAAGCATTTCCATGGCACCACCGGCCTGCTCTATACTCAAGTGCCACCTTTGGGGCAATTTGTCAAAATACTCTTAATTCACTTTCGATAATAATTATTTTTCAAATTAGTAAGATTCACATTAGCTACCAATATTTTCTGTTGGTCTTCAAATTTTTGTTTTGATCCGTAATTTTGGGTAAGAGTATAAAACCGGGTGCACTCAAAAAACAAAAGAAGCAAAGCGTTTACCAATCCCGGGGATTTTCTATATAAATTTTCGACATACTTAAAATGTGAATTGTATGATTGTTTGCTGAGTATAACATGGTCAATATCATTTTCCTTTTATGTCATTGGGTTGTTAAGATGGTCATTTGATAACACACCTGGTAACATCGCCTTCGGTAGAGGGTACCATCGAGTTTTGATATACCATTGTTACTGTTGTGAACTATTTGTCAACAGAATATTCCATTAAGTCACATATTGCCATACAGATTTGTAGCTGTTAAAAATTTAACGTTCGAAAATGAAATAAGAAAAGAAATAAGAAAACTTCGGTGGTCGGACCCAGGAGCTTTAAATTGCAGAATCCTACACTTTACAGATTTGCCATTCAGGAATTATGTTAGCACAGCATCAAAATAAATGTCTTATTTATGGGCTGCAAATACTAAGTCAAAACATTCTGGGTCTAACTCTTTTCTTAATAGTAACTGATGCAATGGTACTCTTTACCTTAACTGAGACCTCGAATTAACATTTAACTGCAAAATTAATATATGGCCATAGACCCAAATATAATTAATTAACATTAATAAAGGGCATTCAATTAAATAATAATTCCTGTTTTTTCCCCAGTAACTTTTCTCTCTTTTATCTCTAAATTAGTTTCTACAATTTTAACTACAAACCAAAAAAGCAATGGAAAAATGGTCTCAAGACTTTACAAATTTAGATGCTAACTAAAAATTTATTTACTCGATACTAAGGAGTTGCACTCATGATTTCATTTTACAAAATTTTCAGTATAAAATTTATCACAGAAAACTATGCACAAATACGCTTCTGTTTAAATTTGGTATAAAAGATGATAATAATGTACTTTCTGTAACTATGAAGATGAAGATATGTATCATCTTTTATGGCAATGTATTCCTGTGTGCACTATTTGGGGAACTTTTTCAGACTTACTATATGTAAAATGTAATATAGAAATTGAAATAAGTACAAATGACGCCATCTTAGGTTACTCCGGCGAAAATAATAACACAATGCTAAATTTCTGCTTTTTGATAATAAGACGTTACATATACATCTGCAAATGTAAGTCTAGCATACCGTCAATAGAAGGTGTCTTAATATTTTTAAAACACAATCGAGAAATTGAATATTTAGCTTACAAGTTATACAGATCAAAAAAGTTCACGAAGTAACTGAAAAATGGCGCCCATTGGAACAGTTATTTAACTAATTAGCAATTACCTGAAATAAGAAAAAAAAGTAATGGTAGAAAGAAACTGTATTGTTAAACAATTACTATTGAAATGATATAAATGATCATGTAATATGTTGTACTGGCTTTGTGTGAACCGAAAGAAAATAAAAAACATTCATTACAAAAAAACAAGAACTTTTATCTCAATACATGATGCTACATTGGAATATATTGTGAATAATAAGTCTAAAATAATCAATTTCATTTACATGAACAATCTGAATATATCATATATATAAATATTTCTTTATACATGTATATATTTTGAACCATGATATCAAATTATATCTTGCAAAGAATATGTAAAAGTCTACCAAGAAATGTCAATATAAACATTGTACGTGATAAAACTACATGTACTAAAACACAAGGGAAACTATTTTTAGAATGATTTCGGACAAAATGGCTTTGCATAATAATATTTTGAGAATTTCATTTGTAACATTAAATACTGTAACGTGGTTTGTAGTAATTGATAAATGTATGACTAATATAAAAAAAATGTCATGATTACAGTATTTAATGTACGTTAGAACCAGGTGTCCTCGGTAACCTGTCCATTTATACTGTTTTGATCATAGTCACCGTCTACCGATGATTCCGCATCCAACCGACAACTTATCGTCTGTGTTTCAATGTTTTTTGATTTCTGCTGCCTTGCTCTTTGTAAATCGTCGAAATTAGGTCTACCACGGTACTTCACCCATAGTTGTCTTGCATGATCTAACTCATGTGGAGTCGTCTGTGTACCAATATGACCGAAACGTTCACCATGATAAGTTCTAACGGGTGATGACCAGACCGCATATTCGCCTGAGTCTATACTCCTCGTACCCGTTTCGTTTGCAGAATCATCGAACGTGTCGTCAGGATTAATGATCTGAACCTCTATGTGGTTTCCCGTGATACTGATACCTCCACTATCATTATCGCCCTCACGTTCTACTCTCACTATGTCCGAGGTATCGTCATCATCCAGTAAGCTATCTTTTCTGTGATCGTCCATCTCGAACGCGTAGTTGTCTTCCGCGACACACACAGGACGCCGCGTCCTCTTCCTACGTCTGTGCTGTTCGCATGTGGCCTTTATGGTGCCGATGTCCAGGACAACCACTAGTGCTATGATGCTGCCCAGTATGATGGTGGCGACGACACCGGCTCCCGTTGCCGAGGGTCTGTTGTCGACCGCACTGGTCCGCCGCTCCTTCAGACGTTTTAGTCGTATTTCGTCACCCATTGCTACAAGCTCATTCTTTATCTCATTGAATGTCTTTTTGGTTGTTGTCGACGGCCTTAGGGTTGTTGTCGAAGGCTTTAGGGTTGTTGTCGACGGCTTTAGGGTTGTTGTCGGAGGTTTAGTTGTTGTAGTTGGTTCTGGAAGATAAGGAAATCAAGACTAAAATGACTGTGACCCATTGCATGCGCCAACAATGCACTTAGGATGAACATACATACACATATTTATATATTTTTAAGCATTTTATAATTACGTTTGTTCTTGTTAGTATACCCTTTGTTTAAAATTCTTAATATTTGTAAGCAATTACTCAGGTTTGGAATCTTCACCAGAATGAAAAATAAAACTATAAAAATCTTCCCTGCGCCACAGCTGTGTTTTCTATTGTTGTTACTATTACTTCTTAAATAATGATATATGATGCCATATTTAGAGCACGGTCATATTGTCGCGTGCTCGTTGCTGTTATGGTCAAGTGTGATGGTTGTTGTGATGGTTGTTGTGGTGGTCAGTTGATATATTGTTGTCGTATTACTGATATATGAATCCATCATTGCCTGGTTTCGCCCCCACAAATAATCAATCACGCTTATAGTAGTGTAGTTACAAAACATACGGCATGTAATAAAACCCACGATCACCACCACAAACACATACCATTACAGATGTTTTATTGTTCCTTCAAAAGTGCCGTCACTCACTTAATCATATGAAATAACAAATTTAGTGCTACGGACAAGCATATATATTAATTGATCAAATCATCAAGATATAGTGTGTTTAAGCAATATTAATTATCATTTAAGGTAACCTAATAAACCTTATATAAAAGGTAGTCTTAATCTGCTATTAATCTTAATGGATTTTTGTTTAAAAGAACATTTATGGCGTATACCAGCCCAGTTTTACCAGGGAGTATCCTGAAAGTACATGTTTGAAGTAGAAGCTACATATCTTTCATCGTGTATTCCACTGTGTTTTTTTTTGCCAGTCTACTATAACACGGTTATTATTGTTCCGCAGTGAGTTAAACGGAATGAACTCGTTGCAAACTTTTAAGTCGGTTGCTTTGATGAACTATACAAACAACCAATACGTATTATTCTACATTTGTGTAAAGTTTAACCCACTGCCTATGCTCTCTATTGTGTTCCTCTATGCCTAAAGTTCTCACGAGTCTAATGCGCATGTCACACGTGTATCAGCAATCAACAGAAAAATACTAAATCAAATCTGCGGGGTATTCTCATAAGAGGATGCATTGTTGACGTAAAATATAGCGCAATGACTACTGCAGCATCAACAAGCATACTAAGTAAGTTTAAAACCAATATGAAAACATAATAGTCACTTCACCAAACACTATGCTACATTATGCTTATACAGTCAGGTATATATTAACAATAATTCGACTATCTCACATAATCAATATTTTGGATGAAAATGACAACATTTGTTTATCGCGATTCGAACATAAAGAATAAACTACAATCGCTATACCAATTGTAAAGGCAATACATATCAGTTCCGGACAACCAAACTATTAAACAATAAAAAATGCATCTATCTAATCTATTACATGGAATGCATAAGATTGAATCTTTATTTGATAGCAAACTAGCCATCAGAAAACTGGTAATTTTAAACTCTATTACAAGAGGAAATGATATATTTTATAACTTATATAAAGCACTCTTTTTGGCCCGGGTGGGAAGGAGGAAATCGGAGTACCAAGCGGAAACCCACGTAGTCGGGCAGCTGACCCATTCCCTATTGACGTCCGATCGGAGAGTCGAACCGCGACCGCTTTGGTTGAAGGCGAGTGTGCTATCCACTGCACCCCCGACCGCACACTGTACTTAGTTATACGATCTACTATATTAGTTACTGGAACATTACACAAAAACAATCGATACTTTATTAGTTTTGACACTGCTGTGTCGGTTACTGAGGGAAGGAGACGACAAATATATTTTATAATAGTTATATATATCAGCAAACTCATATATCCTACTCAAGAAGCTAGGTAAACATCGGAACGAAACAACCAGACTCCGCACTTGTAATTACTGAGTCATTGAGACGACTATCATGTAGGTGGCCTTAACACACGTTAGTCTTGTGAGAAGTTGTGATAAACACTAAAACGTACATCATCTGATTCATTACAGACAAGTAACCCGTAAAACTGGACGAGGATTTTATGTTTTGGACCCGAACCAATTCGCCAGTGATATAGTTACAATCATCCAAGGTTCATCGGAATAACCTTCAGTTTAATCAATATGAATTGCGTATGTACAACGTAAAGGTCATCTACTGGAGCCGCATTATACAATATTCGCGAATTGACGTCAAAGTACAAGAGAATATATAATTTTTATTTAACAACAAGTGTTGGGAGGATGGCAAAGAGTAAGAAACGGCTTGGCTCAGATATTATGATCATCAGATAAATATGTACAAAGGTAACGGGGTGACAAACAAAATACATTTACATTTCTACTGAACTGGGACTCAATATCCCTACCAAAGACTATGAAGGATATTTCTCCATAAACTTACCAATTGTCAGGTAAATATACACCAGAAATGAGTGGGTAAGTAGTCCAAATTTACAGACTGTTTTAAGTTTCTTTTTCCGGTAGTTTCAGAATGAATAAATATGTATTTATATGTTATGTTGTTTAATCGTGGTAATCAATACAAAACGGCTATTGATCTTACCAGGACGACGCGATACAATGAGAGATGACGTCACATTGGGCGTCACCTTATGTAGCATAGACGTACACAAATTCCATATTTCAGAAATTATCAAAAATATGTAAATATGTGGATGGAATCCTGTTGTGTTGAGATTTATGGAGTATAAACATCAATGGGCATTGCGACAAACTTGGTATGAACTGTTGATGAGCTGATGAACTACCGTTAATCAAATTTGTCTCAAGACCCAATAAGGTTTACGCCCTTGAACATGATTCAACACATAAATGTTCTCTAGGAAAACATGTAAACATTAGCAATCCCTAACGAAACTCTTATTGTTAAATCAACAATCTAGGCATAAAGAACTTTCCAAAACCATTATATGCTTTAATATGTAACATTATGTTTTCCAGATTTTGAATTCCACAGGACTATCTAAACTTTCGTCTATGCCCTTCGTTTTACATTAATAAGAAGCGGTAGCTGTAATTGCTAGGATAATACATAACTCGCATTATATCGTTACAGTAAGTAGGGGCAGTCAAACGCACCCTTTCATGTAGGTCCAGGTACTTAGCCCACTGACAGGCTTTTAATTAGCGTTTACAGCCAGCTTCCCCTTCGTCGACCTCGAGCCCGATCATATGATTACAAGATACCTATCGTTAGAGTTACCTCAGTGGAAGAGTAACGACGTAATATCCCGCCAGAACAAGATTCGATAATAAGTTTTGGTAATAAACGTATCGTCAATTAGACGCACTTTTATTACAATAAAATACCACACAGCTATTAACCTGTAATTACACTAGTACCATACAATGTGTGTTACGGTATACGCCTAACGTTAAAGGGCATTGCGTCAGCAAGACTTATTTGAGTACGTTTATACCATCAATAACAACACAATCAAACACTTTTTGTAATTAACGATCAAACATAATACACATGGCCCGAACTACAGTGTTGGAAAACAAGTTCGCGCATACAGTATCTCATAGCGATAACATACATAGGAATTTGGTTTATGTTAACGAGGTCCTCCCGAAACATACTGTAATTTGTGTAGATTTCATGATCAGATTTTGTTGAACAAGACTTATATATATATATTGTTGTTGTGCGGTCATCACATTAATCGTTTGTAGAAAATTCAACACATATTTACCCGTGAGATAAGTTATACTTTTATGGTGGAACACATTACGCTTTTGTTATTTTTCGTAGTGAAAACCAAACAGGGAGCAGGATTTAACGTTAAAATAAGTGTGATTTGATGATGAAATGATCTGGCATAACGTTAATAATGCGTGCTTGCGATACTTGATATCCAATCGTCTTCGCAAAGTGTTTAATCCAATGTACCGATTACCTTCACAATTTAAAAAAAAATACGAAATCGTAAATCCTTTGTTAGCGAAGATGTAATAAGATGATATAAGTTATAATCAAGTGTTTATATATTGTTTTCTGGTGTTTCCCTATGGGCTCGGTGATATCATAGGCACAACGGAACCATTGAGGGGCGTCTTTCACCTTACTTGTTAAAACATTACATGTATTCATTAACGAACAAGGAAAACACTCTTTCGATTAAAATAAAATTATAACCTACCGCTTGCAGCCATCTGGTTAAAACTGTTCATAGGTTGTTGATTTTGTTTTATAAAATTTATCGAACTATATTATCATACATGCATAAGCAATATCAATACATTTCACGAAATGGATGAACAATATGGTGATAAATGGTGATATATATACTTCGTTAAGTCTGATACTAGGTGCATACTAACTGTATAGTTTTCAGTATTATTCTCAACTTAAATCAAATGATATCGATTCATGCGCCTTAGAAATATGAAAAATTATCAAAATATTTGATTTTAATATATTATTAGTGTTTGAACAGGGTAAAGCAAATACACAGTATTTAAACACAAGAATTACAAAATAACATGTTCTGGATATCCATGTTTCAATTAATAAAAATCCTATCGGTGATAGTGGAGGAGGCCAGTGCTACTGTAGTAGTACGGTTTGATATGATTATGAACTCCACACTGGCCTCCTGTGAATTATTCGGAACGGAAACATATGTCTGACCCATATACTGGGGTGTTAACTAGCGTGGAAGTGTGTCGAGTATCACTGACCTAGATACATGTGAGTTATAATCTACACTGAAGTGATGCGTGAATGATAAGATAATTAATCACATCATCGAATTATTTCTGTGACGCAAGCAACGTAGGTGGTATTGGTTTACATTAAGAATTGTGGCTAGGTTTAATAGGTTTATACCAAGCGTGTAAGGCTACATGCCATGACGTTTGGAGATTCAAAACAATTACTGTAATTCTATCCTTATGAAACGAATCTTGTAACCATATACCATACTTACCAACCTGAAGAAAATATTAAGAAAAAAAGTGGTTCTACCATATCAAACATTAAAGACTGTTCCTAGGTATTTTTATCATGTAAGGTTTTAGAGATTAATAAATCTAGATAATTTGTGTTTTATATAATTATATATTAATTCCAGTACCAACATATCTTTTCTCCCTTATCATGGGTTTACGAGACGTGTGGCTAAACAATCTCAAATGAATTCGAAAGTCAACTAGTTAAGTTGACATTCTGACAGGTAGTACTAGTGTGTTCTTGTCATATGTCATTTATCGTTGTTCCATTTAGTGTAACTGGATCATATCAAACAACCATATCCATCGTATACGGAATATTTAAAAAGGAGGTAAAGTAGCAATATTTAGTCCGAACACAATACAAATAAATGGTTGTGCAAATGTCTCTCCCGAAAATATTTCTCTATTTCACCAGTTTTTCGACACGATTAAAATATGATACTCTCGATGATGAAAACGGTAATACATACACTTACAGCTTACTTTAAGGGGCCAGGCAATTTATTTAGTTTGACTGATAAACAACGAATTCAACAATCTATCATTGGAGTTGTGAGTGGGCATATTATTGATTCATATTCCTACAGAAAAGGTTTCAAGAAGACGACAAAAGTATGTTAAATCATTATCTACAATTAACTTGAATGACTAGAAATGCAAGCCACAGGCACACTTATACTCCTCCCTCGTTCATTTGAGTTATTAATATATCGGCCAATCAGAGGCAAGATCGTGTAAAATATCAACAAAGTCGGCCCCATAACCGCGATTGTCTCAGCCAATCAGAGGATATTACAGCCACCATGAATCCCAAAAATCAAATTTGACTATTTGATGTAAATGGTATCTAAATTACTCAATCCTATAAACTTTTGTCAAACTCTACACATAATTTTGAAAAATTTGACAAGGACTGAAATGACCAAGTAGAAAAAAATTGAAGTAACTTTCAGAACAGACAGACATAGGTTAAATTCTAGAATAAAACTATCGTGGTTTTATGTCAAAAGAAAAAAGTTACACGCAATATTGTGATTTATTGAGAATTAAAACCTCATTAACCCATATTTAAGGTCACTTTGTTGGCACTCTATTCACCACTGTTGAGCTACAAAATGTACCTTTAAAATTAATTACTGATATATGTACATGAAAGGTATTTCTATATGTCGTGCATTTATGAATGATTGTTGGTACAATGTTTCCTTTCAATTTGTATAGTAAAGCGAGATTGGGTCATTAAGGCCATTCACGCAATAATCATCAGTACCTTAACAAAAAAAGGTCATGTGATGCACTCTTGTATTTTTCCACTTTGCCTATTTTCACGAACACATACCTTCCTTATAAAAAAATATGTGCTTTACAGAAGTTACAGATTTTTTAAGAGGTAACAAATGAAACCATGTATTGGCAAAGAAAATGCCGAGATAAATTTTACCGGTTGTTGTGGTAAGTTCCTCCGTCGTCGTGGTAGGGATAGTTGTCGTGGTAGTAGACGTGGTTGTCGTAGTGGTAGGGATCTCCGGTAGAGGGCCTAAAAGTGTCAAATACGGTATTTATTAACATATTAATTAGATAGTTGTCATTTTTTTAATTATAAATACTGAAGTGCTGTTCGAATGCAAGAAAAACATATTCATGCAACAACAATATTGAAAACATGTTCTACAATGTACAATGTAGTTTGTGCAAAATGATAAGATAAGCCTGTTACATGAGTATAAAGTCAAATGAAGTGTTGTATCTATCATAGAACCTAACGAACGCTTACGCAGTTTTCAAAAAATATTACTATTATAAAAGTGTTAAGGAGTGGGACGACTAGTTCGCCCGTTGTCAGTATAATGTGACCGGGTGGGGCGTCCTGCTGGGTGTATTCGGCAGTATGTTTCAGTGAGGTAGCACTATAAAGTCGGCATCAGTTCCGCGCTATCACAAGGAGACAAACACGAACATATCGCAGCCTCCCAAAATACACACACATACACTACACGCATGCATCTTGCATACAGGGGAGGCCGTCCTTAAATGACCTTAGCTGTTAATAGGACGTTAAACAAAATCAAACAAACAAACAAAAACTAGTAAGGTACCTTGGCTAAAACCTTATCGACGCGAGAGTGGCATAGCTGACATACGTTCAAACCTAAGGTTAAAAGAGTTGTCTTTCTTGCATGAACATGTTTTGCGGGACAACTCTGTTGTTGAAAACTTTAAACATTTTTCATATTTTCTCCTCACATTGATGAAAACAAATTGCTGGGTTGGATGAGATGACATGGGTCTTACGCATATTTGATGATGATTAATTCTGAATATCAGTTTGGTTTTATTATCGTTACAGAAATATATTCTTCTTATTTACATTGCGGTTTATATAGGCCTACTAAAGGGTACATTTTAAACAACTAATGTATATATATGAATTTGATGTGTATTGGCATGTATTTCGTAAACTTATTTGCTTTCCTTATATATACAATCATCAGTCCTTTAATACATGTTCAGTCGATATTTGTCTCATTGGAAAGTGGTTCATAGATTATTATGTTAACAGTCTAAAAATAGAATGAAAAATAAAAACAGTCAATCGCATTATGAACAAAAGTTAAAAACGTATTTACAGAACGCTCGCATATAATCCTATTATTTATGGCACAGTTTATTGTCGGTACTGACGAGTTATCCTTCCTGTATTGTTAGTGAGCTTAAACTGAATCAATATGGTCGTATAAAACACAAACTTATAGAATGTCCGTTCATTTTGAAAATAATGTTGAATAACCAAGGAAAACACGATCTTGAGTCTCCATTTCGCGTTTCTTAATGGAAAACACCTACTGCAAGCGGATTTGTTAACGTGTATAACATAGGTTGGTATTCTCAACCAAATAATTACTTAGACACACTTTGTATGGTAGAAATCTCATCCAGAAACATAACTACTAAATAACACTGTTTTATGGTCCCTATTTCAGCCAAATTATCACCATTAAATAACACTGTTTTATGGTCCCTATTTCAGCCAAATTATCACCATTAAATAACACTGTTTTATGGTCCATATTTCAGCCAAATTAACACCATTAAATAACACTGTTTTATGGTCCATATTTCAGCCAAATTAACACCATTAAATTACACCATTTATGGCGTATTATACAATCTTAATACTGTCCTCCGGAGTATGGTATGTTTATAGTAGTGATCGCATCCAATGCATAAAATCTAAAGACATAATATCGATGTTGTATTCTATCATCGAACTATTAACGTCTTAAGTTTCACTGTTACGAGAGTAAATAAATCAAAGTGCAAACCACCAAAGTTTTATTTATGATAATAATTCCGTCCAACCAGACCAAATAAAAACGTATTTTTTTTCCGATTATATCGTACAATTACATACCTGCCAAGTAACACTGTTAATAGTGTATTATATAGCAATCGAAACTGGATTTTTCCGTTGTTCATGCAAGGATGAACGGGGAAAAAACTATTAACACAACCCATGATCTGCCGAAGTGAAGCGAAGGTCGTTCTTGTGAAGTGTGTAAGTAATTTCCCCACGTTCATCCTTGTATGAACACTTAAAAAATCCAGATTCAATGCCTCTAATTCCAAATCACTATCAATGGGAAGGAAAGTCAAAAACATCATTTAAATTACGAACTTTTTTCATTCATTCATGAATTTAGTGTAGTAATATGAAGTAACATCAAAACGTCATTTCGGAGATGTCGAAACTAATTCACGTGAAAATAAATTCCACGGCCGCTTCATCCGGTTTGAGCGACCTTATTGAGAAATATATTGAAGAAAGGAAAGCGGTGTTTATTATGACTTGAAGTGCATTTGCTAGACTCGTCACGTTTTTTGTTTCATGGATCATTCATGCATAAAAGTATGAAAGAAATTTAATTTATATGTCATGAGAAGAACATCATTTGTCGTAATTCCAACCCTGCGTTCCTCGGGGTTCGGTTGTTTGTAGCCTTGGCCTTGTTATGTGCGGCGTGTTAGGCCTAGTGTAATTACATGCCGCGTTCGTCCTGTTCGTGGAAATTCATGGATAATACGTTATGTGTGTGTAACTAAATTCAGCTCAGTTGATACTTTTTAATTTTTGAAACAAACAGATTAATTTCTTATATCGTCACTACTTCTTGCACGTATCACTGTGCGGACCCATATGTGAAATCGAAATATTGTCAGTTTGAGTTTTGGCAGATTGATATCGTCGGTTCGTCAGATGACAGAACGTGTCACTGTTGTGAATTTTTGGTCAACTGTAGTTTACAATTTATTTATTTTCAAAAGTTTTAATACTTAAGATTAACAACAATAATTACAAATCTTGCATTTTTGTCATTGCGCGTTTAGGTTAGACAATGGGAGACAACTCGAACGAAAATTAAATTGCTGAAAAATAGGGATTTGAAAATTTTAAAAGTAGTCCCATGGAAAAAAACAGTCGTTCATACTAATATTAACAGCTGTTTTTTGGGTCACATATACTAATTTCTACCAATCACAGAACCTGTAACAAAGCGCAAGATCAATTTTTGAATTATATACAAATACAAACCGCGAATATTACACTGTTTATGGTACAGTGTATACATACCTCCAAAGTTACACTGTTTATGGTAGTAATCCCATCCAAATAAATCTGTTTTGTAATATGACGCTAGTGTCCATTTATTTCCTTCGCTGAGCTGACAGATACCTCCGGAATACCGGAAATATTCATATGATCTGCACTGGAACTCTGTAGTGTTATCACACAGTTGCTGACAGTCGGAGAGACTGATGCCATTATACATCCTGTTGTTGTTTGCAAGCAAGGCTGCCTCAGGGGTTTTCGAGTAAATACATTTTTCTGAAATAGCGAAAACGAATATTTTATAGTATTTGTATTAATATCTATGTTTTCATTATAAACGTCTCATTTGGTCTAGTTTTTGAGTTTTAATATTGCCTGTCTTTAAGTTATTATTTCTTTATTGCTTCAATTATATTGCATTTTAAATGATCTTGTTAATCTGAATGACTGTTTATTATCAAATCAATTTCTTTATAATTATTTCACTGAACAATACCTTAATGTTTTGTTAATTCTTCCGATTTTGACATAAATTCATTAAAATTGAAGAATCAAATATTCTACCGATACAACTTGAATTCGATCCAGACATAACAAAGGATTATTCTACCTGCAGGAAACTGACAAATGAACCATAGTTTTGTCTGACACACAGTGGGATACCAGTATGCGTTGTCATCGAGGATAACCATTGCACATTTCTCCGAGCGATCTGTCGGCTTTGGTTGGTACTTCCAATTCTTCCATGTGAGCGAGGTGTTTCCTACCCACCGCCAATACCTATCCGGGGTACGTGCCAGACCTATCCACATTGTCTTCCTGCAATAAACAATGTGATCGTCATTATTAACGTACAAATGTGTCCTGGGAAATATAAGTCTACTTGTTTCGAATATTCTTTCAGTTTAAACGTAATCATATAATACATTTTCTTATTGTAAATTCTCATAGGAATATAATTGTAAATACTTGATGTGTCCACATTACACGTATGGATGCATGCAAGACTGCATTTGATAAGAAAGAAGGAAAGAAGCTAACGAGGTACAAAAAGATGAGGGCTGCATATCACTACAAGACAATCATATATGATATCCTAGTCTCAGTGATCTCATAATATATATTATTGGTCCTGGGACGAACTTAAAGCGGTGTTAAACGATTCATGTTAAATAGACTAACCTAAACAGGATCGACCATAGCAATATTCAACCCTGATATTTCAATTAACCCCATTTGTAACACACACAGCAAGTCAAACATTAGTCACTAGATACTAGAGCTTGAGAAAGACTACATGTAAGTCAAATGTTAAAAGATAGTTCGTCATTTAATGTTCTTTTATAGACCATGTTGAAAATTTAATATCTCTGAATGAACTAATTTAATATACAAATCATAATATACATGAAGGTCTTCCTTTCAAATTGTCTGCATTGGATTACTGCAATAACTCACACACAAAATCTAATTTTATGGCAGATAAATTCCTGGTTATAATGTGTAAAGTTGAAAACCAATTCACATGCATAGGCAGTGTTGATCTAGTTAATTGCATGTGCAAATACAACGAACAACATTAAGTAGTTTCGTTGGGTCAAAATTGAGTATAAATTGAAATATCTTAAAATGAGCATTATGTCGCTCATGTGTCAATTATATTTACATAAGACGGAACAGTATAACCGGTTATATAACGTATTTCAATACTGTCCCGCTGTGTTCAGTAATATGTGCATGGCGTATTAACCTCGGTGTGAACTGCCATAGTGCCATCCTTACGTTTTGTATTGATCAGGTCCATCAGACAACTTGGCATTACAATTTACACACTTCCAATAATCTAAACCATATCCACAGGTGTTAATGGTCAAGCATTACAGACGTATTTACGATCAATTCATAAAAGCTGCATGCTATTTGACTTGAGGGCTTTGCCTTTCCAACGCTAACGGAGATGACGAGCAACAGTAGATTATATAATAAACAAATTCATCGGAATCGACTTTACGACTTTAAATCTCCGTTGTTGAATAACCTGCAGAGTCAAATCTAACCTTAATACGAATGTTCCCTTTTGTATTCCACCTCACCTAGCAACTGAACAATAGGCTTCACTGACAGAAACTCATAAAACATATAAGATATTGCTTTGATTACCATGCAGGTATCTTTATACACATCATTGAATGCACATATATCAATACAATCTCGGATAATTGTTCAATGTTTAATTTAATGATATACTTTACATACATGGTTTACATTTAAAAATATATTTTTTCAGTATGTTTCTATTTTATTTTGCTGTTCTGTTTACAATCGTGTGACTTTAGTGATTTATTTATAATTAAGATATTTGCATTTTATGTAACTATTGTTTGCTTTCGTTTAGTTATTGATATAACATATAATACCTAGCATTTCGTTTTACATGTATTTAGGTGGTTATCATGCTGTTATTTATAATTTAATTTATTTTAGGTTTATGCTTTACTTGTACCTCTTCGTTGTGTTTCACATGTAGCTACATTTTGGATTTGTATGTAGAGAAAGATATATATATATAAACTATTTATCGCTGTATATTATATATATACTTTGAGTTTATTTTGAAAATAGTATCATATGTACATAACCTTTGAGTTTATTGTGATACGTGTATTAAACGTACCTATCTTTTTGTTATACTTTGAAACTTGTATTATTTGTACCTACCCTTAAGGTTTATTTAGATATGTGTATGACATGTACCTATCCTGTGGTTTTATTTATAGAGTTGTATTAGATGTGCTTATCTCTGGTTTCATCTAGATATTCTTATGATATGTAACTATGTTTGGTTTCTTTCATATCTGTGTATTACATGTACCTATCTTTGGAACATGTAGCGGCTATATTAGTAAGAATGGTGACAAAGTGCTGGTGTAAAGCCACTGGTAAAAAAGTATCACTTACTCAGGTATTACGTCTTATCAACAGGTAAGATAATGTGAAGAAGATTACATTGCACAGTTGGTCACTTATAAATCTCAGTATAAAGCAACACTTTGAATGTCCCACACGTGGTGCAAGTAATAGTTACCCCACGAGAACAGGCAAGCTAGTCTTCGATATCTATAGATATTGAACTTTTTCTAAAGCTAAAATCAATCATGATCAAAAGTACCGGTTATTACAATATGGTAGAGTAATGTGTAAAAAATAAATGATTTATTTGTTTTAGGTATTTGAGGCAGAGATGTAGTTAACGGCATGTATACGAATATGACTTTCCCCCCTGGAAACATCAGGGATTGAGATGGTGTGATGTTTAGAGATTAACAACGATGACCTGTCTGGTAACGGAGGATTAGTGTAGTTCTTGGTCAGTGTGTTATAAGGTCTGTAACGGAGCTTGTGTTTTATGTAGCAAACGAAATGTACTTTATTTGTAATTGTTTGTTCCTTGGCTTCTCTGTCCCTGTTGTTGTGTTTTGGTGTCGAGTTTGAGTATGGACAATTGTCTTTTGTGTCAATATCATGTTACCTATTTTCTATTTTCTTTTAGTACAATTCCACTGAAATGTGATGGATACAGAAGCGTGACACCTAACTCGGACACATAATTTAGTGGACTTACGTCACGTGATGACCTATGTATCCGGTTTCTGGCAATGTGGCCTGGTCGTACACTGTGGCCAGGAATCCTCCCTCATTTTTACACACATCCTGGGCAGCGTACCAGCTTAATGACGTGTTGTAGATGACGTAATGGTGAGGTTCTAGTACTCCGGATAAACCTAGAAGATACAATAGGCATTAAATGGTATTTTAGTAATTTCTATAATAAAGAGACATAAATATCTTATTCAAAGTACTAGAAATACGACAATCATGATAGCGTTATAAGATATGTCAACATTGTCAATACTACCAAGACAAACAGTTAGTAAATGGATGCATAAAGTCAGACAAAATTAACATCATCGATTGTACCATTTGGCTATCTCATCCATTTACTATTGATTGTACTATTTGGCTATCTCATCCATTTAATATTGATTGTACCATTTGGCTATCTCATCAATTTAATATTGATTGTACCATTTGGCTATCTCATCCATTTAACATTGATTGTACCATTTGACTATCTCTCCATTTAACATTGATTGTACCATTTGGCTATCTCATCCAGTTAACATTGATTGTACCATTTGGCTATTTCATCTATTTAACATTGATTGTACCATTTGACTACCATTTGGCTATCTCATCCATTTAATATTGATTGTACCATTTGGCTATCTCATCCATTTCACATTGATTGTACCATTTGGCTATCTCATTCATTTAACATTGATTGTACCATTTGGATATCTCATCCATTTAACATTGATTGTACCATTTGACGATCTCATCCATTAAGAACCCATCAGTGGTCTTTACGATTACAAGAAAGAATTAAAATGCATGTCTTAAAGTATTCCAAACACTACGCTGGAATACAACAAAGGATAAAGTTCCCGTTTAACGTTCCAAATTTACAATTTTAAGAAACAGCAAATATTGTCTTTATAATATGTTAACCGTACCAGAGGAAATTCACCTTCAAGGTTACGGCTAACATCGGGGTCTGATAGTCGACAAGTGGAGTTCAAACCACAACGAAACGTTAAATAATAATAAGAAACTCGACGTAAGAACCACGTAGTTTATAATTTTAGATACTTAAGTCCCAACAGGTGTTACCAACGACATCATTGTTATATAATATTTTCATCAAATTATACTACAGCAAAATTTCATCTTATCCTGATTGAAAGAACAAAATTTTGTTGTGAACTATTAAGAATTGAAAAATATTCGTTACCGTCATCAACATCAGTGGTGGTAGAATTTTCCTGTTGAGACGGGTTCACACTAGTTGAGTTACTGTCATCACTGGGTGTCGTAGTGTTTGCTGGCCAAATCGTTGCTGGGAATAGAAAAAGAACTATAAAACACATTGAAATTATGCTGCAAGACTGCAGCATGACTGTGATTACTGTTACTCCGTACACCGACTGTTAGAAATTGGGTGTTTATTGCTATATCTTACTTAATGCTGTATAAATCAATGAATTTGTCAAGTTAACACATATTAACTACGTAATGCAATTATTGATTACCAGAATCTGTCTAGGACTCTATTTCAGGTATGTTATCATCTATTTCAGTAATATGTCTGTACCCAATGTAGTGGAATAATAGACTATTTCATGCATTTCTGGGACGGATAGGGAAATTCTATCTAATACTGGCTAGGAATTGTAATACAATATGAAATATTGCTTCACATCAATGTAATGTTCACCTGTATGAAGTGGTACAAATCCTGAAATGCATGCAATACGATGATCCCTGTATCATTATATGCTGTCAACGGACTGTTTGGTGCTAAATAATTCTACTTTATATTTAAAATTAATTATCTGGATGAAGAACGAAATGATGTTTGTGATTGAGGGACATAAACAGACGTTATATGTACTGAAAACATAACGTTACCCTAGGTGTTAATCAATTCTATTTTACATATAACTGTAGCTATTAAGTACTTATTAACTGCCTTACCTTGAACACAAGTGCGATGATAATAACTCCATGTTGGATCATACACACTGTAACTGTCCTCCTTAATCCATCTGTTGACGTCATTGAGTTGACACGTGCCCAGATACTGGCTATACTCGAACGACAGACACGTTATTTCAGTAGCCTCCTCACACACACTCAAACAGTAACCTATGCTTTCGGTTCGCTTTAATATGCTATTTCCAGATAGACTTGAGTTTGGATACATTCGGAAATTACATCTTCCTGTATAGATGTAAATCAAATACGAATGTAAATATAACGTAAATACGTACAAATTTCAGTCTATTGTATCAGTAGTGCGATCACGATTTATTCGAATAACCATTTAATCAACACAGAAGCTGACTCCGTCTAAATATTGCGAGTTTCACAATCACGATTAAGAATATATTCATGGCTCTAACCTGTAACAATCATATTATTGAATTATAAAATCAAAAAAGAAATAACGGTTTCTACGATTAATGTCAATTTTGTATTCTATAAATTGCAATTGATTTATATTTATTATGAAGTCTGAAATGAAAGGCTTTAACAAGGACGTGTGTTTTTTTCATTTTGCAGTGATCATGAAATCGCATTAACATTTTTTCTAATACCTATGGCAAAATTCAGTAATTGTGACAAGGCGCTTTCTAGATGCTTGATTTCGAGACCGATATATACATATAAATAAATCTTCAATTTCCGTATTTCTTGATAAAAATGTTCATATAGTATATTATGAACACATAAGAAACAAATGAGCAGACGTAATTTGGAAAATAGAAATGTAAGGTAAAATCATAGGAGTATGAAACTCTCTCAAAAATTTAATATAACAGTAATACAAAAAAAACCCAAAAACCCCAACAAAACACCTGTTATATGATTATGTTTTTAAAGCATATTTAAGCTTTTTTTTATATTACTGTTCTTTTTAACTTTTTAACAGAATTTCATTCTCCAATGGGTAATTTGTGTGTTGGAATCTGATCAGAAACTTTCTCAATAAACGCTCGGATATAAGTGACACGTTATGCTATTTGTATGTCTCTGTTATAAAAGTAAATTCTATTTTTTTTATATTGCAATACTGTATTATTAATGTAAATTGACATGCATATGCTTTATCTTACAACGAAAAATTATACATTACCGAATACATATTTCATATTGATGAACACGAGCGTTATGAGTGATGCTTTATATTAAGCTAGGGCACTTAAAATCAGAATGGCGATGCTTTGACTAATAATTTAATCATTCTAGCTATTGAACTGTTCGTTATCAATTCAAAAGCGATGATGCACGGCGGTAAAACAAAAATTCATCGATCAAATAACATCAATTTTCATTGATAAAATAACACAAATGTCCTAGAATTAACAAGTCGAAAACCTTAAGGTCTCCATTTTCTTGCCATACTTTTGTTGATATAAATAACAAATACATTTGTATTAACAACATACTCCCTTCCTCCAATATTATAACTTTAAATGCAAATACCACAATAAGTGAAACAGAACGACCAGGATCAGGAATAATTCAGAGTCAAATTGTAGTTGAGTTCTCTTAAAGCATTGATATTATGGTTTAAGTTGATTTCATAGTAACATGTTTATTTAGTTATATTTGTCATCGGCGTGGTAGGAGTACAGCATCTTCAAAACTACGTGAACTAATGATGATGACAACTATGATTTATAAACTTATATGTATACCTTGCTGAAATTCACAGAAAAATGACTTTGTTTCATCACAAACTGTCTTTTCCCAGTGGTAATCGTTAGCCAGATTGACGGACACACAGTTGCCTTCCTTTAACTCTGAGTAGGGCTCCCAGTTAGACCAATCATACACAGAGTTATCCGTCCATTTCCAAACATGGTCCTCAAAGAACAGTCCTATCCAGGTTTCCCGATTTCTGACAAATTCAGACATGTACATTGTATATACTTTTATTGTTAATATTTGTAGGTAATTAACAGTAATGTATTAATCAATATTGATACAGATGTTAGTAAGCGTGTACCATTTAATACCATCTGCCATTATATGTTATCCGGATGTATTTTTACAGCCTCTAAGTGTATGTTAAAATGGTTTGTTTGCGTAGATCACAAAATGTGAAGTTACATACTCAAATATGGCGTCACACTTGTTTTGAAAGCATTGTACTTGATAACAATATGAAGCTTCAGATGAATCGAAGTTAAGTAACACATTAACTGTTTATAAAGAGTACCAGCGGTGAAATGTTACATTCAGGAGGAAGCGTTCTATAGATTGTATAGTATGGTAATACAAATGGTGGCCTTGTTTGGTGTTTATACACAAAGTTAGCGTAAACATCATCAATAGTATAATACATCGCATTCCACGTTGAATCTGTGCTATATTTACTCTAGCAGAACCGTTATACTGTTAAAATTGGCGCGTAGTGTATTCTATTTCCTACCGAACGATATCACCAACCTCACTTGATTTCAAGAATCGTCATGTTCATACAAATATAAATTAACGCTATATTTAGAAGAACATAAACTGACAAACACGCAATAGCCAGTAATTCAATGAAAATATTCTTATCTTTGACAATGGGTTTTTAAAACCAGAGTTAAAAATCAACTTGATTTATTGCTTAGGGCCAGAGGACAATATAGTCCCTGTTCACATAGGAAGCAATATTTATGGTAAGCTGCTTTGTTTCCTATACATCCATGCGTGAGTGAAGACTACCTCTTTATCAAACGTATGTAAAATACTTTTTATAAATATTTGGTAAGAATACATGTATTGACAAATTGAAATATTATAACTTTATCGGAACCTCCATAGGAATCAATTGTGTGTTCTCGCTTTTGCCCTAAACTAGAATTACATTTATGCCACACATACTCCTATATTTTAAGCCATACAGATGCAATTTTTGGAACAAATATACCCTGATCAAACAGTTAAAAATAGTAACTATGAACCTTGAATATCTAATAATACAAAATCATTGAACTTAAAATATCTGTTTATAAAAAATTGACCTAAATTGTAATCTTATACATGGTTTTCCTGTTGTAAAAATTCAATATGCCATAACATTTGATGTGTTCTTCATAATGCATAAAAAAATACTTCGTGTAAAACTTATGAGATATATTGATAACATATTGGACTTGTCAACATCAACCTGATAGTGTATCCATATTGAGCTATATATCAAACGGACATTCGCATATCCTTACCCCAATTATTTCACGCGATTGTATGAACTTTTACCACCCTTACCGGTGATTTATTTTTACAATTCCTGTCTGTTTACCATATTGTCAGGTCATTTTGTTGTATTTCAAATAGTTGTCATCACCTATATCACGTGAAAAAAGGTGTTGATCTTTTTTCAATCTCCACTATTGAGTAAAATGATGTCAATTTTAAATGCAAGATGGCCACCGTGAAAAAAATCAAAAATATGTTGGCTACCCCTCTAATATTCTAAAGTACACCCTAAAGAACGAATGTGCCAAAACCTATGCTTTGCATGATTTTGTCAAATTTCGGTACTACTACCCGCCTACAACAAACAACACAAGCTACATACTGTAGTTGAGGCAGGCTAGCGTTAATGTCGGGCATGGTTGAGATGTCATGCAGAATAGCGAGAGTGCCCCCAAATGTCTCACACGTCCTCCGAGCCTCGTTCCAGGACTGGACCTTCTCATGGTACACATAATACCGAGGGGTCAGTACCGAGGTGGACACTACAACATTGACAAGGGAAAAATACATTTAAAACATGTATCTTGTTGTTGGTAATCGTAGCTTTGCAGCAGGGAAATATCACTCAGCATCTTTAAGATTAGAATGGATAGCTGACTAATCGGGGATATAATTTGTAATGTCATACGCTTATAACCAAATATACAAAGTGTGGGTTGTACCACGCTTCTTACATTAAACCAACATCGAACTATATATGGTTACTGAACTGAAGAGGAAAAGAACAAAAATGTCATGCAATCCAGTTTGATACTTTTATAGTTTCTGATTCAGGAATGTATACGATACATTAACATCTATATTAAGATTTTTGTAACAGACAGGATACCGATGTATCATCATCATCATCATCATCATCATCATCATCATCATCATTTTTCATCATCGGTACATATATAACGACTAATTGTACATACGCTTACAGCGTAGCCGAATCGACTTGATTTGGTGGACAACTCGTACACATTGTACACCTATGTGTGCATACGCTTCACCGGTCATTTGTCTGATGAAGGTGACAGTGTACATATCGCACTAGTCATCGAAATGTCACATAGACAATCTTATTGGTTGTGTAAAAGAACTTCTCATAACCCATACTTAACAGCACGCAGAAAATGTTTAGAATTATCTGTTCTAGTCTCAAATTGTGAATTTGAAATGTTAAAATTGCATTTAAAGTACATTTTTTCCTTCGCTGTATTTCTGTACATGCTTCGGAAAACTTTACATTTCATTCTTTTGACTATTAATACCAAGAAATGGCCTTGAGGTGCAATTAAACGTTTATTGAATTGCATTTCTGCATTGAGAAGCTAAATTTCAAATATGTGTCCCCTCTCTTCGTATAGCTAGTGATTGTTTTTGTCTGAATACAGGTTTCTCCGGCTGTTTGTTGGTCCCCGAGGTCAGCCGTAACCTTGTACCTGGAATTTATCTGGCACGTTTTAAATGAAATACTAGATGTGTTGTGCAGGAAGTTGTTAATTTGGCACGTCCCCCTTTCGGTGTATTCCTACATATATTTAGAACCTTTTGAATTTTAATTCTTTTCACTTTTAATACCAATGATGAAACGGCCCTATGGTGAGGTAACAATATTGAAATGTTTGGCCTTTTGCATCAAAAATCGAAGTTTTTAATTGGCGCTGCCTTACTGCGTGCGTAGCTCTAACGTGTTGTGTATAAGAGACCGTAAAACTAATAGTCTAATTATAACAAAATTGCATTTATTTTTAATTACATTTTAAATATATAACAACAAGTAATTATTTGATAGCGTAGTTTATGTAAACACGCATTCTAAATGTATGATTATTAACAAAACCTAAAGAAACGATATATCCGATCAATACAAATAAATAAGCAATAATAAATTGAAATTCAATACATTTAGATAATTCATTTCTCATTGAGTACGAAATGCAAACAGTCAATAGCATTTAAATTGATATCAAAATGGTTCTCTAGCATCGTTTACAAATGGTTGGAAAATAATTAATTGCTCAACATAAAAAAGAAAAAAACTATTTTTTCCGAATTATCATTTCCTTGTACTAAAGAACTAAGTTTGAATCAAAACAAAAAACAAAAAATCCCACCTACAAATGGAAATGAACGTTAAAAAAGGAGATAAGAATACAGCAACTATGGTTAAGCGTTTCGTGACCATATCCTGATTTTACACGACACATTTTCGTTAAGATGACTGTGCGTTAACTTACTCTGTACTAGATTAAAATCAATCGACTTGTTCGACACGAAAACGCCATCAGGAGTTCCTGTATTAGTTGTGTAAAGATAAAAAAGAGAGTTATTTTGGTGAAATCAGTCGAAGAAAAATGTATAACTTACCTAAGCCTGCTATGAGGACAGTAAACCCAGCTACGTGGATCGCCCCCATACCTGTATACCTAGTTCCGTCAGGCTACGGTATCCTCAGCGATCCGACACACACTGCTGGAATGCAAACAGCGACCGGTCGATAAAAGATTTAACGTCCTGCGGAAATATCAAGTTATATTAATTTTTTGATAATTGTAGCTTTCATGCTGGCAATATCATCACAGTTAGGAATAATTCAGATACACTTTTACGCACAATCGATGCCTTCGTTGATCAGCACCCCAACTAACCCCCCCGACCTGTTACTCGATGAGACACTGGCTATGTTTCCATTATACAAATACTCTGTGCATTGGTACAACAGGGCGCAAAGTCTTCAGGATCAATGATGTCCTCATTTCATGAGAATTCTGTTTTGTCTTTGCAATTGAATTTAACTATTCGCATATCATTTGCCCCGAAGTCTACGAAATTGAATATAATATTGAAAATAAGAATGCATACTGGTCGAATTTGATAACCTATTTCATATTTTATACGATAGCAAACAAAATTGTATTGGCTTTCAAGAAAATACGCATGCATAAATGTTTACGTTTATTAAGATATAACGGAATACCAAATGTGGAAATCACTCTACATAATAATTGATCACAATAGATTTAAGTTCGACCTGCTGCACTCTTAATCTGGCAAAAGGCAGAATGGATTAATGGCGCGCCTCTACAAATTAGCTCAACTCAGTGTGCAGTCACCGTAACATATACTAAACATATGAAGTAAAGAAACCAGGGGATGCATCTATTTGATATCCATCAACGATTCTTTCCGTGTGTCACCACACTTACTAGTTTCAGAAATCATTATCACCCATTACATATGCATGAACGGAGTGACAGAAATCAATTGGAGATGAGAAACTGGTATTGGTCTTGTGTGCTTGTAATTCAAGAGTTTTCCGATACCTTGTCATGCTATTGACAGGTGATATGTTTACCCAAGTCTGACAATAGTGTGAACGGAGTGTGCGCTCTCTGAAAGACGGGTGACAAAACATCGCATATATGATCTGAAGACAGAAGTATTGGATATATCATATATATATGAGTTCTGGAGGCGGGGCGGTATTGGGCATCAGTATAGCATTAACGTAGTCTCTCAGACAGATATATTGTATAACAACCAAACATATATTGCCATATTGAATTTATACACTTCAGGCAAAGAGTATTAAATGACAACAATATTCCACGTTGTATGGAGGACATGGTAACAGAGTTATTGTCAAAAATAGCATACACCTGTTAACCGGATGAATGAGGTAAAAGGGTAGTAACCTCAAATAAATGCTGACTGAAGGACAAGGTTTTCTAGGGAAGCAACATAATACGTATGTAGACTTAATGGCAGAAGTATTCAACTACAATATCAACTTTCAGGAGAACAGAGGTTTTGGAAAGAAGAGTATATGCATGTTTATGTTGTACATACATGTAGGTATGTAAAAGGCAAGGCAAATATAATTCAATATCTCAATCAGAAATATCTCCATAACAGTGATTCACAGGCAAAAGAATTGGTCGAATTAATTAATATAAATGTAACAAAATCAATAAATTGACTCAAGCCGGACAAAATTCAATAATCGTTAATTCACAAATTCTTTAATCATATTTTATTCAAAAATTAACATGTATCACCATAAAGGAATACACAAGCAGAATAATTGGTCAAACTAATTATTAGTACCGAAATCAAAAATTAATAGATTGACTAATGTGGAACAAACTTCAATAATCATAAATCCTCCTTTCAATTAGTCATATTGTAGGAACAAATTAACCGATATAACTGTATGGGTGGTTAACAACGTACATAACAGCAATAATGATGGATTTAATTATTAAACATATTGATGGAGAAGGATGAGGAAAATTGGAAGGTAGCTTTGACCGGTTTTTCCATTTGCAAGAGACATTTCATTTGGCAAATGAAGTAAAATCCCTACCTTGTGCTTACAGATATAAATGCCATGGAAAAGAAAAAAATTAAATACATATAAAATATGTTATCAGTTACATGTGTTGCCCACTCTGCATACGCGACCAATGAGCTATTTCTTAATATGTTTGGTTTCAATTTTGTTTGCCTAGTTGAAAATAATTACACTTTACGTGTTAATTTGAGAATATATGTAAAAGAGAGTATTCTTCAATATGTTTGATATGAAGTGTTAAATAATACCGACATTCGCACGTGTAAAACACAGTTAAAGTGTATATATTCATCATTAGGTTGTTGTCCAATAACGTACCGATATGCATGGTAATGTGAGCAAAGTGTTGATTTAAGTTCGTGATGCTAAGGTTAAACATATTGGTATTCAATATTGACGCAGCCTTGGTCATGTCTTTTCATAAACCAGGTTAATTACTTTTGCAGTATAAATTTCAATACAATCAACAAAGGAGTGCTGGTTATTTGAACAATAAGTTTCAGGTTCTGAATAACAGGAACCAACAGCGGAGAGATAAAGCTTTTAAGATGTTCCTATCATCCCGGATAATTGATTTTTAACCGTGGACTGGAATGTTCAGGTTTTTATTGCTGTACAGACAAATACACAGGTCACACCTATAACGGAAGGCGTACAGTACCAAACTATGCTATTTTTAAGTACTGGTATGGTCAGGCCGCTAGGTATTAACTCATACAATGTACATACAAAGGTGAATGGGCATTGGGAGAAATATTTTTTCTCCTGTCTCAGTTATGGTTTTTGGCTGTATTCTAGCATACAAATTACATCTGTGTTATATTCCATTTATATCATATATCCACCGTAAGGGACACTCAAATAACATTAGATTGATGATGTAAAATCTTAAGCAATATTTGCAAAGAAATGTATAATTAGCAAGGGGTCGTACATAATATTAACCTTCTGCTGCTTGATTGGTTCGTAGACTTATGCTATCCTGATTTTAATATGAAATTACTGATTTAATATTATGATAACCTATAACTGTTAATTCGGCATAAAAATATATATTAAACGACATTACTAAACTGAAGAGTTCATGAATAATGTGTACACGTCTATACACTAGAATATCAGACGGACGTTATTATGAGTGTTTTTGTGTGTTGTTTTGCGATCTATGTTGACAATATCCGATATCATTCAATACGAAAAGTAATATTTAAAAAATACTGAATTTTCTCTATTGAATGGGGAGTAGCGCAAGGAACTTTGAGTAGAGAAGTGATCTATCCATGACACACATTACTCTTTTAATAATTGATGTCACGGTGGAGAAGATTTGTTATCTCGTCCATGAATTAAATATAAGCCTATTGCGCTAATTGGCTATACAAAGTGGCTCAGTAGGCCACACCCGTGCGTTCTCACGAGTAAATGTAGGCAAATAGTACTTAATTTTTCCTGCGAACACACTTCAAAGATGAGCTAACGTATTAGATGTACTACATTCTGTTGTATATTTATTATTGATGGCAATAAGTATCAATCACCCACTAATATACATAGTAGTCCTAGTCTTGCAATATATATCACCGGTCTTAGTTACCATCGGTGACACGGAGATCATTTGAGGACATATACAAAGAGAAGTTTACACCTTTAATAAACGGACGCGAAGCTCCATTAGCTATATACATAACACAGATAAGTTACATCTAAAGCACAAATTGACTACATCTATAACACATATTAGCTATATCTAATGTTGTATCGCACAGATTGGCTACATCTATAACACATATTAGCTACGTCTATAACACAGATTGGCTACATCTATAACACATATTAGCTATATCTATAACACATATTAGAAACGTCTATAACACAGATTAGCTACATCTATAACAGATTGGCTACGTCTATAACACCGAATAGCTATATCTAATGTTGTATCGCACAGATTGTCTACATCTATAACACCTATTAGCTACGTCTATAACACAGCTTGGCTACATCTATAAAACAGATTAGTGTACATATATAACACAGATAAGCTATATCTATAACTCATATTAGCTACGTCTATAACACCGATTAGCTATATATATAACACACTTAAGCTACATATATAACATATATTATCTATATCTACAGTTGTATAACACAGATTATATATAATTAGCTATATCTATAACTCATATTAGCTACGTCTATAACACCCATTAGCTATATCTAATGTTGTATCGCACCGATTGGCTACATCTATAACAGATTTGCTACGTCTATAACACAGACTGGCTACATCTATAAAACATATTAGCTATATCCATAACACATATTAGAAACGGCTTTAACACAGATTAGCTACATCTATAACACCTATTAGCTACGTCTATAACACAGCTTGGCTACATCTATAACACATACTAGCTATATCTATAACCCATATTAGAAACGTCTATAACACAGACTGGCTACATCTATAACACCTATTAGCTACGTCTATAACACAGATTGGCTACATCTAAAACACATATTAGCAACGTCTATAACACCGAATAGCTATATCTAATGTTGTATCGCACCGATTGGCTACATCTAAAACACATATTAGCAATACCTATAACACACAATAAAAACGTCCAAAACACAGAATAGCAACATCAATAACAGATTAGCTACGTCTATAACACAGATTGGCTACATCTAAAACACATATTAGCTCCGTCTATAACACAGACTGGCTACATCTATAACAGAGATTTTCACAAAGACCACTTTACATCTATAACACAGATCATTGTACATCTATAACACAGATTAGTTTACATCTATAACACAGCTTAACTCATCTATAACACAAATTAGTGTACATATATAACACAGATTAGTGTACATCTATAACACAGATTAATGTACATCTATAACACAGATTAGTGTACATCTGTAACACAGATTATTGTACATCTATAACACAGATTATTGTACAGCTATAACACAGCTTAATTCATCTATAACACAGAGTAGTGTACCTCTATAACGCAGATTAGTGTACATCTATAACACAGCTTAATTCATCTATAACATAGAGTAGTGTACCTCTATAACACAGATTAGTGTACATCTATAACACATATTAGCTATATCTATAACACATATTAGCTACGTCTATAACACAGATTAGTGTACATCTATAACACAGATTATTGTACATCTATAACACAGCTTAATTCATCTATAACACAGAGTAGTGTACCTCTATAACACAGATTAGTGTACATCTATAACACAGCTTAATTCATCTATAACACAAATTATTGTACATCTATAACACAGATTATTGTACATCTATAACACAAATTAGTGTACATCTATAACACAGCTTAATTCATCTATAACACAGATTAGTGTACATCTATAACACAGATTAGTGTACATCTATAACACAGATTAGTGTACATCTATAACACAGATTAGTGTACATCTATAACACAGATTAGTGTACATCTATAACACAGATTAGTGTACATCTATAACACAGATTAGTGTACATCTATAACACAGATTAGTGTACATCTATAACACAGATTAGTGTACATCTATAACACAGATTAGTGTACATCTATAACACAGATTAGTGTACATCTATAACACAGATTAGTGTACATCTATAACACAGATTAGTGTACATCTATAACACAGATTAGTGTACATCTATAACACAGATTAGTGTACATCTATAACACAGATTAGTGTACATCTATAACACAGATTAGTGTACATCTATAACACAGATTAGTGTACATCTATAACACAGATTAGTGTACATCTATAACACAGATTAGTGTACATCTATAACACAGATTAGTGTACATCTATAACACAGATTAGTGTACATCTATAACACAGATTAGTGTACATCTATAACACAGATTAGTGTACATCTATAACACAGATTAGTGTACATCTATAACACAGATTAGTGTACATCTATAACACAGATTAGTGTACATCTATAACACAGATTAGTGTACATCTATAACACAGATTAGTGTACATCTATAACACAGATTAGTGTACATCTATAACACAGATTAGTGTACATCTATAACACAGATTAGTGTACATCTATAACACAGATTAGTGTACATCTATAACACAGATTAGTGTACATCTATAACACAGATTAGTGTACATCTATAACACAGATTAGTGTACATCTATAACACAGATTAGTGTACATCTATAACACAGATTAGTGTACATCTATAACACAGATTAGTGTACATCTATAACACAGATTAGTGTACATCTATAACACAGATTAGTGTACATCTATAACACAGATTAGTGTACATCTATAACACAGATTAGTGTACATCTATAACACAGATTAGTGTACATCTATAACACAGATTAGTGTACATCTATAACACAGATTAGTGTACATCTATAACACAGATTAGTGTACATCTATAACACAGATTAGTGTACATCTATAACACAGATTAGTGTACATCTATAACACAGATTAGTGTACATCTATAACACAGATTAGTGTACATCTATAACACAGATTAGTGTACATCTATAACACAGATTAGTGTACATCTATAACACAGATTAGTGTACATCTATAACACAGATTAGTGTACATCTATAACACAGATTAGTGTACATCTATAACACAGATTAGTGTACATCTATAACACAGATTAGTGTACATCTATAACACAGATTAGTGTACATCTATAACACAGATTAGTGTACATCTATAACACAGATTAGTGTACATCTATAACACAGATTAGTGTACATCTATAACACAGATTAGTGTACATCTATAACACAGATTAGTGTACATCTATAACACAGATTAGTGTACATCTATAACACAGATTAGTGTACATCTATAACACAGATTAGTGTACATCTATAACACAGATTAGTGTACATCTATAACACAGATTAGTGTACATCTATAACACAGATTAGTGTACATCTATAACACAGATTAGTGTACATCTATAACACAGATTAGTGTACATCTATAACACAGATTAGTGTACATCTATAACACAGATTAGTGTACATCTATAACACAGATTAGTGTACATCTATAACACAGATTAGTGTACATCTATAACACAGATTAGTGTACATCTATAACACAGATTAGTGTACATCTATAACACAGATTAGTGTACATCTATAACACAGATTAGTGTACATCTATAACACAGATTAGTGTACATCTATAACACAGATTAGTGTACATCTATAACACAGATTAGTGTACATCTATAACACAGATTAGTGTACATCTATAACACAGATTAGTGTACATCTATAACACAGATTAGTGTACATCTATAACACAGATTAGTGTACATCTATAACACAGATTAGTGTACATCTATAACACAGATTAGTGTACATCTATAACACAGATTAGTGTACATCTATAACACAGATTAGTGTACATCTATAACACAGATTAGTGTACATCTATAACACAGATTAGTGTACATCTATAACACAGATTAGTGTACATCTATAACACAGATTAGTGTACATCTATAACACAGATTAATGTACATCTATAACAGAGATTTTCACAAAGACCACTATAAGTAGCTAGAGGCGAGCAACCTTGACTGACGTTACACCGTAACGTCTATATTTGTTGGGGTTAGTTCCCCTTTACCATATCTCCTTGGTTTACGCAAAAAAGAATAAACTTCAGCAAGTCAATATCTGTATCTGTTTTCAGCATTATCAACATGCAATACATTACGATATAATAAATCTAATGGCATAACAAGCGTATTCAACTATTTTAGTGCGTCATTTTGCCATTCAAGAGTTAACATAAAAAGGATATCGATTCGTAAACAAAATACCGTTAATACAGGTACATATAGTCATGATGCAAATATATCCGTTCGAAGAGGTCAGACTTAAGAAACAGGTAAAACTGCGATACAATCAAATCCGTTCACTGTTGTTCACTTTGTATTTGTCCATTTTTGTAATATTTTTGTTTTGTTTTTGTTTTGTTTTGTTATATTTTGTTGTATTTCTTTCTTTAATTTTATAAAAGAAAGGCAACAAACTAAGATCTACTTTGAATCAACAATCTGGAATTTGATGAAATATTTTAAAAGTATTTATGCAGAAAAACCTAAACATGCATATATATATAAGTCAGCTCGACATTTGAATAAAGCGACAACATACACGAACATGCATCATCACACCATGTATCCAGCCAAAGAAACCTTTACAAAGCCTGATTATCTCCCCTTCACCGTTGCAGCAAAAGAAGGAATTGAAGTTAATGAAATCTCCACGAGCACGAATTCTTTTAATAATATACCCAGTCAAGTATAAGCTATTTATGTTAAAAACGTTAAACCAGTTCAACAAAAAATACATTTTATAAATGTCCATACACAGTGGTTGTATATAAATGTCCATACACAGTGGATGTATATAAATGTCCATACACAAGGTTGTATATAAATGTCCATACACAGTGGTTGTATATAACACAGTGGTTGTATATAAAAGTCCATACACAGTAGTTGTATATAAATGTCCATACACAATGGTTGTATATAAATGTCCATACACAAAGGTTGTATATAAATGTCCATACACAGTGGTTGTATATAAATGTCCATACACAGCTGGTTGTATATTAATGTCCGTACACAAAGGTTGTATATAAATGTCTATACACAGTGGATGTATATAAATGTCCATACACAGCTGGTTGTATATTAATGTCCATACACAAGGTTGTATATAAATGTCCATACACAGTGGTTGTATATGAATGTCCATACACAGTGGTTGTATATAAATGTCCATACACAAGGTTGTATATAAATGTCCATACACAGTGGTTGTATATAACACAGTGGTTGTATATAAAAGTCCATACACAGTAGTTGTATATAAATGTCCATACACAGTGGTTGTATATAAATGTCAATACACAGTAGTTGTATATAAAAGTCCATACACAGTGGGCGTATAGCGACAGAATGTCAGTCATGGTGAAATATTCAAGATGTAACATCATGGAGGACCCAGGGGTGTTGCTCTAGTTGCCCGGGCAACACCCTTTTTCTGTGTCCAAAATTAATCTGGACCAAGGGTTTTAAAGATTTTCCTCTATTTCATATGGGACTTCCTTCTAATATCAACCATCCCTTGAACTATGATTTTATATGGCTTCCCTTTGCCAGCAGTTTGAATATCTGTATATGCCTAAAGGTGTTGCCCAATCAAGGAGTCCATTACCTATACTCTAAACAATAGGGGATCAATCCTCCATTGTCTATATTTTAGTAGGAGTACCCAGTCAGGTCAGCGGTCAAGGCTCACCGGAGTGACTCTACTTTATCTTATTGTTCTAATGTCACGGTGTGGTGATCACCCTGTCAGTTGGGAGAGGACTATACAATCTTGGTATTAGGTTTATAGGTAAAGTGTTATTTCAAAGGTAGAGACCATTTCATGATAGATATACTGTACCTGTGTTTCACCGGTGGTTTCCAAGTAGACACCAATTAAAAAATAAATTTCAAAACTTTCAAAGACAATGAAGCACCTTCCTTAGCATCAATTAATTAGGTGATTAATAACCAATATTAGCATTACGTCTACATCCTTTTCATTAGGTTTTGTACATATGTATGCAAACTATATCACAATGAAACCCAAACAGTTAAATCCTAATTCAACAACTTATAATAAAATCAATAATATTAAATTGCAAAAATGCTCGCCTAAACGACATGTACAAATAAATTCGCACACATTTTCAGAAGGATTACATCTTCAGAAAAAGAAAATTCTGCAAGTATAATTGTCCCAATCTCACCAAAATAAAAGTTCTATATCTTTTTGGTGACAGAATGTGGTATACATGAAGAACCCGACATGACAATTATAATTAATTTTTTTTAGTGCAAAACAAATTTAGGTTAAAATTTTGGGCAACACCCGAAATTACTTCCTGGGTCCCCCATTGTTCTTAACATAGGAAGAAAACAAATCGTAGACAGCTTTAAGAGGACAGGAAATATTATTTCAAAAATTATTATATGACAAAATGAGAAAAAAAGGTTAACATAGTGTACTGATCGGCCGTTAACACACTCAATACCTAATTCAAGTAGTTTTAAAAGTATCTCCATCTTATCTGTACTCAACAAATTCCTTTTTTATTTTGCGATATCAACCTACAGTACAATAACGGCCATTTTTTACATCAAATTATTGTATGGCAAAATTGTTCACCTCACTACCACATCATTTCCCGTTTTTCCTGCGGAGTGGTAATAACCAATCCCTATCACACATCTGACGACATTAATTATAGATGATTACCGGTGCTTTTCTAAATACATATATAGTTACTTACTTCCCTTTCTTATGGATTTGACGTTTTCTTCTCTACTACAACTCCTGTTTTAAGTTTCAGATTTATTTCGAATAAATGAATCTGGTGGTCAAAATATTGCTTGTAGGAAATTCTCTTGAGGAAGAATCCAGCTATAATCTACAGAAATACATAACGGATTTTTCTACTATGGGCTTCCATGATTTCTTGTCTGGTCACTGGCATGTATAATTTGTGACAAACATTTGTTGCTTGGTTGGATGGGAGAGATCACGACTTGTACAATAAGTGATGCACGTCAGTCGGGCCTACCCGATGTACAGCTTGGTTCTTCCTCTGGGAATCGATGAGTCTTGGTGTTTCATCAGGTCCCGTTGTCCTTCTTTGTTTCCAGTCCTGGTTAAGTCCTTATTTGTTGACGTCATGGTACTTGTACAGGATGAAATGTCAATTGTTGTAAACGTCTGATAATGCTTTATTTGCCAATTCAAAAATGGCAATATGTTATGTTTTTGTCGATAAGTAAATAGTAATATTAGTTAGAAGATCAAAAGATAGCTCCTCGGTGAATATACAATCGTACTATAATATGTTAACTTATTGACTAATAATCTAGCTTTGTTTCATTCTCTTCTTTTCTTATTTTTTTTTTTAGCAAATGTTACTACTGTATAGCTGTCGTGGCGCGCTAAGATATATCTCTAAAAATTGTAATTTAGTACAGGACGATTCATGAACCCTACATATATGTATATTAAAGCATTCCGATGTGGTACCTGATTACATTTTTAGAGGAGTGACCGATGGGAAAATCCACCTCGGTTATCGAAGTCTATATTAATTTATCACGTTTTACCCTTATTGACGTTTTTAAGGCTGTATATTATTTTGTGTTGACGCTATAGTTTATACTGTCCTTTTGTGTTGAGGATATAGTGTATCCCTTTTTGTGTGTGTGTTGGCGATATGGTATTTTTTGCCGTCGATGAAGCGACAGAAGCGCTTACCTTTCGGAACACCTGGGTTTTTGTTCAGGGGTCGCTGATGCTATGGTTCATTCTGCCCTCGTGATGCAATAAAACGATTACAAATTACTTGTATTTTTTAGTATGCTTTCCTTGCGTAAAAACATGTGTGTAATATTTTGTCGTTACGATAGATTTCGTTTGCCAAGAAAAGCAAGGGTCGATACACATATGTGGTTGTAATTTATAATATAGTGAAAAGGCGAAACAAAAGCCAGTATAAAATGACTGAGGATGAAAGTGTGATCCTGGTCGACAATATGTTTGTTGATTTTGGTTGCACGGTTTCCAACAGACTTAACAAATTCTTATGGGAACAAACTGTGCCCTTCTTCTGGCAGACTTGCATGTATTGATGAACGTCAATTCCACATTCAGATACATCGATGCTGTCTTTAACTCTTCGGTGTTTACTTGAAACATAAGAAACAGAGATACGTTACTACTAAACTACTCGACGAGCAAGATGATTACTATTTCCCAATCACGAATATTCCATTTCTTGATAGGAACATACATGCAACCCGCAATCTACGGTATTAACATTGTCTATTTGATTCGGTACACTTATTCAGGCGCTTGGTCCAAATAATGTGATTACCGTTATAGATTCTGTGTAATATAATAGTCATTGTTTTACATTATACTCATTTGTGTCCCATTTTCTTTTGTTATCAATACTCCGTTTCGCACTATGCGGACGTGGCAGTACTTGGATTTGACCAAAATTTGCATGGCGGGTGTCGTGTATGAAGTATAAGACGCTTACACTTCCGGAACGCCTGGTCTAATGTTCTTTGTACGTTTTCAAGAGCCCCTTTGTAACATCTCTTTTTGTACATATTTTGCCTTCAGAAAATCGATCTGAAGTTCGAGTTTCAGTTCGTTCTGTTTACAAGTCAGGTTTATTTTCATTGTTGTTGTTGACGCTGTTGTGTACTTAAAACATGTGAACTGTTTGTTGAAGCTATAGTGATCCAAATTTTCCTCATGTATTGATGTTATGTCATATTTGTGCGTGGTCTTGACCCTATCGTAATCTATATATCTATTTTCTGCTTGGAAAATATTTTTAAACGATACAAAATGTATTTAGACTATAGATGAAATCGATTCCAAAAATAAATTGCCTTGACTTTATATCAGTGCTGAAATGACAGTTTTACGATGGTATACAAACATTAAACCTGGCCATTTTTATAGCAGCTACACCGTTTTTAGAGGAGCATTATTCATCGCTCCACACTCTACCGCAGCATTCCCAATACAAAGTAACACAACCTCCCCCGGCGCCACAAAATACCTTTGTTTTAGTTGAAGTAGATTTAACAGACATTTTCCGAAATATATCATTTTAATGAAATGTAAACTTTTGTCACGCATGCAGGCGACTGTGATGGCTGAATACCTGTTTTATTGCTGGGAGTGATATTGTCTGTGTAAACATGCCACAGGTGCACGTGTGTGATGTGTGTATAAAAGCGTCCTGGCAGGTCCCGCAGCCTAGGCTTTCCTCCACTAATGTCTTCACCAACGCCTATTGCTACGTGTACGTTTATCTAAGTATGTTAATATTTGTATTGTCTAGATCGTTGTTTGGTGATGGTCAATTTACTTACAGCAACCGTTGCATAATACTAGATAACACCTGTGCACAGACAGAATTTAAAAAAATAATTGTTGAATGAACATCAATTAACATATTATGATTATGATTTGCTGTTTTTGTTGTGACCCTGAGTTGTATTGGTTCAACAAGTGCGTAGTGCCACGAAGAGAAGTATTGTTGTCCTTGTATCAAATGATTTATGACTATAAATATAAACTATAACATGAAAGATCAGTTGATTTGAGAAAACAGAAATATCTTTGATGAAAAGAAAAATTAAATGCAGTTATTGTATCGCAACAGTCACCGTTCATGAACTATTCCATCTACAGTACATTATAACATACCCGAAAGTCTCAAAACACAGTGACATCACTTCTCCATGTTTATAGAACATGAAGCACACTAGTTAGACACAAAGATGAATAGTAGAATTCCTTAGTATATTTCCGGATAGTTAACCGATTTCTGACCACAGGAAATATAAAAGTGAACGTTGGTGTAACCCCAGTTTATCCTGTTGTCAACATAAAGTAATTGAGTTATTATTTGGCCGTGTGCTTGCGTGTTGACGCCATGGTATACTTTTCCATTTCATTTTACTCTATTTCATTGACCGATAATACAATTAAACGTAATTATAAATGAGAAATATTGACCTCTTAGAGAGAGAAAAATTCTCCCTTATAGAAATAATCGATTTAGAAAAATAAATTTCCGACAATTAATTTGTTTTCTCTTTACGGAATTATAAAACAAGATAATTGTTAATGTTTTATTTACAACATATATGTTTTACTTTTTTATTCACATGTCACTAATAATCTTGGATAATTCCCTATTAGAATTACCCAGCAAACTTATTACGGAATTATAATATATTGGAATACAAAAATCATTTTGTGACCCTCGTATAATTTACACATTGATTCTAAAGCGCTTTCAAGTACCTGTATAATAGTTGTTCTATTGAAACACGAGACAATGATATATTCATATGGCATATTTACCTATACTTTGGAAAATGTATGTTTATCGTTGTTCTATTTTGCAAACTAAGGGAGAAAAATCATTTTAAAACTATAACTGAATCAAAATGAAGTTCCATTTCCAAGCATTATTGCTATCGACATACAGAACCGTCATAAATGCAAACGTTAACAAGTAAATATATAAAGTTTAATTGTACAGTAATGACCTATGCAGCAGATTTAAGCATCCAGTTGTATAGAGGTTAATCAATGTATTACTGTTTTCCCAGTGTGAAAACAAAAATACTTAGCACGGAAGAATTGGAATTCGAAGCTTGACTATAAATGTGTTACGCTTGATATTATTATTTTTTTATCTATTTTCACGAAAGCAAAAGACCATTGAGTTTTCTATTTACTACATATTCCAAATACGAAGTGACTGACATATTTCTATAATAAAAGAGTGTGATAATTAGTAGCATTATCTTTGACGCCAAGTTAAAATGACGTCATGCTTGAAAGCAAGGCTGCATCATTTTGAATAGGTGATACTTAATATAATTCTATCCTTTTTGTTACTATAGAGTTATAGTTAGGTGTATCAAAACACCCACTTGTTCTATTGTCTCTTAATCTGCATATGAAACCGAAAATCTAAAGCTTTGTATACAGTGAATAGAAAACACCGTTGAGATTGGTCAATATTTAAAGTTATATCTTTACATGTGCATGTCTTCACTGCAGTAAAGATATCAGCTGTTTAATAAATTAAATATATGTTATGTTTTTCAGGTATGCTTTATATACCTGCATATCCTGTTTGTTATTAAAACATTTTATTGTATTTAACTTGTCAAAGGATGATTATGACTTTAATGATGTTTATGAACATACACATGGGTAATCAACACACATCAAACGACATACCCCCTGGTCACCCCTCAGTGTATAATTGATTGGTGATTTTGCCGGCGACTTATTACTTTGAATATCTCCTCAAATATCTTGTTGGTCACGGGAGATTAATGTGTACGGAGATTAGCCCCTGATTTTGTCCCACGGACTAAGGAGATTTCTCGTCCAGGGCATGTTTACACGAAGCATAGTTAGCTTTATCGTCCAACCTTTAATCGGTCTAAATTCCATAACGTTTTGTTCTATTTTACAATATATTTATACCGAGTATACATATGAGTCACATGCTTTCAGTAATGATGCAAAAGATATCGGTCTGCATAGATCACTTATAACAAAACTAGAAGGATTGCTTCATCAAGCTGAGCATACTTTGTGCTAAATGCCCCTGGTACAGCGAGTATCGCGTACTCCCCGATTACACGTCTTTCATCTGTGACGGGATGGGGTGCGTTTATCAGATGAGTAATATCAAATCTTTATGAATGGTGTAGTAGCATTTTTTTCTCTATAGAAAATGCGAACTTTAATAATGCATGAAACATATCAACAAAATATTTGTTCTTGACATTTATCATAAAATACTGAGAAACTTAAATGTATATCTTATTTAACGCTGCGTTTTCTTTCATCACTATAATTATAAAACATGTTTTAATATTTTCCTATTTTGTTTGGTCTTTTGAAATAAACTGAAGCAATGATAAGCGTTATGTACCACATACAGAGAGCGCTGATAAAACAACTCATGAAGATAAGAAACATTTAAATTACTCAAAAAGACAGCTTTCTTTTTCATGCAGATGCATGTTATATGATATGATATGCTGGGATCTTTATCACCGAGCTATATTGTGAATGGAGTAATCCAGAGAGACGGAGTAACAATGATTACTGTATAATATTACATGTCTGAGGTGACAGACGGAGTAACAATGATTACTGTCTAATATTACAAGTCTGAGGTGACAGACGGAGTAACAATGATTACTGTCTAATATTACAAGTCTGAGGTGACAGACGGAGTAACAATGATTACTGTCTAATATTACAAGTCTGAGGTGACAGACGGAGTAACAATGATTACTGTCTAATATTACAAGTCTGAGGTGACAGACGGAGTAACAATGATTACTGTCTAATATTACAAGTCTGAGGTGACAGACGGAGTAACAATGATTACTGTCTAATATTACAAGTCTGAGGTGACAGACGGAGTAACAATGATTACTGTCTAATATTACAAGTCTGAGGTGACAGACGGAGTAACAATGATTACTGTCTAATATTACAAGTCTGAGGTGACAGACGGAGTAACAATGATTACTGTCTAATATTACAAGTCTGAGGTGACAGACGGAGTAACAATGATTACTGTCTAATATTACAAGTCTGAGGTGACAGACGGAGTAACAATGATTACTGTCTAATATTACAAGTCTGAGGTGACAGACGGAGTAACAATGATTACTGTCTAATATTACAAGTCTGAGGTGACAGACGGAGTAACAATGATTACTGTCTAATATTACAAGTCTGAGGTGACAGACGGAGTAACAATGATTACTGTCTAATATTACAAGTCTGAGGTGACAGACGGAGTAACAATGATTACTGTCTAATATTACAAGTCTGAGGTGACAGACGGAGTAACAATGATTACTGTCTAATATTACAAGTCTGAGGTGACAGACGGAGTAACAATGATTACTGTCTAATATTACAAGTCTGAGGTGACAGACGGAGTAACAATGATTACTGTCTAATATTACAAGTCTGAGGTGACAGACGGAGTAACAATGATTACTGTCTAATATTACAAGTCTGAGGTGACAGACGGAGTAACAATGATTACTGTCTAATATTACAAGTCTGAGGTGACAGACGGAGTAACAATGATTACTGTCTAATATTACAAGTCTGAGGTGACAGACGGAGTAACAATGATTACTGTCTAATATTACAAGTCTGAGGTGACAGACGGAGTAACAATGATTACTGTCTAATATTACAAGTCTGAGGTGACAGACGGAGTAACAATGATTACTGTCTAATATTACAAGTCTGAGGTGACAGACGGAGTAACAATGATTACTGTCTAATATTACAAGTCTGAGGTGACAGACGGAGTAACAATGATTACTGTCTAATATTACAAGTCTGAGGTGACAGACGGAGTAACAATGATTACTGTCTAATATTACAAGTCTGAGGTGACAGACGGAGTAACAATGATTACTGTCTAATATTACAAGTCTGAGGTGACAGACGGAGTAACAATGATTACTGTCTAATATTACAAGTCTGAGGTGACAGACGGAGTAACAATGATTACTGTCTAATATTACAAGTCTGAGGTGACAGACGGAGTAACAATGATTACTGTCTAATATTACAAGTCTGAGGTGACAGACGGAGTAACAATGATTACTGTCTAATATTACAAGTCTGAGGTGACAGACGGAGTAACAATGATTACTGTCTAATATTACAAGTCAGAGGTGACAGACGGAGTAACAATGATTACTGTCTAATATTACAGGTCTGAGGTTAGAGACGGAGTAATAATTATTACTGTCTTATATTACAAGTCTGAGGTGACAGACGGAATAACAATTATTACTGTCTAATATTACAAGTCAGAAGTGACAGACGGAGTAATAATGATTACTGTCTAATATGACAAGTCTGAGGTGACAGACGGAGTTACAATGGTTACTGTCTAATAGTACAAGTCTGATGTGACAGTTGGAGTAACAATGATTACTGTCTAATGGTACAAGTCTGAGGTGACAGACGGAGTAACAATGATTCCTGTCTAATAGTACAAGTCTGAGGTGACAGAATTACTGTCTAATAGTACATGTCTGAGGTGACAGGCGGAGTAACAATGGTTACTGTCTAATATTACAAGACTGAGGTGAAAGACGGAATAACAATGAGTACTGTGTAATATTACAAGACTGAGGTGACAGACGGAGTAACAATGATTACTGTCTGATATTACAAGTCAGAGGTGACAGACAGAGTAACAATGATTACTGTCTAATATTACAGGTCTGAGGTTAGCGACGGAGTAATAATTATTACTGTCTTATATTACAAGTCTGAGGTGACAGACGGAATAACAATTATTACTGTCTAATATTACAAGTCTGAGGTGAGAGACGGAGTAACAATGAGTACTGTCTAATATTACAAGTCAGAGGAGACAGTTGGAGTAACAATGAGTACTGTCTAATATTACAAGTCTGAGGTTAGAGACGGAGTAACAATGAGTACTGTCTAATATTACAAGTCTTAGGTGACAGTTGGAGTAACAATGATTACTGTCTAATAGTACAAGTCTGAGGTGACACACGGAGTAACAATGAGTACTGTCTAATATTACAAGACTGAGGTGACAGACGGAGTAACAATGATTACGGTCTAATAGTACAAGTCTGAGGTGACAGACGAAGTAACAATGATTACTGTCTAATATTACAAGCCAGAGGTGACAGACGGAGTAACAATGATTACCGTCTAATATTACAAGTCAGAGGTGACAGACGGGGTAACAATGATTACTGTCTAATATTACAGGTCTGAGGTTAGAGACGGAGTAATAATTATTACTGTCTTATATTACAAGTCTGAGGTGACAGTCGTAGTAACAATGGTTACTGTCTACTATTACAAGACTGAGGTGAAAGACGGAATAACAATGAGTACTGTGTAATATTACAAGACTGAGGTGACAGACGGAGTAACAATGAGTACTGGCTAATAGTACAAGTCTGAGGTGACAGACGGAGGAACAATGATTACTGTCTAAGATTACAAGTCGGAGGTGACAGACGGAGTAACAATGAGTACTGGCTAATAGTACAAGTCTGAGGTGACAGACGGAATAACAAGGAGTACTGTCTAATATTACATGTCTGAGGTGACAGACGGCGTAACAATGATCACTGTGTAATATTACAAGTCTGAGGTGACAGACGGAGAAACAATGATTACTGTCTAATATTACAAGTCAAAGGTGACAGACGGAGTAACAATGATTACTGTCTAGTATTACAAGTCAGAGGTGACAGACGGAGTAATAATTATTACTGTCTAATATTACAAGTCTGAGGTGAGAGACGGAGTAACAATGATTACTGTCTAATATTAAAAGTCAGAGGTGACAGACGGAGTAACAATGAGTACTGGCTAATAGTACAAGTCTGAGGTGACAGACGGAATAACAAGGAGTACTGTCTAATATTACATGTCTGAGGTGACAGACGGAGTAACTATGATTACTGTCTAATAGTGCAAGTCTGAGGTGACAGACGGAATAACAATGATTTCTGTCTAATATTACAAGCCTGAGATGACAGACGGAGTAACAATGATCACTGTGTAATATTACATGTCTGAGGTGACAGACGGAATAACAATGAGTACTGTCTAATATTACAAGTCAGAGGGGACAGACGGAGTAACAATGATTACTGTCTAAGATTACAAGTCTGAGGTGACAGACGGAGTAACAATGGTTACTGTCTAATAGTACAAGTCAGAGGTGACAGACGGAGTAACAATGGTTACTGTCTAATAGTACAAGTCAGAGGTGACAGTTGGAGTAACAATGATGACTGTCTAATATTACAAGTCTGAGGTGACAGTTGGAGTAACAATGGTTACTGTCTAATAGTACAAGTCAGAGGTGACAGACGGAGTAACAATAATTACTGTCTAATATTACAAGTCTGAGGTGACAGATGGAGTAACAATGATTACTGTCTAATATTACAAGCCAGAGGTGACAGACGGAGTAACAATGATTACTGTGGAATAGTACAAGTCTGAGGTGACAGACGGAGTAACAATGGTTACTGTCTAATAGTACAAGTCAGAGGTGACAGACGGAGTAACAATGATCACTGTGTAATATTACATGTCTGAGGTGACTGACGGAGTAACAATGAGTACCGTCTAATATTACAAGTCTTAGGTGACAGTTGGAGTAACAATGATTACTGTCTAATAGTACAAGTCTGAGGTGACATACGGAGTAACAATGATTACTGTCTAATGGTACAAGTCTGAGGTGACAGCCGGAGTAACAATGATTACTGTCTAATATTACAAGGCAGAGGTGACAGACGGAGTAACAATGATTACTGCCTAATATTACAAGTCAGAGGTGACAGACGGAGGAACAATGATCACTGTGTAATATTACATGTCTGAGGTGACAGACGGAGAAACAATGATTACTGTCTAATAGTGCAAGTCTGAGGTGACAGACGGAGTAACAATGATTACTGTCTAATAGTGCAAGTCTGAGGTGACAGACGGAATAACAATGATCACTGTGTAATATTACATGTCTGAGGTGACAGACGGAGGAACAAAACACTTTTCATAGATGATCTAGACATATTACGTTACCGTCGTACAATATCCTTCGTGGAATATGTAATAGCAGCGCCGATCATAAGTTACCTATCATTCAAACAAATTGATTAACCGAGCAAGGTGATTCTTCATATGAGAAGCTGTTAAAATTGATAATTATTGTATCATTATTACTGATGTGTATCTGTGATCGTTGCACGTGCTGATGAATGATAAATGTTATTGTTCTCATGGGCGCACGTGCATGTACAAAATGACGCAGCCGAACATAGTATTTCTCCAGTTTCCCTATAGATACATACATAAAGATATCGCTATGTATATTTCTATGGGAAAATACGGGCAAGTTTGTATTAAAGATCGAGGAGTTGATACACATATGGGGTAGGTTAAAAGAGGGATATTAAGAAGGGAGGGGGGCTTTTGATGTTAAGGGATGTCCTACCTAGTTTAGGGGTATTAAAGTGCGATGGGGGCCGTGAAATTCTGCCACCGAACTGTGAACATCGCCATAATGTGATTTAACATAAAATGATCGTTTTACCCTGATAGTGAGCACTCGGTGTGGCTAGGGTGGGGACGGTGAGTAGGCCGACGATCAACTTTGTGAATTCTAAATTCAGGGGGAACGTAAAATGAAATAAAAATGCTTATGATTAATAAAAGTCACATTTTCGATTTTCATTTAAAATTTTCATTTTAAACATGGAAGCATTATGTGATAGAAATCTGAATATGCTCATTTTTACTTTTTGGCATTTTTAGGAATATGCATATGAAAACAAATTAGCTGTTTTAGAAAATGGATGTAGAAAAACGTCATCCTTTTAACGTGTTTATTATCAGTGGTCTTTGATATACTGTTTAATGTATACTTCATTTCAGACAACTTATCACATATATCTTCTTTATTACAGACCTCAGTTTCAGGAACATGTTTTACCTTTTTCAATTTTCTTTTGGAAAACTGAACTGGAGTTTAGGAAAAATCTTGAAAAGTGTCCTTATGCAAAGCTGTGTATTCCAATAGAGAAAATACAAATATTTGCCAGCGTATAATTTAACCTTCCAAATCAACCCGTTGCTTTAAAAAAATACATTTATATGTTAGTTTAAGAATTATTAGATTATTTTCCAACTGGAAACTATTCAAGTCATTTTCAAAATACATACAGAAAAATCAACAGAAAAAAACCCAACGCTCTTTTAGCAAGTGGGATATCGGATTACATGAATTTGGCAAAACCTGTATTTTTCACAATGTGACAGATAAGGTTAACAAGTGATCAATGAATCAGAACGGTGCTTCCTATGCACTTCATTATTGAGCAGCATTTTTATAAAAACACGTAACTAAAGCGTGACGTCATTAAAAGATGAACGATTACACGGCATCATACAACTACTGTGTCCTTCTAGCACTTGTTAGCGATGGTAGAGGCCGAAAGGTGGAAAATCAAATTGCATGTTTGTATGAACCCCAATTGTTTTTTTATGAATTTCGAAAACAAAACTATTACGGACAGATTGCTCTAAAAACTTCATCTCATTGTGATGCAACATTTTCGTCTTTGTAAGACATTTAATAATGTAATGCATAGACATTCCAATGAATGTCTCGAAAAATCCTAATACATCTTTGTAAAATTAAACGTGGGAATCCTACTACGAAACAGCGAAATAAAATGCAATATGGCCAAAGAAGAAGTCCCAATATGACACTTAAAGGGAGTTCAAACTACCACACAACAAAAACTCCTAACAAATAATTGTCCGACATAATATGACAATATGGGAATCCTAATATGACGCAGTAAAACAAAAATCAAATACGACTCAAGAACGAATACGAAGAGTTGATTGGCAGTATTCTCACTACGACACAGGTCTTAAAGGGGACACGGAGATAAATTATGACGCAGATAGAGTCCCAATACGTCATTTAGAGGAATGCAAAGTGGGAACCTCATTACGATAGGAATAAAGGATCCAATAAATATCTGGAAAGAAACCTCCACGACATGGTAAACCCCACAACGACTAAGAAGAACGTTACTGCGGAAGGGCATCCTCCTTTGTCAGAGATTCGATAAACAAAGAATTTGCTAGCAAGACAAAGTCCTTAAAAGAATGGCGTCCATCATGGTCATGTAACTTGTTTCCAACCCACTTGTTAAGGGAATGAAATATGTTAAAAGCTAACCAAGGCAAGTATAGCTGAGTAAACCAGTGACAAACATCGACCGTGACTTCGGTGTCACAGAGAAATACCTGAATAGATTGATGGAAAGTGTGAAAAATTCAAGACAATATCTGCATTGATTGAAAACAATAGGATGCATGAAATATCCATATGTCTTTTCCTTTTCTCCTTCTGTAATTCTGATGGTAATCTCATTATGTTTACCACGGCGTACAAATGCTGTTACAAACCTTACCAAATTGAGATTGCTTTCACATCACCTTTAAATGTCATTTAGCATCATCTATAAATGTCATGACACGAGTGTTGACCTTATCATTCCGGTTAGGCTGTTTTAGAGTTATGGTTACAAAACCAACTCGCACTATAGTCAGAATGTGGAACAAGGTAAATATGAACTAACGTGCTTCATTGAACTTGCATTTGTCTTGTATGCTTTCATAGTACGGTTGATTGTCAACTAAAAACTGTTCATTGTACAGTGTATAAATGGCACAGATAGTAGCCTACTTATGTACAATTGCTAAACATGTTAGGTGTAGAATGTGTGACAGTTAGTAGATTATGTCAAAGATTATGTTTTTCCTGTGACAAAAATGATTTAGAAGATGAGATACATTTTATTCTTATTTGTCCTGCTTACTCTGTATTGAGAAACACATACATTAAGCAATATTACTTCCGATGCCCCAGTGTGTATACATTAATTGAATTATTGTCATGTAAAAGTATTAAAACATTACGTAGATTGGGTCTATATTTAAAATATGCTACCGCCAAAAGAAAAACCCTCGTGCAGTAATATTGCTAAGTTATGTATTCTTTTTATGTGATAATTGCTTATATGGAATTGTCCTCCGCCATCTTGAAAATTTGAAATATATTTTGTATTCTATGTATCAATTAACCTATATGCTGATTTGCATTCGGAAATAAAAAACTTGAAAAAACTTGAGTAGATATATGGCATTGTATTGTTTTGTATCATTTAAGAACGTTTCAGCTCATTCAATTGGTTTATAACATTCAAGTTTATGGAATAATAGCAATGGGTGTTCACACTGATAACACGTATCACATGTCGGTTTTCTTATTTTGCCACAGATGTATCTATTTATTCCACGCGCCCCATGCGGAAGACCAATGTGGGATAACTTTATCCCACATAGATGCACTCGATGACACCAGCTTAGAATCTACATTGTTTTCTGAATGTTGACTATGGGGTGCATAAAACCAGATGTTTGAGTTCAGAATGCGCAGTACCATATCGGCCGTTCTGAAACATGACGTCATTTTAATTCAATACGTGTCGTCATTAAATTGACAATTTGGTCAGCGGAAGAATCAAGACTGCATCAGACATCGCCTCACGGAAATAAACGATTATTAAAGAAATGAATGCGAAATTAATTCCAAAATATATAATTACAAAACATAACTTCGGTATACTATACTTTTTTCTGCTCTTTCCGTATATTTACCCGTATACGGATGCTCATAAATCCACTATATTTATTTGGTAGTCGCAATACTTTCTCAAATTTTCAAGTAATTCCCTCTCAAGATACGGGAGAACTAGAGTTTCTCATTATGTAGGAATTGCGGATAGAATTTTTTTACCCGAGGGCATAGCATTTGTGCTCAGAAAATCGGCAAAACCTCGGTGCCGACTTAATTTTACACCTTTGGGTAGAATTTCTCTATCTCAACCCCTCCTACCTAAATATGTTAGATTCTTTTAGTCGCAGAAATCATTTTTATTGTTTTCTGTAGGCACACTGTGTACTTATTTGTCACAAATACCCATATTTGACTGAACAGACGTACTTAGCTGAAGAATATACTGGTATGATATTGTAACATGGATTTTATTATGTTTTGTTGATTGATTTGCAGTTAACCCCTGCACAAATCTAACACGAATCATTGTAAATACATGGATTTTCTTATTTGAATATTTTACGCTTATTCATCCGAAATTCAAATCGAACGGTTGGATATTGTTTCTTTGGTTTTCTATGACAAATGCAAGCTTTTTAATATAGACAGGACAGGTTTACGCCATGCATGTGTTATATTTTTCTTGTATCACGTGGTCCGATAACAATGAGTGAGCCCGTTATAATGACATAACGTGCGTGTTACACAGTAGGGGGCAGGTTAGTAGTATTCTCAGGATGTAAGTGTTATCAGATAGCGGGTATTGTAACATTATTAGAGGCCATTAATTGCCACTCACGGCCCGGAATCTGTTATTTCTCATGTTGTATCGGCGCTAATGTTTACCTTATATCTTTCACTGGGCCTAGATTGCCCGATGACGGTTCTGTGCCTGGGCCTGTGTGTGGATACATGTGTTCAAAGTCGGAAAGTCTTTACTTTATACGAATCCTATGGTAAAAAGTACTAATTTTGTAATTAATTTAGATATCCATAGTTCACCTCTTTTAATTGCAATTTGACATGAATTACATAGCGTATATTACTGCTTACAGCTTACATAGCGATAACAGTGGCGGCGAGATCCGTGGCATACGTCTCTAATGCTACATAGCGAGCTAGGCGAGTGTTGGGGGGCATCGTTATGTATAATTACAGACTTCTTTAAATGAATTGGATGTTCCGCCACCAACAGTCTTCACAGCAATATGTTAAACGGACTTTGTATTTATATATTTCTTTCGAGCGTGGTGGAACACGTTGTCGAAACTGATTCATTTTAGTAAATGCTTGTGAGATTCCAGATTTCATTTACACACAAAAAAATGACAAGGGCGTGTTTTGCAATTCGTCGGTATTCTCGTTTGGGAAACAGTAACAGTAACCATTATGTATTGTCGTTTTGAAAAATATTGTATTATTTCGAATGAAAAAACAGAACAGAATTATTTATAGTTCAACAGTTAAAGGGTGTTAGTGAATAAACATAAAATTAATCAACCATGTTCACAAAATACATGTAGATATCAGAAACATAGTTCCGTCTTCCGGGAACAGTCGATGAATCAGCACAAACTCTGTATCCGTGTTAGCGTCGCAGACTAAATATCTGTGTGGTGTATGATCGTTTATTCTTAAATCACTGAGTTCTATGAAAGAAAAAAACAAGCAATATATATGTATACTTTATTTTTCACTTTAGAAACACGGTGGTGGTATGCAGAAACACGGTGATGGTATGCAGAAACACGGTGATGGTATACAGAAACACGGTGATGGTATGCAGGAATCTCCAATATATATCTGTAATGTAATAAGCACGCTTATGGTATGCAAGAATCTCAAGTATACATCTGTAATTTAAAAAGCACGCTTATGGTATGCAAGATTCTCCAATATTTATCTGTAATTTAGGAAACACGCTGATGGTATATAAGAATCTCAAATATAAATCTGTAATTCAAGAAACACGCTTATGGTATGCAAGAATCTGAAATAAGTAAGTTAAACTGTTTTGTAATTTCACCTTGCAATATCATAACATCAATTGTGATGTCCGATACACAACGTCATTAAGTTTGACCCCTCATATTGGTGGCCGTTAGAATTCCAGCGTTATCTAGCGGAATAAAATGTTTATTCAATTCACGACTATTCTGAAATGATTTGCTATACTAACCTGAGAATCTAGGTGAAGGAAGGAGTGAGATTGGTTTGACAGAGACCAGGCGTGGCTATTTTCACAGTACTGGCCATGCTCCGTACACACTGACGATGGTTCGTCCCCCTCCTCAGCTCCTTCCCCCGTCACTCTGTCTCCCCGAAGGAAAACTATTTACTCTGGGGTAGACCTATTGGTGCGCTTTTGTACAAACAGATTAAGCTATGCTATCTTTTATCTTTGGTTTGTATGGTTAATTCTCAGTATATAAATATATATTATGCGTACATACGAATGCTTTTCTCTGGATAGAATCACGAATAATTTCAGGAATTAATCACAAAAATATATATAGTGAATCAACCAGAGGCGCATACGAAACGGCATGAAACACTCCTTCCCAGCGATTTCTTTTTCACTAAAGAAAACATCTTTTTCCCAACATATTTTATCACAGACATATTCTATTTAGAGGTTCCATTTTGACCCACGTTTAATCAATAATTTTCCATTATTTTTTAATTCCCGTGTCTTTCATTTTATGGTGTCAAAAGAACAAACATTTTACCATACATTATAACAAAATGTTTCAGTGTGTTGACGGCAGTGTTAAGAGAACAATATTTTACGTATTAAGACATTACAACAAAATGTTTCAGTGTGTTGACGACAGTTGTAAGAGAACAATATTTTACGTATTAAGACATTACAACAAAATGTTTCAGTGTGTTGACGACAGTGGTAAGAGAATAATATTTTACGTATTAAGACATTATAACAAAATGTTTCAGTGTGTTGACGACAGTGTTAAGAGAACAATATTTTACGTATTAAGATAATACAACAAAATGTGTCAGTGTGTTGACGACAGTGTTAAGAGAACAATATTTTACGTATGAAGACATTACAACAAAATGTTTCAGTGTGTTGACGGTGAACGTAATAGATCAAGCCTACACGTGATGACGTGTCAGGGCGTTTTGTCTATAGTCATACATGTAGTATGAGTATGTACATATGTGTTATAATGATCAATAACACTTGTGTAGCACGTATGATCGGGGCTGCTGCCAAAGATTTTAAAGTGCGTTGGTAAGACAAGATTTCTAGTTGACTTTGTACTTAACACGTGTCATCCTTTCCTGTCATTTATTTTTTTGTTTTCATTTCAATGACCTAACATTCTTCTTCCGGTTTTAATTGGTTGGGTTTCTGCTTGTTTCGATTGTTCTGCGTCGTTGTAAATATATCCTTGTTTACTTATATTTTAATAGTATTCCGACAATGCTGAAAATGTACTTGCGATTTATTTCGCTGAACAACGCAACTTGTCGATTGTTTGGAAAATATCTGGTCTCAGAGTATGATAGCTGATCTGATCTCAGAGTATAATAACTAATATCAGAGTATAATGACCACTGATTTTAGAGTATAATAACCGCCAGTCTTATGAAAAGCCTACTGTGTGTTTTTCTTATAACGTAATTTGCTTAGAGAGTCTAGTTTTAAATTAAAACGAAATTCTAATATCACAAGCAGACGATCAGTATAACTAGTTACACAAGACAAAAACAATTATATTTATTTCAAATCGCCATAGATTTTTATTATCGATCAATCTTTCGCTGCACCATCATACTTTGTATATTCTTACACACATATTTTACAACAACAATCGTATAAGGCAGTTAAGGATGATGGCATACACCCACTCCATGAGTGACGTCACACACACATATTATAATTGTCGCAGTCACGTCCAATTAAGGTGATTCCACAGTCAGCACACAAGGAAGGTGAAGACGAACATTTACACTTACACACGTGACTCTGGTACATTTTGATACTAACAAAAGAACATGAAACATTTTAAAATTAATTACTAATGAATCTTAACTAATGAGCTATTCCAGTAATTAATATTTGTAAATCAAGCAAGGGAAGAAAATCTAAACGTATTAAACAATCTGTACATTGCATCACATATAATCCATATATGCATAAAAAATTATCTCTTCATCAACATTTTCTATTATTCTGTACAAACCATCCACATTTGAGAAAGAACATAAAACAATATGTATATGACTAGCTTAAAAATGACAAAATAATGTTTGTATAGCGTTATACAAACTTACAATACTGAGATTGGGTAAAAACCATAGGAATGTGTTCGAGACGAGTTCAAAGCGAGACGACAATTATAGTCGGCGTTATGCCTGGTTTCTCCTGAGTAAGACTGAAATCAAGTATTTACATTGATCTTGTAAAGCAAACAAATATGTAATGTCTTTGTTATAGGCGGGTAATTGAAAGCAAACTTGTGTTCCTGTGATACGTGATTACAAATGACAAAATACTTATTAATTGTGACTTTATTTAAGATTAAATCTTTTCGCACCAAAATCAGTATGTGTGGCCACTTGGGAGATTTTTGTTAGATCAGATAGAAATAAAAAAATCATGTGTCCTTTTTGATGATAATCATTTCTGGTAGAGAATGTTACCTATTGGCGTTATCATTTCTTATTTATCATGGATAACATTTACGTTATATCGACGCCAGAAATACTGGAGCTGGTGCTTGCTATCAACATTGTTTGTTTGGTTTTTGTCAGTTTTTGTTCAACACTTGCCACATTGTCATGTTGGATGAATGCCAATTTATAAAAAATATGTATTTTAATAAGTTGCTGTCATTTCGAATCAAATGGAAATAACCAAGAGCAATTCTCACATAAAACAATGAGCAGTTACCTTACGAAACAATTAATGCTGTAAAATATCAGGAAACAGTTCAAATAAAATGAAAATAGAGAATGACGTTCTCAATGTGATTCATCACCTACAATTACTTAAGAATTCTTTGATTTCGCTCTCTCTGAAACAGAACATTCTCTGATACTGTCGATATCATGTACGATGACATTCTGAGTATAACTTACATTGAAATAATAAAATAGCACGTGTCTGAGATTTAAATATTCTTTGTTATCCAAACTGTCAGTAGCCGCTGAATATGCAAAACCAGACATAAGAAAGCGCTAAGTATGTCTAACTTCGGAAACTATAGATACAGCATTAGACACATAAAGTCAAATATTTATCAAAACCGTTCATTTTACATATCATCATATTGTCAGCATAAGGTGCATTCCTGATGGTATATTTTGACATGGCCATTATTGATCATGACATAGTAAACAGGCATTAAATTAATCAAACAACCTCTTCTAGTTTGTTTATGTTGTGCATCATCCGTAATCCCGATTCAATACACTCTGAGCATAACTTTATCCTTACCAAGCAGGATTAGGTGGGGAAAGTGTTGTTTTGTTGTTGATTCAGGGTTACCTTCTCTACAGGTGACTTCCGGGTCACTATGTCTCTAGGTGACTTCCGGGTCACTATGTCTTTAGGTGACTTCCGGGTCACCACATCTCTATGTGACTTCCGGGTCACTATGTCTCTAGGTGACTTCCGGGTCACCACGTCTTTAGGTGATCATTACTTTTTATGATACAGAAACGTCACTTGTAGATTAATAAACCACCTGTCACGTGTTTCATTGTCACCAGGCTCGTATCCCCTGGTTTAACTGTTGTTGTGAAATGTATCCACTTTGTTGAATTTGGTTCATTGGGTTCATCGTTGACACGTGATTGTTCATGGTGTTTCCGTAAGGTGGTGCTGAGTAGGCGAACGGGTTGACATTATAAGGCGCGGAATACGGTTGTGTGACGTTCTGGCACGGCTTGCCGTCCCTCACCAAGACCGGGACATGGACCCGACGAGGTGGTCCCGGCTGCATGCTGACCATTTCCACGTTTTTATCCTGTCGTTGGCGCTTACATTTGTATCTCCTGTTTTGGAACCATATCTTAACTTGCGTTGAGGTAAGTTTCAGAATATTTGCTAATTGTTCTCTTTCCGGTGCGGATAAATATCTTTGTTGTTTAAATCTTCTTTCTAATTCGTAAACTTGGGCCTGAGAAAATAGTACCCTGGGTTTTCGTTTTTGTCGTTGTTTCATTAGATGGCATTCTGCTTGTTTGTCTTTCGTAGTTTTGTCTTTCTCATTTTCGTTTCTGGAATCGTTAAGGATACTTGGTTTATCTGAAAATACACAAAGCAAAACAAGATTAAAGTTCATGTTCGTATGAGGAAGTATTCACCTTTAAATACCTCTGTGTGGTTCGTATTCGCAACATGTGTTAGTAAGGAGGATATGTTGATACTTTCTATACAAATCCACAGGTTTGGTTGAGTTATAATACATATCGATTATGTATAACTATATAAAATGCATTTTTTTAAAATTTTCTGATCACGGATCACTGTTTTCTTGGATAATAATCAAATTCCCAAATTTACCGATTGTGTAGAGTTATACATTTAAAGCAACAAGTTTGAGAGATGAAGTGGGCTGAAACTTACAATTAAATTTATCAGAGGAAAGGAAATGAGTACAACGAAACCTATAAAATGTATCTTAAAATTCAAACAATCAAATATGAGCAATACGAATGGGGCAATTAGTGTAAATCGAAATAAAAATATAGCTTTGTTCTCTCAAGTTGCTATATAATGGTAATTAAGTGTTGTAGTTAAACTAGAACACAGTTAAGTGCATGTTTAAGGAGTGCATTCCGGTCGTCTTCTCACATACAGTATAACCAAGTGTAATTGGTGTAGTGTACAGCTGGGCTCCAGTAACAGTGGATTGGAAATTCCCAAATAAAATTTATTAGAATAAATTTATTAGAATAAAATTTATTAGAATAAAATTTATAATGTGTTACAGAACACCATCCACATTGAACCTTTTATTTATAATGTTTGTAGAACTGTATGTAAAAGATATCATTTGCGCCGTTTTGACTGAGAAACATCACCGTACGGTTGTGTACATGCAGCCTTATCACTTTCAGTTTGTGTGTTAGTTTTATTGATGGCGAGGTCATGCGGACGGATATGATGTATATTTCAGTCACGAACAAACCTCGGCGTACAGCGACAACTTAGTAATTCATTCTTTATCCTCATCATCTTGTGATGAAATAAATCATTTATGAATCATGTTTATTGATTTGGGCAGGGGGTAATATATATATATTGAGAACTAAAACCATGTAAAATATAAATATAAACTTTATTTTTTTTACAACAATTATGAAACAAGTTATTTCAACTTATATTAATCACTCTTGTTAGCCTGGATGTTAGCGTGTAGGGGTCTTAGTCTGGGAGGAAACCGGAGTACTCGGAGAAAACCCACGTGATCGGGCAGGTGACCCCAACCTTTTCACGTCCGATCGGGGAATCGAACCCCGGCCGCCTTGATGAAAGGCAAGTGCGCTATCTTTGCACAACCCGACCACCCTTCCCACATTGTCAACTAAAATCCCAAACACATGGTCAACTTTCCTTCAAGAAATAGAAAATGAAAACTGAAATAACTTATGTTGGATCGTTGACTAGCGCTGCAATAGAAAACAATTTTATGTCAGAACTATAAAATTAAAAAAAAAAAGAAAATGTTAAAAAGGGAAAATTGCGTTTGTCTGGTTCTCTCTGTATGTGGCTTTTGTATCCGACGCAGATTAAATGTACGGGAAGGTAAAGACGACATGTTTTGTTGACATTATGTTTAGTTTTAGCTCGCCGGGCTCGACTCCGTGTGTGGTTCACTTAGTAAACAAACAGATAAACACCCGTACAACACTAAACAGTTAGTTTTACTGGCGAATCTAGCTTTCTTTCACACATCTGTTATCGGGTCGTTCCAGATCTAACGTTTTAGTGTGCAGTTACATGCCCATTTTGAATCATGTTTCCCATAAGGTCATAACAAGGTCAACCAGTGCTTTGTGTGGTCTGCGATATATCAGGACAACTATACCGGCGACAATGTCTCACCATGTTATAGTCGATTTGTTCAGCGTACTAGACTGGGACTTTTAAATGAAAATCTGCATATATTTAGGGTATAATCACGCTGCAATGCCTGGCAAACCACTGACCACTGAGCTTTGGAAGAAAGGCAAGTCACCCAATAGAAAATATATTATAAAAATTACGTACAGTACATATTCGGAAAAAACGGAGATCATTGGATAGTCATACAACAGATTAACGGACGGTTAATAAGACAAGTAGACGGAACCATGGACAGACAGAAAACAAATTAACGGAAAGACTAGTAGACGGAACTATTAGCAGACAACAGTGAAACGATCGGACGAAAAGATTAGTTGATGGCGACCAATTGACAGAAAAATGTAGAAACGTAGAGTAAGGGACGCACAACAAAATAACTAAAAAATGAGGGAATTCACGAATGATTGTGAGCGCTATGTGGTTTTTGGACGACTTCACTATTACAAAGATCAACAGTGGGGCGGTTTTCGCGGATATTAGAACCAACTGTACAACTGTGGCGCGGTAATTGGTCCTATACCCCAGCACTTTCTTTATACTTTGTTTCCAGACCCGCAGGCTGAGACACCATGTATACGGCAGCCTATTGCTAACCCCTCGTCTCCAGCTTCACGGATATACTAATGTTCACGGAATGTCATTTCTTTATTAAAATTAAGTGGCTGTTGATTAAGTACGGTGTCTTTATTTCCGTAGTATTAATTGGAAACACTTTTGAATATTCAACTCCACGTGGACCGGCGAGGATGCGGAGCGCTTACACGGAACCGGATGGTGTTTTTATTATAAGGTCTTTGATAAGAGAAACATAACATTTGCATGGAGTATCGGGAATATTGGACAATTAAAAGTTGTGTTGAAGGTTGAGATGAGTTGTAAATACATTGTATATGTGTTTAAACATATGACGATTAGTGAATATATCAAGAAACGCAAAGCGGAAAAGAAAACAAATTATCCAGGCATTGACACTAGGTATACACACACAGCAATCTTGGTTGTAATGAAGGGTTATGATTTAAACACACAAAAACCGCTGGCATGGATTCAGGAAAATAATCCCGGAAGACTAAGGTTTTCCCAAATCCCTGACACACGTACCGGAAATACGACTCACCTGTCTACGGCTTATGCGCGAGAGGCGGAAGTCTCATGTTTTAAATAAGAGGATTTACTCGGAATCCTGGAACAATTTCAGATTATGTTTATCTGTGCATCATTTCAATTACGTGTATTAGAAATATAATTTAATACTGGAATTAAAAACATGTTGATTACCTAGTGCTTTTCTTTAACAGTTTTTCTTTGTTTCAGAGGAGATGGATTAAACATAACCCCTAGCTTGTGATCCAATATCACTCTGGTAAATGTATTTTTGAAATGAATTTATTTATCAACAATTACTAGAACTGTCCTTGTTACAATATTATTATAATCTGTATAACATGTTCACCAGTCGATTATGATAAATAATTTAAGCCAATAAACAACATTCAGTAAACAGATACATTGAAGCAAAAACAAGATTTTTCCGATGTTGGTCATAAATATCAAATTAGTTCTTTCTTTGTCATGTCATTCGATATTCCTCTAATTTCATTGACATCCTCAAGTGTTTAAATAAATATCTTCAGGCCTTTTTGTCAGGTTATTTTTCCGGTATCTCGGTTGGCTGAAGGAATTATTTTTATCTTGTTCTTTTCCTCTCGATGAAAGAGGCCAACGTTTGTAAACAATTACACTGGCATCTGAAACACACGTACACATTATCAGTGACCCGGGTTTGTCCCGGGCCTGATAACTTCTGTTGGGTACGGCTCCATACGTGGAGCGATATATATATTGGGGAGGGGGTATGTTAACAAGGGTGATACGCTGGGGAGGGGGAGATGGTCTGTCCCTTCCGGAATGTTTATATTTACATACTGGTGGGCAAATCTGCTTCAATGACGAGAGGTAGTAAAAGCGATTATTCATTGTATACTTAGTATAAAGACCCTCTCTCCCCCGCATCACTATAACCAAGGCTAATGCCACGGTTGAGTAACCACCATCAGCTTCTGTAACTTTATACAAACTAAATACCAGAGATATCCCAAATAACAGTACCCATTCGGTACTCCTCGGAACACAAGTCCACAACTTCACAAGGGTATACAATAACTCATAAATAAGCTCCGCGTGTGATGTGGTTACGGTCCTCTTGGAATCACGATGAAGCGTGAAATCTGCCAGATATATGAAGCAAGCAGGGAGGTACACATTTTATTGCCGTATATTTAGACCCAACGAACTGACTGACCCCCTTTTCTGATGAAAAACAGTTGACGATTATTTTTTTTCTGAAACTTTATCAGCCATCGGGAACGTCGACTAAATGCTTAAACTATGAATGGAGGCTAGTGTATGGTACAATATATATTAAATATACATGGCGTACTATTTATAAGGAAACATTTTATAATTTTGAAGCTAGTTGTAATACATTTTGATATTCGTTTTATTTTGGTAGAAAAAGACAATAAACTATAAACTTGTAGATTAAATCAAGATAATATCTACGTGTAAATAAACATTTATTTTATGACCGTCTCACGTCTGCCGCAGGGGTTGATAGGTTTACGTAATTCCCAACGTATTCAACATTTTCCTTTTCAGTTTTAAATGTTTTATTAAATCATTTTATGCCCGGTACAATGTACATGTATATTGTGAGCTTAAATTTGTATTCAAATTTGTATATTACTTTCGTGAAATGTCTCCGCTACTCTCATATAAGATAGCGTACTGACATGTAATCTCCAAAAAACATTCGGCAATAAGTTCCCTTATACCGGACAGTATCATTAAACTACCACTGAATCTCCCGGTTTTATCTAAAGCCATTTTACCTCTAGCATACCCAGTACCAGGGTACAACATACATGTAGCTTAATCACCTTATTAATTCTCGTATTTAAAAACTACTGTTCAAATTCGTAATGCAAATATTTAAAACAATGCTTTGGTGTATTAAGTGTAGAAAACAACGGTTTATTTCAATATACAAAATTGAACAATTACTTATTGTTTGGAAATATTCAGTTGTTATTAAAAAAGTACACGGAAAATTTAAAATATTTTAATAAAATCAAGAGAATGTGACAGTTTCGTACTATTTTTCGAATACCTCTAGATGTAGATATTAAACAGTTTTTCGTGGGCGTTTTTATCACTTCCTTTGCCAAACGTAAAGATTTAAAAATAAAATAAAAAAAATAATACTTGTTTTGTAAGTTGCACATATTAGTCCGGCACCAGTCACGAAAACTGCGTGTGTTTAAAAATTGCGGATAGAATGAAATTGAAATTGCCAGATGATTCTGTGTTGAAAACTTGCAGAGAATGAAATACAGTTCCTGACAGGAAATCGCTTTAGGAAATTGCATATGTGAGATTTATATCCGAAATTTAAACATCTGTGGCTTAGAGATCGTAGCGATAACTTTATACATTTTAATAAAAGTTTCCGCTTTGCCGTTAACGTTAAACATGTTACACTGACTTGCGTGTTTACAAACCGATTCGGATTTGTTGTGGAGTGCACTTTTTAAAACATAACAATGATCGTTCAAGTTTTGAATGTTGAGAAATAAACGTATTTTTGATACTTTTTATAACTGATAGATGCGAACATTTGTATTTACATGGTTTAAGAAAATTTACTTTTTTGCTTTCATGAAATTACATTTAAATATAATATCAGTTTTCTTTTTGTTTTTCATTTTGATAGTTTTTTAATTTCAACTTTTTATTCTAATATCATATCTGATTCATCAACTCTGTCGCTCGATAATTAATCCACGAATGAGAAGCAATATAGGTTAAGAAAACCACTATCTGAAAGATGTATAAAAAGCATACCCTTTCCTATGTAAAAATTATTGAGTTAAAAAAAATACTTTCCAATACTTAAAATATCCTTTCTTCATTACATTCTTTAATACAAATTATGAGATTTGTAAATGCATAAGTGAATTGCGAAGCCAATCGGTCAACCCGTCATTACGGCGGTAACGAGTTGACAGTCTCAAGCCGGCTACACACGGGCATAGATTATATTAAGGACTAGACACTTAATATCATAATGCCCGAATACCGACTCATAATTTAACCAACACTTCAACTTTTATCCTATTTCAACCAGTGTTCGCCATCTAACGGATAAGAAATTGTAGACGAAATCAAATTATACAAATAACTATACGAATATTATTCCACAAATTGGTACAAGGACTAATTAGTAAGCGGATCTTTGCCCGTGATATACATCTTTATCGACTTTTGTTTCCCTGCTCTCGACCTGATCGCCAGCTCTATGCCGCCACAACCCTATACTTGGGATCCCTTTGAACCAAGGATTAGAGCCCTCACGTTGGCTTAGCGTTGCCGCTTACATATTGGTGGCAGCGGCGGGATTCAAGTTGGCCCCCTGCAGCGATTTGAATGAAGTTTACAGAGAGGATAGAGTGATAAAACTATTCCATAGCCATATATCTCCAGATCTAACTGCCCATGACATTTGTATATGTATAGCGTGGTGTCTGGAGAATAGCTAACACAAGTTTAAGTAGCTTACCGCAATCATAAACAGGTAGCGTTTTTCGCAATAATATAACACTCAAAATTCTTATCTGTCCCTTTTTTTTTTTTTTAATTTGTCAGTGACATGACAAATATACAATAAATAAATCAGGGTAAGAATATTACATAAATATGTTTTGTTTATTTTAAGTAATTTGAAGCCACCAAGCTGCTTCCTTTAACACTTTCCTTACACGCCTGTATCAAACGTTACATTGCATTTAATATACATGTACTAACCTTCTTTCTGTGATCAGTGTATATCTTCAGTCATTAACAATGTTATGTCCGAGAGGACAGCGTCACATGCGGTTTAATACCTTCCCGTGATGTCTAAATAGCCTTCATCTAGACTTTACGTTCTCATTAAGTAGCAGCATATCATATGCTAATTACAGATATACTTTGATGTCGTACGAGTTTATTGTTTAGCACAACCATTTCTGTTGAACTTAGTACTAATAGCTGGTGTGCAATAATTCTTTGTTATTATTTCTGTTCAACCGAGAAAGCCTTTTATTCAAATTTTGGGACATATGATACAATATTATACATCATATCTTTTTCCATACGAATTTAAAACAATGATTTAATTTCCGTTACAAATTCCCTAAGGGCAACATTCATCTTTATAAATGTAAGTAAGTTTGATCGTGTAAGAAAAAACCTTTGATAAAATACAAATAAGAGAATACAATAAAAAAAAGATGAAAACAATATACAGCAATACCCAATTTACATACATTAGGATAAATTACGATGAATTATGAGACGTTTCCGGATGTACACGAAACTCAGATTTCCCCGGTTTGGTACAGTTCTGACACGTTGCGTTGGTGTATCACGGCCCAAGCCAGATTTCCGAAAACCGCACAGCTTATCCCGAGAACCTAAAGTGCAACGGGCACTTCCTTTCTATCGTATCCGGCGGATTGAGACCAGTCAGCGGGTCAAATGTCAGCTGATCATCACGTAGACACGCGGACGACGGCAATGATCATTTATATATTGGCAATACTAGAGTTGTTGTTGTTATTGTTTTACATCGTACACACTTAGAAAGGAAGGAAAATAAGGCATAGGAAATGTTCCGATCGGAAATACTTTTGAATTAGTTTTGTTTCCCGAACAAAGAACTAATACTCCAATTACAACTCATTGTGTGGGCTGTTATCTTTGCTTGCATTCAATTCAATCTAATATTTTCTAATTTTGACTGTAGGAGCAAAACGGCATATCTCTTGGAATAGGCCCTGGACGAGCGCTCAATATATATTATAAGCAGTTTATACTACGTATACCTTGATAACAGAGCCAAACAATATGTATACATTATAAGTGACGTAGGTAATTTGCAATGATTTCACAAGTGACACTTTCAACCAATCGCTTTCTATTAAATATATTCTGATAAATAAAAAATGTAACCTAGTACTTCCTTCCTCATTTGATTATCAATAAACGGACATTCGATCTGATATCGTTTTTAAAAACCGTGATGCTGTCATTGTAATGTTAATTAAACACTTCAAAGTTCAATTTTAGATAAAGTACTCTCGTCAAAATGTAATTTGTAAAGTACTTTCAAGTGTGATGGTGAGATACAATTGACCGCGAGCAGCTATTATAAGTACTTAATTGATGGTCTAAGTACAAAGCCTGTTTAAGTGGAATTTTAAGATAAAAGACTATGGGACTTGACAATCAGGTACACATTTCCGAGATGTGTGAACCAATTAACGTTTAGACAAGGAAGATACACACTGTCTGGTTATGTTACGTGAACCTGCCGAGAGTTAAATACACAAACTCTATTGTTTCTGAGTATAATATAACGGTATTTTGATTTTGATAAACCCTGCTATGATTATGAATATTGGTTTTTGTTGAGTTACTGATGGGCCTTAAGAGTTATCCATTGAATTGAAGTAGTAATTAAACCCCTCGCACGTGTCACACAGGATATTTGAGTAGTTTTCTTACATTATAAACGTAATAAACGACAACTTTAAATGATAGTAAAATAAAGCTCATTTGCTCTGCAGTCAAAATATTGTCAAGCTGTTTTATATGCATCTATACATTTTTTTGTGATTATTTCCTGACATATTTCTCTTAAGTTTTTTTTTTAGAGAACCGATACACACATGTTATTTACTTCAAACTATCTTTTTCTCTCGATCTTTTTTTCCTCATTTTTTGTCTCGGCATTTATAAATGCCATTTATCTAGCGCCGAAATCTTTCTGAGCTTATCTGAATTATAAAATCCCCAACTTTATCCTTACGCGTCTTACAAAATTGTCTGCAGAATAACCAGATAATTAACGGACATCCTTCGACTATATTTAAACGAATTTAGGACATATTTCTTATAAAGAAACATACAGTTCAGTGTCAGATCCATTATCTTGGTTGAAATGAAGCCGTTCCAGCGTTCAGATTCATGTCTCTTTTAGTTATTTATTCAAAATCACAGCAGGCAGTATATTCCGGGGTGTGTGAAATGTTTGGGGGACCGCTGAGAGCAAAAGGATTCTGAACGGCCACCGACTACCGTGTGTTCACAGTGGTGCCAGATAAAATAAACCACTAATTGAAGGAATTACGACTAATTTTTTAAGTACGAAAACGCGACAAATGTGTTTTCTAAGCCAGTTCTTTTCTTAAAGTCATCGTGTCTCATGGTTTAGCAAGCATCTTGATTTTACAAATGAATGCACGGTATGTGACAAAACCACTTCAGCTTCAAACTCTATGAAATGTGAAATATTAAGAAGAAATGCAGAACTTATTAAAACATTAATAAATGTTGGGCGACAATATTATATAGAAATACATTAAATAGGAAACATTCTTCCTTAACGACAAATAAGCGTTGGGAAACAAATAAAATACTTGATCATCGTAAGTAAACGGTTAACGTTTAAGTCTTGTTGGATAAAATGTAATGATAATTTAACTCGGAAAGTATTTTAAAGTAGTCAACTGTGCTATTTTATCCGCTCTATTGTTCGTATTCTTTTGTAAGTTCACTTCAGTTATAGACACAAGCTATTGTTTAATGAAGATATGCTTCAAAGATATCGAATTATATTTAAATATCATACACCGAATATCCTTGTAGACTTCCGAAAAGTAAAGAGGATGTCAAAATTAAGAGCTTTAAGTAAGAGACGTATTAGAAATATTTACAAGGACTTAACTAACGAACAAACAACAATGCAAGAATAGATTTGCATACAATTGATGAGGATAAAATTGGTGTTGATATAATCTTTAAACATGCCATGGACGCAAAAGTAAGCACTCTATCGAAAAACGGGTTTAATTTACATGTATAGAACCTTAAGTGTACCCTCTTGTAATCTCTTATCGATAGTGCAGAATACTGAAATGTTCGAGTACCTGAAAGTAAGAGTAGGGACGTGCCCCAATCGATGTATGTACACACAGCATGAAGAGTCACTTGATTACCCTCATGAACGAGACACTATTCCTACCACTTACAATATCTCCACTTAAAAGTAGAATACTTACGCTTTTCAACCATTTCGATGATATCATCTTCTTCACGTTTTGGAGTAATGGCATGTGATGCTGTCTGGAGGCTGTTATGGTGATGCTGATGTTGGTCCAGCATGTTTGTCGCGGGTAAAGATGTAGCTCCGGTCTGAGGGATTTCGTGATCCATACTTGTTGAGCTGGCGTTTGTGTTTTCCGTCACTCCTACGTGACCGGGTGGGGCCTGCCCCGTGGCCTGGGAGTGATTGTGATTGCCCCCGGGTATAATGTGGTCCGAGCGGAGAGGAGATGTCTGTGGATTCGTGTGAAGTGTCATTCCCATAGAGGACACAGTTGGTGGACTACACGACAAGGTAGTGTACGTAGGTTGTTGCATTGGTGTGACACTCGGCGATGGTGTACTGCCGTAAAGGCAGGAAGAGTTATTACCGAACCCTACCTGGTCCCCTACTCTGTTGTTACCTGTCATGTCCAAGCAGTGTCCATTTCCAGTCATGAAATTCATGTTGTTAGGATAATCTAAAGCACAATGTTCTGTCCAGTTCCCTAGAATGTCTCTTACAGAAAACGGTGTAGATAGAGGATGGTTAAAATTCATCTTCTATAAAGTTGTACCACTATTTCTGATGACAACAAGTGTTGTGATGTTTCTCAACCACTTACTCGCCTGTACTCTACTCCTCTTGAGGATGGTGACATTAACACTTCAGCCAGGGGTATTCGGTTATATTGACGGGCACATGCTGATGTAGTCGTCAGTATAGGGCCGTCGCTCTCTGCTGAAACAGCAACCCCACAGTCAGTATCCGTCTCGGCCAATCACCGCGCCGGCCTCGTATCACGGGACGCAGGGATTTCCTGCTTAAACTTACAGGAAGGAACCTTCCCTTACAGTCATGTGTAGGGCTGATTTACAAACAAGTATAGATACAGAACCACGATAGTCTTAAATAATTGCCGATAAAAAACTTCTTCAAAATCCCCACTTTGACACTTTCATTATTCGTTTTCTTTTCCCTGTATTATTGAAGACATACACATGTCTTAAGATTTCAAGGATTTTCACGTATATCTTATTCATTTCTGCAAATTTTATATTTGTAAATGTTTAACTTTATTATTTGATACCATGTAAAGCAATTATTTCTCAAAATTGTTATCAGTTGTTTTATACTTTACGCTAAAAATGTTTTTTTTTTTTTTTTTAGAAATCAAGGATGCGTTACTGTTTAGTCGTTCGAAAAAGATATATGATAGTTAAAGTGTAGAATCCTTTCAAAATAGGAATGCGAGGGATTTCTTTTCCTCCAAATGACATCTTTCTGTATATAACTGGATACAAGTTGTAGATTACACTGTAAATGGGGGCATTTTTCTCTCGTTTACCGCCCGCGAGCTATGGGTGGTTTGTCTCAAACTTCATCGTATTATTCTCTCGCTAGCCAGCCACTGTACTGCTTGGCGGCAAGTCACAGAACAGTTTACCCAAAACACAACAAAGTATAGGCCGTCTGTCGTCGCAGATCCTCGTTTCCATCTCCCAGGTTTAATTTTATCGAAGCATGGCAGCCGTAACATTAACAATGCCGTGTCCCGACTTCCCAATGGCCCGACTTTCTGTTTTTATCCTATGTCAGCTCCTATCTGGTAACGTATCATTGCTATGTACACAGAAACCCTAATCAGAACTGCCTTGTCAGATACCCACATAGCCGACATAGACCTACGTGAAACGTACGTTTTTAAATGATTGTTCCTACATAAACTGCCAATGTAATAAGACCTCCAATATCTACTAGTATTCTTTATCAATCTTTTGGGGTAAGTGTGGTGTCAACTACAACCAAGTTCTATAAGAAAGTGCTACATCTGTATGGTTGAAATGAAATATGTGTCAAAATGTCACCGCATGTGGTTTCTCTGTTACATGTGTTTAAAACCAAACATGACAATTTGTTAATGTTCTGTGTCTTCTAACCAGTATCGACTTAAAAAACACTGCAGAAATCGCTTCTATGCCATGCACACTAATAGTATATATCATGTCACGAAAGCTAAACCAGGCATAATGCATGATTTTTTTACATGGGAGAAAGTAAGAGTGTATCGCAAATTCCAACCACCTTCGACCAATTTAAAACACAAAGCCCGGAAAACATCGAGTTATTCTAACGTTGTTATGTATTGCGAATCATTTCAACTAAAGTTTTCTATTAAAAAGTTCAGTCCAACCCAAAATGTTAATCCTAAAAACATTTATTGATTCAGTTAGAGCTTACATATTGATTCAAAACGCCAGGTTTGAAGTATAAATGCTGTTAATCAATGTAATTTGTTTTAGCATTATTTTTATATATATATATTTTTATTAGGGACATGCTATATTAGTTAGAGACGAAAATTTGCACTGCTGCAATTGATGCATTCCTTTTTTTGCATTAATCAGTGTGTGATACTTGTTTTATTTTATATAGATGTATGAAATAAATGCTATATTTTGTATACATGTATACCGCATACATGTATACAAAATATAGCATTTATTTCATACATCTATATAATATATTTTAGATTAACGTATGTAATATACGCTTAAACATGCTTTTTAAAAATAACTTGATGTAGAAAAGAAAAAAGTGATATAACGTATAAACATTCGAATTTGTAAAACCGAAACCGTATATGAGGAAGGAAATGATATATCTATATCCGAACGCGACATGTCATAGTCCCCACTAGCCTATTCACTTAATTATATCTATTTCTTTATATGGTTAAATAGTTGGTGTGTGTGTGACATTCTTGATTTTGCAATAAGGTATCTAAGATAACTATTAAGATAAAAACATTTTTTCACATATGTATTCACCCATATCCATTTCTTTATACCAATCACTCTCATTACAATGCATCTTAATTTCACGTCATACTGTCAGTTTGTACCACTATGTTGCTTTAATATAAAAATCTCATCAGAAGCGGGAAGTTTTTCAATTCAATGAAAACAAACGATACAGAAACAAGGCTTCTACAACATATTTCTTTGTAATTATATGTATAAGAATAACTAATTGGAAACTAATCAATTAACTATGATAATTGAACAGTAATTCATATTCGTATCGCATCTTATTAATTACATTTCTATTTGTATTACATTATATAAAACACTCTTAGTCTCTGCAATAAATGCATCGTTTCTGAATTTACAAGCAGGGTTTTAATTGTTTTTGAGCTTAAATTAAATCATAATAAACATATTTAAATTTGTATTATTGAATTGTTTTGACAATTTATAAAATGTTTTGAAAATTAATTAGGTTATATAATGTTTTTAATATTGCAGTCAGCTCTTAAAATGTTCTCTGACGATTCTATGCAATAAAGTTGCCAATCATGATAGAATCATTTTGTACAATCTAAACAAATGTATTCTAATTTCTTGGAGAATTTCTTCAAGAATATACCAAAACAGATAATTTAAGCTGAATGCAATGGTTAGTGCATGGATGTTACGGTATACAATTGTTTATAAATCAGTACCATTTACATACCGTCGGTCCGTAAAGGATGTTCTAGACTGGACTTGTATTAAATTGACCATATTTTTCTGAATAAATAGAAACAAATATATCATTCCTTTAAAACAGAAGGATAAAATCGGAATTTCTGATAAATATAAAGAACGGAATAAACACCGAGAAAAAACAAAAACCTGCAAAAAATGCAGTAGAAACCATGAGTTTATTAACTACAGTTATAATGTAATATGTACTTAACTCGAATAAATCTCGGACGTTTAAGGCTGAATGAAACGGTAAATTCACGCAATCCTGGTACGTTGTGAAGGACAAATGATTTCAAGTAAATGGCGAATCATTTTATACTTTTTAGATATGCTCCAGAATAAAATGCATTGCCTACATATTACTTGATACAATTTAGCATTGAACATTTTTCGTTTTGCTAGCTGGGACTTATGCGCGGGCATTCGAATGTGTAAGTGTAGCTTATTATGATGTCTGATACCACCAGTATCAATTTACATTATTCAACAAGCACACATCCTTGAGACATAGTTGATACATAGTGCCTAAAATGACCCCTGTGTTTTGTATGGTCAGTGGGTCACTTTAAAAGGCTAGCTTCCTGTCTGGTCTTCGATCTGTAATGATTTATCGCGAACGCTCATAAGTATTAAAATTACATGGTCATTTAAATAAGAAACAGTGTACTGATATATTTACGACTCAAATAAGAAGTGTAGCGTATGATCTTTTCTTTGAATTTATCACATTGACCTATTCTGTTTTGATGTCCCGTCCTGTCCTTCGTTTTTATATTGAGTTTGGATTTTGTCCTTGTTTGTTGACGCTGTGATCTGTTTTTTGTTTTGTTTGGAAGAAATGTTTATCATATGCAGGCATTTAGTTGAATATCAGTATATAATGCATCGGCTGTAGTGGATTAAGATGTTAAAACACCTTGCTTCCTAAGCTATGTGAAATGATCTAGCTTTCCATTCTCTCATTAACATTTTACAAGGTGAACATGTTCAGATATAAACCTACACTATCTAGTAAGGGTCACTCCTTAAATGAACTTTTACATAGATTTCTTAAATAATTTAATCTCAGTTTTACGTGAAAGGATTATCATATATATACTTAATGCACTCAACCTAACTGCATTTGTTATACGCCCCCTTCCAACTGTGACAAAAACAGCAATTACATCGTCAATAACAGAACACAATATTAACATAATTATGTATTTAACAAGTTTATGCAGCGAATATTACTTCGTTTGTCAAATGGCATTTATGACGAGATGCTGACCAACCATTTAGTTTTACAGCAAATTTGCAGACATTGTTGCCAATAGGATACTTGTTCTATAAGCAAGCATGATAGGTTATGGATGATTTGTCGTTTCGAAAACAATATTCGTTTTAAATGAATAGTTAAGCTTATTTGCCGAGTTAAAAACATTAAAACAAAACAACAAAACCGATCATTTGTTGAATTGACGACTTTTTTGGCTTTATATCATAAAAGTTATCGTCATTTTGTTGGTATTGTTTGTTATATCATAAAAGGTTTTGTCCATTAATTGATTGTAAACATTATTGTTTACCTTTGGAAAAGTATCGTGTATTCGTTTAAAAAATTGCAAACAGTATTGCTCATATAATGAACAGTATCGTTTATTCGTTTTCATTAAATAAATGGGCGAACCTTGTTCCGAACCCGCCATATCATGCAAATGCTCGTTAAAATGAAATTTCAATATAAAATTAAGTTATTACGTAGCGTAGTGTTATCATATATAAATAGTGAAGGTTTGAACTTAAAATTTGTTTAAATAAAATAACATCGATATATTGAAATAGTAGAAGGGCATTTAATTGAAGGCGTTGAATGTACCTTTAACGAAATTTAATCGAAAAATAAAACCAATGACCAAAATTATATCGCACTTCCTTGTAGTTCTAGATCCCTTGTTTCCGACAAAAAAAGTTCAAATTTGAGTGTAGCACAATCGCATTATGTTTGTACTGAATGTATCGATTCTTTCATATAAACATACGCTGGTATCAAGGCCCCATCAAATCCATTTCAGTACTCAATGCTAGAGGCATTTTTAACAGAAATAGTTCCGGATTTGTTGGACTATGTAAAGTACAACTTTTATTATATCTGTTTCAAGACGCTTATTAAAATGCCAAAACTTACTCGCTGTAAAACAGATGAATGATTACGATAAAATTGGACTGCTGAGTAGAACTATGTGCCGACTATGATCCTCTAAGACAGGGAAGGTTAGCGTATAATATATCGGTGTTATCGTCGGTTTTAATAAGTACATGAACTATCTTGTTATGTCAGAAGATGAAAGCACGACGATAGGTGATGAATATCACTATGTTGAGGGGTTTAGAACAGATTATGACTTTACTCCGGGGGACGAGAGTCGAGCATATCCCCGGTACGATCTATGCTTCACGATGTCGTGGAATTCCAAAGTAAATACCGTCAGAGATAGGTTTGATTTTACCAGTTTCATTTTCAAATTAATTACAAGTTTTAATTCCCTTCTGCCAATGGCTCATGTTTGGTGCCCGTGCAATGATCGACGGATGTAATGAAAATAGAACAATTCTCATATTAATATTTTGGGATACTACCAGCGGTTCCACCGATAAGATTATTCATAATTTACTGTACAGCTTTTACTTTTGCGTACTTTTAATTTCCGCATATTTTGCGGGCTACATATTTCTCCAAAATATGTTATCCAAGAATTTGTTTTTACTGGTTTTTTTTATAGTGTATGATATCATGACATAAAACAAATAATTTGATTGTTTTATATACAATTATGATCCCATTGATTATGTTAATTATGAAAACAACAATAATGGTAAATTGTATTATGCATTTTGCACGCTTATCAAAACAACAAAGATACCAAATCAAAAGTAGAAGTATGTTGCGTTACTTACAGAAAACGAAAATACTTTTGTGATATGAACAAGGGTCTACAAATGCAACAATTAAAATATAATTACACCGAAATGTAACACAATTGCAATCACACGTAAATTATCTTGTTATTATTTTGATTATAGTTTGAAATAACCATATTTACCTATGGAATATGTCTTTTTGATAATTCTTCATTATGATAAGAATGATGATAGTTTTGAGTTATAATATCAAATATAGACATTACTCTACATGAACTCGTCATTAGTGATAAGAAAAGTTAACATTTTGTTGAATAATGCCGTAATGATTTTTTTTCGTACCGTGCAGTAAAAACACGAATAATGGTATTTTTCTCATTTTTTTGTTTATTTAGCTGTCTTTAATCTATCGTCACAAGTACCTCGTCATTTTCACCTTCCATTATATCGCTGAAGTTAATTCGTTTCATCAAAAAAGAGTTCAAAATTCTAAAGTGCTTAGTTGAATCAATTTAATCTTAAGATTATTATCATATTTTATCTTTGAGCTTTATCACGTCTCATCAACTTTAGGCCCTAATGTTGCGAAGGGTTGGTAGATGGTGTATTGGACGATTTGAGAAGATATAAGAGTGCTATACACTTGATTCTGCATGACAGTACTCGTATGTGGAATGTGGACTCTTGTCTCGTCAAGCATTGTTGTCAGATCGACGCCTTTTCACCAGGGAACATATCTGGTTACCTTATATTTTATACCATCACATAACATACACTTAATACAGATATAAATGAACTTTGGTATCCCCGATATGTGGAATGTTGTGTCTCCTCTTGATCTTGATAGGAATGTTTGCCTATCTTATACGAATATATATGCTTCCAATTATATAGTTATGATCAGAATTAAGATTTACTCATTGTTATATTTCATTTTGTAGTCGCATGAAACCAATCTTACGGATTTTTATTTATGTTTCAATATTTAAGTTATAAAAATGATTAGCAACTCTCACTGCTTAATAATATTTATCAATTTCATTAAAAATAACTTCCTGAATAGTTTAATTTGTAGTATACTTTTACATTTTTGAGATAATGAAAGCCAATTATAGATGTTCCACATTTTTTTTTTTTAATTTATCGAACGATCATATCATGAAATCTGGTTTACAAAGCCAAAATGTATCTCTTATTCAACCTGATAAACAAGAGTTTTAAGGAAAAGGTTCTCTAAGACACATATCTTTTCGATACTTAATTAAACGTCTTTATGATCTTCTTATACACCGTATAATTATTTGACACAGTTCCAGCGTCTACCCATCACAGAAATATTATGGTTTCTAATTATTTGTTACACTTAGACAGACACACACATTAGTCCTGAGATGAAACGAACATAACAGTCAAAAAGCAATATTTGTCTTATTAACTTGCATAAGTCAAACACATTACAAATCCTTTGATATATAGATAATTAAGATAAGTGTTGTCCTGTAAACGGTAATTTTTGAAATAAAGATGACTCTTATCACACGACTATCGGCTCGTTTATTACGTTTCAAGTGGTTAATCTGGAATGTTCACGTTTGCCTATTGGATCCCAGTGAGTAACTATTGTGAGGCAGATTACTCTCCCCTCAACATTGCCTCCACCCACTTAGGCGATATATTGGAATGATGATATCTTCATAAATCGTAAAGTAGTTTTATTTGGAAGTTAAAGATCTGAAGGTAAATATCTGAGATCTGAGGAATACACATTTCGCTGACCAATGTTGATGATCGCTATCTACATAGATATTACGTCCATGTACTCTACCTGATGAAATATTCTACTGGCACATTGTATACTCCAGTTGAAAACATTTGCAAAGTTGGCCCGTTGAATGCCTTATCATACAGTACATGTGTTGATAATTACATGTACTATCTTTTTTCATGCTTTAATATTATAATAAATAAGTTCGATTTATAAAAGAATTACGTGATCTGGATCCACTTTCGTCGTCAGAATAATACAAGTGGCTTGCTTCAACATGGCGAAGTAATCATATTTTCGTGGTCAGAAGGATATGTCATGAAACACGTCCACAGGTCTAACGAGTTAAAAGTTTAAACAAATCTAAACAAATGATTAAGGTTCGTGTTATCACTAAGGTGCCGGTGTATTCTTTACTTTTTGTTTTATGAAAAATATACTTGTTTTCTTGATCGTTTAGTATTTTACCTTTGAAATATTTCATGGTAGGTTTAAAATTAAGGGATAGGGATAGTAATTTAGGATTTAAACATATTTTATGTTTTCATAAATGAACGCCGAGGCAGTGTTATTTTTACCAACAATAAAAATACTAAAGTCTATTTCAAAAACCGATGTAACTTTTTCATAATAAACATTTGGCTGGAAAATATCTACGCTTATTGTGTGACAAGTAGTTTATTTAAAAAAATGATGTCTTGAAGTCAAAGCGTTGAATTTAGCATAAGATGCCAATCTATGGATCCGAGAAATTTAAAAATGAACTTGTTTGGTCACAAAGGAAGAAACGTTAGTGATAAAACTTAAGCATTAAGATTTTTTCGTATGTGATCGCTGTCGAATTTACGTCATTAAGAACTATAACGTACATTATTTTTCTTTTGTTTATAAATGAATACATTCAAATAAGTGAATATGACACAATGTACATATCACTATATAGTACTGTACATTATGTCTAGATAATGCGTAATAGTTTCATGCAAATAGTAACCCTTACACACAATCAATACAGATTCATTTTGTCAATAAGTCTGATTGGAGTTACTTCAACATGCATTTTTTTATTTACAAAATCTTATGTTTGATTCTAATAGAAGCATATCTGTGCAAGTTCGAGTCCTAAGTATGATTAATCATCAAATGCCTGTCGACCCAAAGCTTTCTCAAAAGTTCTTCTGCGTAAAATTCGATTTTTTTTACCGACTATTATTAATAATAATCAAAGAAGTACAATTTGGTGCAAGTACGAATCGTTTGTATTGATACAAAATTTACTCCCTTTGGATTACCTTCATCGTCTTATGCACCAGATTGTCTGAATATTATTACAGTACCCATTCCAATATATTTCACATAATACTGTATGAAGTTTCTCTATGTAATATTGAATATAACATCATGTACTTTGAAACAAATATCAAATCTGAAAAAGATGTTCATCGTTGTGGGTCATGAATATACTCACACAAACAAAGTAGTTTGTGATTCGACCTGATATATAAATGAGATCAATAATGTTGCTAAAAACTTTAAATTAAAATTTAATGTTCAAATTGTGGTTTCTAGCAAGGAAAGGTATATAGCTGGAATTTTATTATTTTATGATAATCTAAAAATTTCTTTGAAAATTTCTTTTTAGATCCATTGTCAATTTCACAAGTTTAATAAGTTATTAATTGGTTAATGGCTTAATTGAAATATCAATATATAGATCTATATATATTTTTAAGATAACAATTATAAATAATATATTGTATCAAAATAAACTTTGAACATGGTGTTCTAAAAGAAGGCCTCTTTACCAGCTGTCAGATTTTTAAATTCAATAAACTGAACGAGTATTTGAAAAATCTCGGTGCTTATTATATAAGCATTAAATGGGAAAGACAGTGTATGATTTACGCATAATTACTAATCAATACTGAATTACTTACTAAAATTAATGATATTTATACTGTTCCGTTAGGGATAGTGTATTATTTGATTCATAATCATAATTTTAAGGATCATATACCAGTCTAAAGAGCGTTGGATTATCAGAGACCTTTTTGTTTGCATCACATTGCACAAATTGACGAAAATCGGATGAAACATCAAATTTTAAAAGATTTTTTTTTTTTTTTTTGTGGTTTAACAATGACTATCTCAAGTTGAAGATTTGTGTATAGTTATCGGTACTTTACCAGCTTCGAAAACAAAATCCTTTTGGTCTCCTACATAGATATGATTGAAAGTTTAGAGTATCTTCAATTAAAAGGCGCAGAAATCGAATTATGAAGACAGCCTCTAAAAATATGCCAATTTTAATAAGTGTGTTAAATCATATACCTGATGGTAGGCAGAATGATGCTAACAAAACTGATGTTCCAGTTGTTCAGCTGGGAGTTACATTTTGACATGTTCTGTCTTTGAAAGTTCAGCAATTTGGTTTTGAAATACATGTAGGTGTAACTGAAATGGAGAATTAAAATAGAAAGAAAGAATTAGATAGAAATTCGATATTTGTTTGCATTTCATTGCAATTGTTTGTCCGATAAAAGTTAGCAATATCAGTTTTTATGAACCAACACAACGTTTAAGCTAGAATCTGTTCTAATGACTCGATATTCACGTACTTAGTCCTTCAAACGTTATAATCAAAATTACAATCATAGTATCTCCAATTTTCAGCGTAATGCGGACGAATGGCGTGGAGATCAAGATCAAGATGAAATTAGATCGGTTTGTTTTTCACTTATTTCTTAAGAGCCAGTTAGTGTGTTCTGTACAGTTTTATTTTATCTCTAAATAATAGTTTTTGTAGGCCGTGTACACACTTTTATTAACAACCATCGACCTGACCGTATCTAACATAAACACATTGTTTGCCGATGACTATTTGGCTACCGGAAAAGAGTAGCCGAGAAAGATAAAATTGATGACTCAAGACACGAACAGTTAATTTCTGAATCCTGCGTGAGAGCTTAAGGTTTTAATATATGATATATTATAATATTATATATTATATAATATATATATATAATCACAATGACCGGCTGATCTCATTTTTACATGTACTAAATGTACTGATATCAGGATTATGATCGTTCGCACTTCAAAACGCAATACATATCCCAGATACTTTGATATTTTTTATATGTAAACTATCCTATACATGCAGGTCAAGAGTATCCAACAATACCATATGTCATTAAATACATAAACGTCATTTTGCTGGCGAGATTTTTCTTTAATGATCCCCTTACCACAGCCAGAAACTGTAATTATGTATTGGAAACTTTTGCCTGCATAATTGTATAGCTTTGATAAACCCTACTTGAGGAAACCTTTGTTACAAATAAAACAGGTAAAATAACAAAATACAACGGTGCCATATTAGGATTCGCACTCTGGACATGCACGATCCAATGCTTGTCAAACTAAGGGGAGGTTACTGCAAATACGACAAACCATTACGGAATGGTCTAGTGGGATATTTAAAAAAAAATGATTTTACCACAAAAGAAATTAGTAGAGGATTTAAAGCGACAACAAGAATAATCAAGGACAGACCCGACATCATGAGAGATCAATAAAACACGGTGGCGAAATCAAGCGTTTTTTGGGAGGGTCACAAATTCCTTCATCACGTCATACATCCGCCATAATTGGATTTTCCCTTGGGATACAAAACTGACATTTAACATCAATAGGACGCTTAAGTTATAGAATTCTGACGCTTTAAACTTGTTTTGAAATAGCTATCCAATTTTTTTTTACTCCGTACATAGTTTATAAAGTAGCCCGCGTCAACTGTTAGAACTGCGATATATGGAAGCGGGTCCAGAAGAGAATCTGTCATTAATGTATTTGTATTTGTATGGATACCCCGTTTGCGACCAAACCTATTGCGTTACAAACGTACACAACAACTTATTTAATGTAATACATGTATAAGGAATTCCAGCTTGGATTGTTCTTTAATCAAGTGTAAAATATATATCGAGCGGTTCCAGGTCGATGGTCGTAAGTTGATGTTTACAATTTCTGGGAAAACGGATTTAAAGATTGCAGATATTGATATTCTGTTTATTACAACCACAATGTTATCCTAATTTAAATATGCTTAAGCCCAGTAACAATTTCATAAAATTTCACAGCATATTTAAGTTTGAATTACCTTTATAAACATCACTAGCGATCTATTTGAACACATTAAATGTATAATTTCAACACGCCTGAAAGTCTTGCAACATTTTACCTTTCAACTGGACTATTGTTTTAAACAGGTTATTCCTAATACTTGCACAACTTGTTTCATGAATTAAAATGGAAATAAAATGTATTATTACACAACTGACCTATTTCACTGTATTATACGGTCATGTCATAAATCTGGTATAACATTCGTGTAATAAAACCTCAAGGTGCTGCGATGGGTCAAAACCGTGGGAACATATTCCTACGCCACTACAGGTACTACTTTAATTTACTTTACCATTTGATACATCATGATCGGAGATCCTAACATGTGCAATAGGTTTTCACTTACTGTCACCTAAGAGCTGAACGATTTCCGAAATTGTTACATTACAACAGGTCGTAAATTCACTTTTGTAAAAATGTGGTTTACTGTTGTTGTTTTTAAAATATAACATTTTTCATACCATTTATTATTCTAGAAAAGATTCCACTGGGGGTGTTTCCAAACTGAGAGCTGAAATACTGAAGCTATTTTGAAATGGACCTTTGAAATAATGCTTATGAAGCCAGTTCTTATCTATAAGTATCATTGCTAAACTATATACCTTATACATGTATATAACCAAATAAATAATACATTTTTGTCAAAATAAAGTGAATTAATGAACTACATCACGGATATTGTATAACTAACTTCATTGGAAACAACTGTGGCATTACTATATATGGTATTGAAAAATTGTCTGATAATAATGCGCGAAAGAATGAATGAATTGGAAAATAAACTTAACACATTTGGGTTCAGAATACCAGGATATAGCATTAATTCTACATAACAATCAAGAAAGAAAACAATTATTTTGAAAATAATTCAAACCGATGAAAAGGAACATAATGCATTTCCAACCTTTTGGTTGGAACCCCTCGATATTTGTTTATTTCCTTTGATATCCTGAGTACAGGTAAGTAGTCAAAATAATTTATGTCAGTAACATGGAAAGCATTAACAATAATAAATGAGTGCATGCAACTTGTAATGACACATGTTATATCAAACGTTTTAACAATTATGTAGATATTCATCATGCAACTTGTAATGACATATGTTATATCAAACGTATTAAAAATTATGTAGATATTCATCATGCAACTTGTAATGACATAAGTTATATCAAACGTATTAAAAATTATGTAGATATTCATCATGCAACTTGCAATAACATATGTTATATCAAACGTATTAACAATTATCTAGATATTCATCATGCAACTTGCAATGACGTATGTTATATCAAACGTATTAAAAAATATTTAGATATTCATCATGCAACTTGTAATGACATATCTTATATTATTTTAAGGTAGAGAGGACTTTTTCAAGGTAGGAAGAGAAATAGAGAACAAGTCGAATTGTAAAAGATATGTTCGTGTAATATTGTTTGTTTCATTTCACATCAAGGCATGTAATACATTTAAAAAACGAATATCAAGACGGAAACAGTAAAGGAGAAGTTGTAGAATTACAGACGTTCTCTGGTTCAGCGTTAAAAGCACAGGAATTATAGAAAGTACTATAAGATATGTCGCGTTCTGGAAAACGGCTCGTAAAGTTATTTTGTATTTTGAATTATATAACAAAACCACTATAGTGACTAACATAGAGGAAGATGATATTACAAACAGAATACACGTCATTTCTAAGACAGATTTTTGTGGTCGTAAAACTGTTGTGTCATTGTGGTTGGCGTCATCATTTATCATAATAGGAAAAATACTCAGATTTTAGGGTATGTAGGCTATTTTTGTCTTTAATTCTAAACAATTTAATTTATTTATATACTTATAAAGGCAATATGTTAAAGCATGAAATAAATAAGTCTGTGTACACGTACAATTATAATACACAGGTTTTTAATGTAAGAACACTGAAGACATTGAGTCAAAGATTAATACATATATTATACCACCTACTTACCGACTACAGTATTCTACTTTAAAACGCAATTTAGATGTTTTAAGAAATATGCAAGCATGCATTAATTATATTTGTATCTTATTGAGAAAGGATTTGCACACTCTTTATCATAACATTGTTTCAGCACTCTATACAACTGTATAGCAATTTAAAACCCTTTTTAATTTAAATGCCAATTCATATAGAAGTCGGTGCACAAATGTTACAAAGTTGTCAGTGCTAATACAAATTATTTCCATTTGTGGTAGTCATTTGTAAACATATTTTGTATGAGTTTGAAATTTCACAAAATGGATTTTTATATTAGCTGCAGTTTGATTGTTATGATGGCGTGGCAAAAACGTGCCTACTGCTCCAATAAATTGTATCCTACTTTTGAACTTGTTTGTTTTTCCGACATTGATTTATTCTTGATATTATATACGGAGCTCCTATCCATGGTATCCGAGGTACTATTTTGATGAAAATAAACGATTATGACATTGCACGTTTTGTACTTTGCTTGTATTGCTGTATATTCGGAAGATCAAATAAACTTTACACTGTATAAAGAGAAGATTTTCCAGTCATCGAATAGGTGAATAAGTGTTCATGGCATTGTCTTAACTGTTCATTGTTACATATTAACAATGTATGTGTTCAATAAAAATTCTTTACAGTTTAATATTTCTATGAAACTGTACTATTCCACAGTTTCATTCCAATTCTGACTCACTCCAACAAAGGATTTTGCAATATCATTATTTTTGCAGTTATGACTTGAAAGCATCTACAAAAATATAATTCATTACATAACTTCAAAATACATGTGGGATTATTTGACGTCATCGGTATGCAAGGGTCGAATTCGAGTTGAGACTCTTACAATGTAAACGATGTTCAACATCAGAGAGCAGAGTGTATTCAGGCACGTATTCACTATGCTATTTTATAGTAAAATTTGATATCAATGTGACCATTGTAATCCTAAGCAACGTATCCGAGAAAGAGGAAGTCAGATCCGGAATGAGGCTAAGATTGCAATCTTACATCCTCCACGGAGAGCCTCGTACCTTAACACCACACAACAATAAACAATAAATCATTTATTCTTATTTACTTTAATACTGATCGACATACAGACCATGTACAAAGCTACGGTCCTCGATGAATAACGGCCTATTACCTGTCCCTCCGTCGGACTGAGAAGGGTTACTGTGCCATTACTGTTTCTTGGAGAACAGATGGCCGTCCTAGTTCGCCGGGGTCAAGTGCTCCATTTGATGCCACTAGGTCACCAAGTTATCCTGTCAAAAAAGGCGAAGTTGTAAATACTTGTAATACATTATTTTTAATAAGTACATATACACGTACATGACCCAAAGTATATGACTAACTAATTCGTAAACCGATTGCCTTTGCGTTTTCGTTTGTTTCGCTATAGGCCTTGTATACAGCAGGTAAGAGAAAACTCCTATTCAGTTCTTTAAATGCGAAATAAAATGCTTGTCATTTATGATATATATATATACTAATATATATAGTATATATATTGGACAAATTCATATCAACAACAGATATTGAATAATCTCCTTCATCCAGTTTAAAAGTACGTTTACAAACGAAATCGGAACTTGTACAAAACGTAAAATAAGATATTAAGAAAATACAGTCGTGTATATTTTTAGCATACAAAACAGATACCTGCAGGGTTAGAATTTGCAATTTGATCATCTTGACATCCGACAGTGTAAACCAATGTTATCGTCATTAATGTACAACCCTTTAAATAGGTTTTTAGTTGTGTGTCAAGGAACTGTTGACGACAACGTACAAATGGTTTATTGAATACATTGATAACAATCAATATACATATACCATATCAACTTCGAGTATAGTCTTTATGTTTTATTTTGCTATCAGATACAACCAATAATAAAAAGAAATACAAAAATTCTCGTAACGTAACACGTGGTTTACTTATGACGTCATGGATTAACCTTGTTCGATGAGAGTCTTGTCGCTTCGATTCAAATAACATGAAGAGTGACCCTGCGTCAAACGCTCAAATGACAACGGTTGATTATTGGCGTCAATTTGATTTAAAAAGGGCTGTTCAGCCAATGTCGTTTAAAAGACGACGCATATACAAAACGCAGTTAAATAAATAAATAATTTAAGAACAAATAAATAAAATCAAACAATTGTTTTATAGTAAAAATGTAAATATATGGATTGAACGGCGTTTTTAAAATGTTCATGCCGGTATGAACGCAAATCGGTTACATCAATATTTAATATGAAGCCCTTCTGGGCTTCATGCAATATGGATGTACGTAACCGATTTTCGCTCATACCGGCATGAAAATTAAAACATCGCCGGTCAATCCCTATAAATGCATGGTCTCTTGGTTTCTTCTTCATAATTACATTGTATATATCTAACCAAATGAATCTTTATTATAGTTAAGCTTTTATGAAACCAATACTAATATAAACATAATTGTGTTGATATTTTGAAATCTCAATCATTTACTGAAAAAACACCTAGTGAGTCTCATTTATAAGAATGAAATAAAAACGTCAAAGCTATTTATAATTATCAAATAGAAGGCTATTGCAATGCCTATTTTAAATATAATAAAGTAGGAATGCTGAGAACTTTGTTTATCTACCTCGGGTATTAGTTACTACATATTAATTGTCTAATTGTCAAACATGTCAACTTATACAACAACTTATATATCTGTATTATGAAGTAAGATGAGGAAAAACATTGACAAATTCTTCAAAGAAAACATTGACAAAGGAAACAACGGAAAGCATAACAAACAACCACCAAACATTTTGTAGAAAAAACTTAATCTGAAAGAATTAAAACAAAAACCCAAAATATACAAAAGCATAAACACAAGATCTTAACGAAGCATACCAAAGCATTAACACAAATAGACACATATATTTGTAGCAAAGCGTCAGCACACATGAACAAAGCATACCCCAGCGTTAACACAGAATAACGAAATATGCCACAACGTTCACACAAAATAACGAAATATATCACAAGCGTTAACACAAAATAACGAAATATACCAAAACGTTCACACAAAATAACGAAATATACCACAACGTTTACACAAAATAGCAAAATATACCACAACGTTTACACAAAATGATGAAATATACCACAACGTTTACACAAAATGATGAAACATACCACAACGTTCACACAAAATGATGAAATATACCACAGCGTTCACGCAAAATAACAAAATATACCACAACGTTCACACAAAATGATGAAATATACCACAACGTTTACACAAAAAGATGAAATATACCACAACGTTGTCACAAAATGACCAAATATAAAACAACGTTCAAACAAAATGATGAACTTTAACACAACGTTCACGCGAAAGAACAAAATAGGACACAACAATAACATAACAGAAAAAAAAATCAAACAAAAGAATAAGGCGAAGACAGATTTGACACCATAATAAAATTAAATACATTTTGAGCTCTATCTCAACCGTTTGTTTGGGTGATATCAATGAGCATTTGTTGAGTCCATTTATAGATACAAAAGATTATGTCATTTAGTATTTTTATTCAGTTTTAAGACCTTGAAACATTGAATAAATAAGCAAAACATATTTTTGTTTGATAGATAATAGTTTCGAACGGAGTTCCATTGCATTTACTGAAGACGATGAAATATCTCGTTAACTTCCGTTTGATCTGAGGAAGGTTTAAATTGACTGTGATGTTTTCTGCAAGTCAATATACGATAGGAACTTATGGAATAACCACGCTTGCTATGGTTTAACCTCCTTTATTGTAAAAGTTGCTAACAGACAATTTAGGGTTGGAGATATTGAAAGGTTGGTTTAAATATGAAGAGTTGTGATTGATTCAATTAGTAGATAATACTCGTATGAAAGCAGGTGTTGAGTGAAGTGCCACCCGATCTTTATCTTCATGTAAGAGTGTTGGAATGTCCTCTAAGTATAGTATTGTCCTTTCTTTAAAACTATTTTTTTTATTAAGTTAATTTTTGTAACTGTACGCTGACGCTAAGATATAGTTTAAGTCTACCAGACTTACCAATTATATCAATAAAAAAATTAACATAAGATATTACTCATATTTTAAATGGTTCAAATAAAGTATTTATATCCACCTCATATTTGGTATTTCATTTCGACCATTAATATCTATTTCAAGACCTTGTTATGTCCGAAAAACAGGTCAGCTACCCTTGAGATGACTAACCGGCGTGGTCACAATTTATCATGTGACAAGCATGTGAAACTTCATGTATGTCCGGAAATAAGAGACGGATGACCCATATGACTCAACGTCAAGCACACTTCTACCAGATCAGATTGATGAAACAATTATTCAATTATAAATAATCTTTTTCCGTTGTTCTAAATAGTGAAAGATTTATTGATATTTGTGTTATCAGAGCATCTCAGAGTATATTTCTTAAAATAGAAATGTTTGAAAACGACTCGTTATATTATCAAAACGCTGATTCAACCATCTTTCAATAAAAAGGTTGGCTGCATTTAACTCTGTTTTTTGAACTCTTGAATTTTGCATTTACTCCTGTTTAAATACTGCAACAATATGGTGATCATATAGTGTAAACATGTGAAGTTTAATGTTTGGATGTTTTTTGGAGACATGTGTTTGTGTGTGTTTTGTTTGTTTTTGATTTAATCATATTTTATTGCTATAATACAGCTGGGTTGGGAATAAGTTATACAACTTATATTAAGCCCTTTCCGCGTATGTGTGTTGAGTGGTTGTCTACAGATATATATTTTTGTTATTTCTTAAACATATAATAAAAATGCATAAATGATATCATGAAATTTGGTTCAAATTATCAACAAAAGGAAAAAAGATATTTCTTTTAATGAAATAATCCCGATGTATATTTCTTCAATTTCGGATTTGATACATTGTAAGAAAAATTCAATTTCAACCGTTTTGATTTCCAAATGTTTTTTTCTAAACAAAATAGCCTTTATGTTAAATAAAGACTAAATACACGATTGTAACATAATTTACAATTAGTTGCATACCATGCGTACCTGAACCAAAAAAGGGAAAAGCACACTTTTGCAAACGTTGTTCATTAAATTGTTCTCAAAATTATTTGAAACAGTGATCTCGTAAATGTATATTAAACTAATAAGAACAATATATTATATGAAATAGTATAATTTCGTTGTTGGTATATGACATGCCATACTTAAACACAGTTATCCTTCATTCAAACATATTTCTAAAACATATTACGATTATTATGATTACCAGTTTACAAATTGTACGACATTCCTAGAAAAACTGTTTTTGTGGTTAATCCATGCCTTCCTCAGTGCTATGGTTTGCAGTATGTAAAATGAAGTCTTGTATCAGTTCTGACAGAAGCTTGAAGCGAAAACAGAGAAACACAACATAATGTAGATTTATAGATCAAGGACATAGCAAATACAATAGAAAGCGATGTGAGACTTAAATAAAGATGATTTTATTAATTGTTTGCAAACGTTAGTTAAAATTATTAAGGGATCTTCGGTTTGCCCATATATGCAACAACGTGTAGTGAAATAAGTGTACTAGAATACAAAATTAACTCATTCTATCGTTATAGTGTGCATCAATATTTAACTGATCTTTCATCTAACTTTAGCCTTATTTGTTTGGATAGCTACGGCTACGTGTGTAAACATTATATTTAGATACGAAGACAACCGCGACATTAACCAAACAACACTTTCGCTAATTGCTATTGCATATATTACACTTGACCTATAAAGTAAATATCACTTGACCAATTAGATAAAATACTCAAGACCTGTCATAAAGCATTCATGTTGAGAGATTTTTATAATCAAGCATCGTCAAAACCATTTGAAATATTCCATCCTCATTTCATAACGATTTCAGTGGTGATAATCATGTATATATATGTCAGACCGTTCGATATAATGGAATGCAATACTACCAAAATAACCTTAAAGACCTGAAAACAAAATAAGTTTTTCGTTGTAAGTGATACTTTTATATATACACACGCCTATCTGACCAACAGCCATAATGTGCTATGTTGATTAAGAAATGTACGATTGGAAAGAGTACACATATATTTGCATAATGACTGACATAACGTAGGTCTTCCGAATAAGTTAATATATTTTTTCGTTACAAAAAAACTGAATTTATCATTCCTTTAGAAAAAAATGCTTTCAAGTGAAATAAACAAGGTCACATAAATATTTCCCGGAAATAGTATCAACAATTCCTGCTTTTTTTAGATATGAATCGTTACTATTTTTGAATTCACTTAAAATTGTTATCGTTTTTGTTTTTAAATTCACTTAAATTGGAGTACTTTTCTTCCACTAAATAAAAACTAGTGATTGTCCAATTCCGGTTGAACAGCAATAGCATGATAAAGTAAGATCTAAATTTAGCATACTCATCAAAATAGATGTTGGCATACAATAGAGTTGAGACAAGATCCCGTGATTATTACAACGTAGTCATTTCCATACCAGGCGCCGTATACTTGACACGGGAACCAGGAAAGAAAAACACCCATTTCGTTAAGTGATGAACTGTGATACATGGTTTGATACATGTTCGGAATGTTCCCCAGAGTTTAATTGGACAGATTTTCTACTGACTGCACGAAGTTACTAGCATGTGTGCTATAATTGTCTCTTGCTTTCATTGTGTCATAAGTTTTAGTTTCTGAACAATGTACTATATTTAAAAATAAATATTGCAATTAAATATGAAAGATACAGATATTTGATAGGACATGCATGTATAAACATCTTTTTAGCTTGTTGATATATAACATACGTTCCAAAGTATGAACGCCATTTTGTCATTTTCTATTTGTAAAGAAAATCGTTATAATATCTTTATTCTAAGACAAAATACAATAAAATACGCTAAAAAAGAATACGCGACCACCATATTGTTCATGTGTTTGTGTCGAAGCTGGGAAACATGTTTGAGCAGGAATGTTCCCAGCAAAATTTCACACACATGCACACACCAACAGAAGTTGACCTACGCGTAGGGACAGAGGTTACTGGGGTGGTGACCCGACAAAAGGTCACTATATCTGTATTACTTCTTTTTATCTCGAATAAAATCAATTTCTCTTAAAGCAGTGGTAGCATGTGACCTTTCACCCCAGTGTACACAAATTAAACGGCATGCATATACAAGCAACAAAACAGAAAGAGAACACAATTTTCGCAGTATTGTCAGCTTAAAATATCTTTATAAAACATTCTCCTTTTCAATGTGTTTATTATACGTTTTATCATTCTCTTAAGTGTGTAAGAAATCAAATTAAATAGTTTGGAAAGGGTTTATGTTTATGAAATACAATGAATATTATAATTACAAACGAAAACCATATGTTTCATTCTTATGCTAACAATATGTGAAGCAAATGTAGTGCTGACTAGGAACTGTAATGGCGAGAGAACGCAGATGTGCTGCTGCACAGTTTCAAATAGGGACATTTTGATTTTGTCCATAATCATTAAATATATACATAAGGCCTAACGGGGAAGTAATCATTAGACCAGTGGCGATAAGAGAAAGCAGTTCTCTTTGGCGGTGCTGTGGCATCCTGCGTGTTCACCACAAGATCGCTCCGGGTATCATTATAGTCGTTTTATCCATATAACTCTATACCGACCACATTCTGACGAAAAGCCACGCTATCTCCGACACTTTGGCTACGTTTCTCAATTATTACAGAAATACTCATATAGATTTGATAGATAAGTTTTCAATTTTGTCTTTTTCTGTGATCTTAGCACGATGGAGATGGAAGTTCGGATGAACGTTGTATGCGCTGGTGTTCTGCCACAGTAAATATAGGCGTGTGAAAGAACCATATTCCAAAGCCAGTTATTAAAGTATTAAATAAAAATAAGTTTTAAATTTTCGTAGGTTAAAAGCCAGTCTCTCATCGCTTGAGAAGTTGCCTTATCTGATTTCTAGTATGCTAGGATACAAATAGGTTAGCTCCGCAATTTTCTATTATCTTTATCACGTGGTAGAACTAAGAAGGTCGTTTATGATTTTCTGCAAAATAATTTCAATTGATAATCATGAATTCAAATTAAATGTAACTTAAAGCAAATTTGATATAAACTTTAAAAGAATTGTTTAACTATAAATTGAATTTCTAGATTGAAACAATATTAAGTTACCACTGGAATGAAAATGATTAACGCCAGTTTACTTTCTAAGGAAGAACGCCAGCGTCATATCTGTCTATTACACATGTTGATGACAATATCTTTTATAAAGACATTTAATTAAAAACAAGATATCAATAATATCCGTTTTGTCCTTTTACTATCTTTGTTCCAGTTCTTGATTAATTTTCATGAAACGTTGTGACTTCCTTACTTCATTACGTCACATTGCATGTATTTATTCGGAAGCAACAATTTTTAAATGATCATTCCAACCTAGTTTAAATGCAAATGCAGTTTTATAAATTGTTAAACCATTATTTTAACTTATTTAAACAACATATTCGAAGTTAGGATCAATAGCACCTTATCCTATAAATAAGATTATATGTTCTGATATTAATATTTGGAAACCGTTATTGTTTGAAAAATCCTTAACGTTGTAAAAAATAAACAACAGTTTCTACATTGCTTACCCTCCATTTGTTAAATATAATTCAGCATAATTCGTGCTGTAATTTGTAAAGAATACATAAGTACACCAAAAGGTAGAGTAAAGTATGTCAAGATATATATATTTCTCCTTTTACTGGTTTATATATAATGTTAGTACCAATGTATTTCATACCTGCGAACACGTTTATATGCAAGCCTTTATGTCAAATTCATTTTGTAAGGAATTTACTCCTGGAATAACATTTCTACCTTATCACCTCATGCTATCAAAGCATATTATTCTGCCATGTTATTAAATAATAAAATTGCTACAATGGATATTCGTTTATAAAACGAAACATTTCCTTGGTACGATTCTGCCATTTTATTTAATAATAAAATAGCTACTTTCGTTTATAAAACGAAACATTTCCTTGGTACGATTCTGCCATTTTTGTTTAATAATAAAATAGCTACAATGGATATTTGTTTATAAAACGAAACATTTCCTAAGTACGACACAGGGTCAAAATAAACTTTTGAAATAAAATCAAAGCACAAAATATGCCAGCGTGTGGACACCAAAGGGAAAATATACCATAGAACCACTTCTCAAGGACAAAATGTACCTGCGCGTCAACATCCATGGGAAACATTCAATGACAAAATGTACCTGCGCGTCAACATCGATCCATGGGCCATCATTCAAGGACAAAATATGCAATTGTGTCAACGCATACGGATTCATGTACCGAAAGCTCTATCAAAAGACAAAGAACGCAATAAAACATAGAACCAACTATAGAACAAAGTTTAACAAAGTTTCAAACTATAAGGACAAAAATCAGAAACCAATTAACACACAAAAAATGAAAGGCTTCATATTTACTTTGGTAGCAACATACGGGGTATCTTGACTTTAATCTTTTATCACACCATATGTCGCATCCGACATGACCTAATCAATTCAAGGTAGCCAGCGAGGGAGAAAATCCTTTTATTCTGCTGCTATGATAATATGAAATAGGTAATGTTTTGCAATGATGATTGCATGTTCTGTTATTCTACAGCATTTTCAGCATAACATAATGTTTATTCACATTGAGAATATATAGCACTCACTGTATTGGTGAGCATGATTTCCTAGGTTTTATACACAGGATCTCATATTAAGGAAATCTATACTACGTTCATTTAACATTTTAAGTAATGAGCATTAGACTAACCTAACATTTCGTCATGGCAGCATTTCTATTTCATTTTTGTTTCTAAAATAACTTCATACGCACACCTTTTATCTCTGATGTAAGGCATGTGTCAGCAAAATTGTCAAACTGAATGTATTTGTAACTTTTGTAATCATTCATTTGGTATACTCACGAGTAAATGATGAATTAAATGAGCGCTATCAACAACTGTTATAAATAAAATTCATATTTTTTAAAATTTGGTATGACGGGTAATATTACGCCTAGATATTACAAATAGAAATTATGAATTACATTATCGTTTATATTAATAACAAAAACAAAATTTCAATTTTGAAAATAATCAGATTGTTAAAAATGCAGCAATTCAATACATATTACAAAGAATTTTTATACATTATAAGTATAACAGGAATCACTGTTCATCTGCATTCAATACTGGCGTTTTCCATTGCATACAACATGACATAACCATATGGTCGATGCGTTGGCATTATACTAGTTAGTTACAGGAAACAAATGAGCGAAACAAAAAATATATCACGAGTAAAGTGGTGACAAAGTTTGGCATCGTTATACTTATTGAGGAATCGACATGTGCAACACATGGTACTCATTAAGGGGCAGACTCGTTGTTTTTGTAGCTCTAGTTCTCCTTAGGATAGACTCTTTTGTACATGTGTACTTACGGTAACCATTCCTTCTTCTTATTGATAGAGAAACTCGTTGTTTCTATATCAAGGACCCAGTAATGTAGGACCGCGTCCATATATCGAGTGTTGATTCTGGTAGTGACACGTTATACCTATACTCAGTTTTTATTAGGATAGATATTCGTCTTTTATGTACCTGGTGTTTATTGCGTGTTGTCCGCTATTAGGATTCGTAAAAGAGTATAGCATGTACTCACTAAAGTAGGAATTCGTTGTTACATAAAAAGTAGTGTAACGATAACATAACAAGTTGGTGAGTTTTTGGAGAACCATAAAAAGCGTGTTAGAATAAGCCTAGATTACGATATATGGAATTGCAAACGGCTAAATTTCTAGACCAGTGCATGAACATGTAGATACAATTTAACTTAAAATCGATAACACTAGGACGAGATATGAAGAAAGAAAACAAATAACAAAAGGAGCATTGGAAAAAACAGAGAAAAAAAAAGAAAAAATAAGACCAGGTGTTCCAGAAGGGAAAGCGTCTTATGCTTCATGGAAGACGCCCGCCATATTGATTAAGATTAAATCGAGGATTGTCACGTCCTCAAGTCACAAGGCATACTAATGAGCATAATCAAAAACGACATTGGAGTCACCAAGACTACATTGTCAATGAGAGAGCGCCTATGCATCATAACATTTACCTTAGTCAGTTGAATCTATGATCAACTTCGAAACGTGAACAACTACACGTCACTATCAGTTAATGAGGGCAGCCTTTTTTAATTATTATGTTTGCTCTTTTGATAAGACATTATAATTGCTTGGGATCTTTTAATGATATTGCTTTCCATCAATACGGATGTTTTCCGCAGACATCACGTAAGCATACTTATATTTTGATTTTATACAATTTTTGCTTTTTTAATCTTGCAAAGAAACAAGACGAAAGTTACCACATTTGCCATTTGAATGATACCTAAACCTTTTAAAGGTCTGACTGGACGTCGGATATAACATCAGACGGTTTCGTCTTGAAACACCAATTCGCAAACAAAAAGTAGACGAGTATGAAGGAATCTGTTACTACACATATTTTGGCTGCGAATATAGTCCTGGTGATATTGTTTTCTGTTTTTCCGGTATTTTTTTTATAAGTCCAAGCAACATTGTCGTTCCGCTGTGCCGACCAGACAATAATTTGAAGCAAACTTATTAAAAGACGCATTTAATCATTTCTGTCCATCTCCGTATTAAAACACCAACACAAACTTTTTGCGAATAAAAAAAAGAGAAAAAAAGAGGAGTCTGGCTTATGTACGCCTTTTCTCCGAAAGGAATGCTATAAACGATGTTATAATCTGATTTTGTTACAAAAACCTCTGAAAAATTGGACTCTGATACTGTACCACAGTATACATCAAAACATATACCACAGCATTACTAGACATGAATAATATATATTATAACACTACGCCAATAGAAATAGACAAAAATAAAACAACACTGCCTCCATAAACAGGAACAAATCATTAACAACACACCGTCGACAAACAGGACAAATTATATACTTCAGCGTCATTAGACGGGAACAAAAGATATACCATAGCGTCAAAAAAAAAAAGAAAAAAACCCCACAATATACCGTAGCGTCAATAGCATGGACAAAAATATACCACAGTTTCCAAAGGGAAGAACAAAATATAAACCACACAGCGTCAACGAGCAAGGACAAATTATATACTTCAGCGTCATTAGACAGGAACAATAGATATACCGTAGCGTCATTAGCAAGGACAAAAATATACCACAGCGTAAACAGACAAGACAAGAATTTGACCTCAAAGTTAACAAGTAACGACAACAACAGGAACCGAGGAAACAACCAAATGAATAGTAATACCTAACAAAATTCAAGAAAAATTGGACACGAAATCAAATGTAGCCCATGAATCATTTTTTATCTGTACTGTATGTGTCTTTCGTCGTATTCTAGAAAGTATACAAGTGAGCACCAGTGACAGTTTTCATGATGGGTTTCATTTTTTTCGTATTTCATTTCTGGGAAATACTACATAGTTTATCTAACATTTAAGAAATTATTTCTATGTAAATTGTATTATCTACAATATACCTGGAAACAATTGACATATAATCAAGTATTATATTCAGTTTGTCATAAGAATTTAGTGTTGGGTTTTTTAAAATTATTAAAAATAATTGAACTGTGACTCGTGAGCCGAGGGATTACGTAAAATAACGATTTAACAGTAGTAGGAACTGTCCTAATATAGCGCATACACAAGAAGGATGTTGTTAAGTTGGGGGCAAGTTTAAGAAAGAAGTTGACTGCGCAAAACACGACCAATAGTTTTAAACAGATATGCAGTTTTATGTTCATAAACACATGTATGGGTATTGAAACTAAGACATTCAAACTGTTTTATTTGTATCAGGACATTAATTTAGCGTTAGGTCTGTGTTTGATTGGACGCAACATTTCTAATCGGTGAAACGTATCTAAAGCTAACGATCGCTCTACCTAATTCTCGAATTGCTTTCCGAGGAAATATAATTTGTAAAATAAATCACCCCAAGATAAATTCCGCTGCGATTTGATATTTTTTCTGCTGCTAGCAAATCAACTGAGATTGCGCCTATGATATAAATGTCATACATATGCTAGATTGATCTATCAATCAAACTGTATCAGTCAAAATGCTTCGCATCGTTATTGACTTTCCAATGTGAACCTTTTTGAAGACTTAACGAATTAAATATGAACTGATCAACTCAAAGATCTTCAGAAGGAGATCAAAACACATTAACGGCTGTCAGCCTATCAGGAAATACTCCGAAACTTAAATACTCTAATGTTGATTTAACACAGTAAACTGTAAAACATCTGGTTTAATTACACCATTGGCATTTACAGATGAACACATCAAGTTATCAAAACCAAGGATACAAATCAAATTAAATAATATTGCTTAAACTATCAGGAAGGAATACCAATTCTTTATTTGTAAGAAGTAACATAAGTACGGTTGTACACACGGGGAGATAAGGTAAGTCCTTAACTAATATGTGTACCGATTTGGCTTGTAAACGTTTGATGATGTTTCCTTATATCAGCTTATATATGAGTTCGTGTTGTAATAAACAAAAGTGCAAGGTATTACCTTCAGCTGACACGTCTGATAGAATTGGCACATCCATTTTGTTTTAATCCATAAAATAACTGCTAAATGTAGCGGCAAAACTATTAAACATTATAACTCGTTCCATATTTTGATTCCTTGTTAATTGGATTTGAAATATTGATAAATATTATTTGTTATATTTGTGACAATCTGATTGACACATGCAATTTTACAATTTTGTAATTGATATAGTATGCCAAAAATAAATAACACTGCACAATGCAGTTATTTCGTCCTTCTGGGACTCATCAGTGATGTTAGGGGCCAAACAGTCGGAAACCTTAATTGGTCTAAACTACTGTTGAAACAGAAGGGCAAGTGCGTTAGACCATTTAATTATACTACTTTCATAAATTAGACAAATTCTGGTTAATTCTAGGTTTCAAAATATGTTGCTTTAGGTCATACACTGCGCTTAAATAACAAAAAATATATGACTTTTTTTCATAATCAATAGGAGGTATGGAACCATTGTTTTATTATTTTGTGAAAATAGTAAGTATATCCTGATAGTTCATTGGATCTGAAAGCGTTCCAAGATAATGCCACATATTATTATTTTCAATACTTCATATTGTTTTGCCTATATATAACACACAGACATACTTGCTAGAGTTGTATTGTTTTAAAGCCCATCGTCTATATAAGTTATTTAACGACAAAAACACTGTAAAATGTATAATCACAAAAAAGGAATACATCAAACTAAACTAAATCTTTTAAAAAGATTAAAAGATGCATGTGCAATGATAATTCGTAATATCAATGCGCGTTTTACAAACATGTCTTAACAGAACTCCAGAAAAATCTTTTCTTAAAGCACATAAAGTAACATGACAGAAATATAACTCTAAACACAGACAGACTAAAACAGGCACGAAATTCGCAACGAAAATCTTTTTGTTAAATATACTTCCGTTGTATATGGAACCTTCCTTACATATATATCAAGATATACTCTTTTAGAAATTGAATTTTATTCTTTCTTATGTGATAATGTGATATTGAAAAACACCTGTACACTATATTTCCATATATTCATTCAAACCGAAATATGTGGAAGGCTACTTTCTTTTACAACTTCAATAATAGTTAAAGAGTAACATGTTCATAAAAATGCTCCGAAAATGAAAAATAAGTAAATTTGAGTATTGAACAATCTCTATATATCCAATAATGTCTATATTTGTTTTACCATTATAAAATATACATTAATACCAGGCCTGAGCAACGTTTTCATTCATAATCGACTTCTATGGTGATTTAAAATTGTACATGCATTTTCAGGCTTTACCGTGTTATCAGTAGATTGATAATAAACGTGGGAATATAAGAAAAAGGTCGTGAAAAACATAGTAATTTATATAAAAATTACATTATACATATTAACAGGAATTTTACTGCAGCATTTCTTGTTCGTTTACCACGGACTGTGTAACATATATACGTATATATCAATGATCGAGCGTGTGGCATCTACGATCTGTCCCTACCCATAAAACACCAGGAGGGGGCACATGAAAGCTGACAGATAGGATCGACAGTAAGTATACATGTTCTCCGCCACATCAGATAACCTTACTCCCTCATAAATGTTTGCCGTGGTCTGATATTATTTGATATAAAATGCAAAGGTTTGAAACTGGTTCACAGTCTGTGTTGCTGTATGTTGCATATTGCGCTCAAATGATATCGTTCTGTTTCGGCCTTAAAGAGAAACATTCAAGTCCAGACCGAAACCATATTTAGACAGTAATTCAGTTCATCATATGAAAATCGACACATTGAAGAGATCAACTCCAAAATAAGAATGCTGATATATAAATCCAGGATTCAATTATATAAACTATCATATTTAGTACATTGTATCAATGCATTTATAAAATATATTACTAGTTTTGCATCATTACATCGACGAAATGTAAAGCAGGGAAAATATATATAAACCATGTCATACACAAAAACAACAAGAAATGAGACACCAACACATAAGGAAAGACACCACAAAGCTAACAGAAAGGGAATAAACTAGCTGTTTTTGATGGATAGCCGTTTCCTGTACCCATGTGATATCTCCCTTCAAATCCGAGAAAGTATGTAGGCTACCTTCAATCGAAGAAACATAAGAAAAATAAAATGCCTTGAAAGTAGATTGAATGACCTTTTATACACCACCATGACCTTATTGGTAAACAAATCAATACACAAGTGCCCCTCTGTTATATTTTACAGATACAGTACTTGTATTGAATAAAAAAGAGAATATACCGTAGAAACATCAAAATCGAAATTCACCTTTAAATAGATAATTATAGGATAAAAATAAAGATTTGCATAAATACTATAGAAAAAAGAGTAACTAATAACCAGTATGTTTTGTTTGACCTTCTGGTACTGTTAATCCCTACTCTGTTCATATTTTGTCCGAGTTTGATCGATTTTGAATTCAACTAACGGTTTTGTTGATGCTTTGTTGTCCTCTTGTTTGTTGCAATATCGAATACATGTACTGTATCAGTACTATGTTAAAGAGAGTCACGTGGTCTTCCATGTTATGGTTATGATGCCACAGTTCCTGTTTCGGTTTGTGTGTGTGTGTGTGTGGTATTATTGATTCTTGTTAACGTAACTGTCGCCTGGTTTGAAATAATCATAAGAAAATGGGAAGAAAGAAATCACAAAAATAAAAAATGGCTAGTTTTTAACAATATTATGTTTAGTACCACTCATCTGCTGTAATTGCAAGCATATAAGATAATAAGAAAACGTTGACGTTTACGTATAGTATTTTTATTGTTAGATTTGCACACGACAAAATGAGCGACATTTTACACGCATGCGTAAACCATGCAATAAGTCACACCTGTATTAATCGAAACTGACATACTTAGCCTCTTATTATAAAATGCGATGGGGTACAGCAGCCCTATTCTTTGTATAGTACAACCTACCTTTCAAAACACTTGTCTATAACGTCTACTGCCTTTAACTAATTTTACTCGCTCCTGTTGGTCGTTTTTCTACAGAGATATAATTATGATTTAGCTTTCAAGATATTAAACAGTTGCATATAATAACGATTAATTACGTATTTTAATAGTGACACACTACAACAACAACGCCATTCGAATTGACTTTAATATGTATTCGACCTATCACAACGAAACATATTTCTCAATCTCAGCTCAACAGTAGAATCAAACCGAAGGTCACCTTTGGTAACAATGACGTCATTAAAATTCCCAACGACTTCCTCTGACGAGCCAAAAAAAATTGGTCCCAAACGATGTGATAAAAATTTCGAAGATTTTATTAAATGCCAAATGCTATGGTTAACAAAATTAAGATGGCATTGATATTAAGGGTAAGTTTGTATTGGGTAACACCAAAACGAAAGCGCAAGTATGGCAACATTTCTCTAGGAAATATAAATTGATGTTTTGCAAAATCCATATTTGTATATATATTTTCTTTTCGCAAGAAAACAGGAAGACTTCCCTTTTGTATTTCTATATAAACCAACATACCTGTGGTCTGCATTAAAGTTAAATATAATACAGACGTTCAGCATGCGCGCGCACATCGCACTAGACGTTGTCTATCCGTTTAACTGGGAATACCGGACGTGAACGTCATACACTAAAGCCGGAAAGGTGATGGCGCATTTTGTCGTAAACCGCTAGTATTTTTAGGGTGACGCTACACAAGAATGCCGTGTGGGTGGATGAAGGGCGATGGGGAAGCCAGGGGGATATTGATAAGATTCAACTTTAAAGTAGTATTGTATGTTATATGTTTTTCGAAGAATGACTTTACAACAGCATGCTATCATGAATTTATCGTTACTCTCCCGGCACCGCAGTAGACATCAACGTTGAATCTTTCCTTGTCCTGCCACTCCCAAACACACACCCATTCACCCGCCAACACACCAATCCTCTAAGTTGTTATACGAATAAAGGTAAAAGATTTATTTTTCTCTCTGTTAGCAAGATTCAGATTTTGATAAATGCAAAATATGCATGGAATGGTGATATATGGAAGGGACAATACTAGGTATAATAACAACACCAATAACGATGGGTTATTTACCCTTGAATATATTTTCCCCGTCAGTCCAACTTATTAGCATTGGGCAAGATACTGTTCAGACTTAAGCTTTACCTTGATGTGTTTACTTTATATCCATCTTTTACGGCAGTTTATACACACAGTTGATATATTGTTTAAGTATTTTCTGATATATTGTGATGTTAAGGTTAAGGTAAACAATTGACGTCATCACACTTTATATAAACTCAAGACAACACCGTTGAAGCCTTAATGGTTTACTTTGGTTTATGTGTATTTTACGTCATATTAACAGCTATGATAATTTAAGGACATGCCAGATTTTTGTGGTGGAGGAAAGCCGGAGTTCCCGGAGACCTACGACCTACGTGTACGGCCAGTACCTGGCGACTGCCCCACGTGGGCCTAGAACCCGCGACATAGTGGTGGAGGTCTTGTGATAGCAGAATGTCAGACGCCTTTACCACTCGGCCGACGCGGCCTGAAGCTTTAATGATGATCAGAATACAGGAAATAAAGAATACTATCATACCTTCTGGGAAATATGATAAATACAATATTGTATAAGTTTCAAGTTTATTTGATGCATTCAACTAGTTAGAAGTAAATTGTTCTCCTACGTAATTTCCTTGTTTTTGCAGTAGACATTATGACGGGACAACAGTTGGTTTAGGAAACGAATTCTTTTTAGAGCGTATTATTTCCTCACCTATTTTTCTCATTGGTTCATTTCGCTTTAGTTATTATTGCTTTGCATCGACCTTGTTCTTCTTGTTTCATTTCGTGTTGACAATTTGGAATATCAATAATGATAAGGGTCAAAATAACTGTTTACTCATTTCAGTAACCAATGTAGGGTATATAAAACAGGTGTGTCAAGTAACAATAGATTTGGCTAGATTGTGCTGATGTCTCTGGTACATGTACCACACGAACAGCGTACAGTAGAAGTAAAAATACATTATAACGTGAGAGAATGTGTGACGTAACACTTATTGGCTTAACCTGTCTTAAAAATCAAAATACAAATGTATCATATGATGGAGGGTATTCTAATCTTTGACAATATTCTTAAAGTGGATGGGTCAATTTTCAGAGGGTTGCGGTAAATTCAGTTTCAACTAAATTGCCTAACAAAACAAATATATTGCAGCGCAAAACAGTTTTCGAAAACAAGTGTAATATTTCATTTATCCAATTTATTATATTTCAAATGCATGACGTATTTCATTGTTTAGGAACAATAATTGTAAATCAGTGCAATTTTGTGAGTATATATATATCAGTACTATCATATTATTATGGAAAAATATACCATGAAGCAACATTCGACCAAACCATTTTAAACATGTTGTCAAATTCTCTTATGATGTTACCGGTATTTTATTTGATAATATGTCTGTACAAACTTGTATTGTAGTTTAGGACTGTATAAGAATTCAGATAATTGGTCTGAACATTTTATAGCTGCGTTAATCATGCCAGAAGGTATTTATCATTTAACCGTTGGCTTTACTATTTTATTATAATAGCAATACTTTGATATTCGCTTCAAACTGTCAAACAAAAGAGAAAAATAGCTGGAAGTTGTGATAATGTATGTACGAATCAGGAATAGAAATTTATCTCTGATTTATCTTAGCATTGGATTATGCACAATATCTTATATTTTATGACGAAGGACCAATGATTTATGTTTAAACACAAATCGATTAGGCTGTATAGCAATAAGGAATCGATATATTGTTAATGTTGTTTGTATTTGAATACGTATTTTACCGGGTGGTATACCTATTTCATATGATTGATAGAGAAAGTTACAAAAACGATATTTATAAAAACGTTCAGGTTTGTATTGCGGTTTTTTTCTATTTAAATATAGTTATTTTGCTTCGGAGTAAAAACTACAACCCACGATAATTATTGATGGCATCCGCCGTCAATTTTAATAAGATTAAGCAATAGTTCGCCGAACACACACCGCGCAGGAGATGAACTTACATGTTGTATTTACAATGTACACGTAACGTTTTATTTCTAGAAAAGTGAAAATAGCTCAGGAATAAAACCTGGCCTTGCGCGATATAGAAATGTTTAAGGAAATGCTCCCGTGGTTGTGGTCAGCATCAACGCCGGAGGAAGAATTATAACATGCATTCCCACGGAACAGATATGTGAAAGACAGAACCACCGTCAATCATGTTACTCTAAAGACCAAAAAACTCAAAGATACAAATAAGACTTAAGACGAAACATACATGGCAAAAGATGGTAATATTTTTACCGCAAAAGTATTAAATTCGATAATTGTTCTAGAATTTGTCATTTTGTGTTCTTATATAATTTCTTTGCATTTTTAGTTGAAAGAAATGTGTAATTTGTAACAGATTATTTCCATACGGGGGGTGTATACCACACTTCGGTCATAAACACGCAACAGCTGTCCCTCGTGGGTATTATCATACAGTGACAGAAACGATAAAACTGAGTTCCGTTAAGCAGTGTCCTGTGAGAAGAATATATCTTACACAGCGTCAACACACAAAGGACCCAATTTTAACTTTCAAAGTAATATATATCGTACATTGAAATACGTATAGGTATTGCTATGTTTGTCATACGAATATGTTTTGCAGTTATTCTGAATTGTAATAAAAGTATGGATTAACACATGAATAGGAATTCAAAATCATATACTAAAACGTTATTATATAACTAAATTAATAAATATGTTATTTTCTGAAGATTTTGAAGTCACACCATGGGATGATAAATATTATCACAAAAAACAGCCATATTATAACCTTATCATCTCTATTTAAAAAATAATTTATTCAACATAAAACATATATTATTTTCTTGTTAAACCAATCACACTTAAACAGAATAAGTAGCTGAAATAAATTCTACAACTGCATCTCATACAATATTTACCATTATCTCAAACACATTTAGATAAGAGTTATTTTAAAATATTTTGCCCTCTTTCAAACCATTATTAGTGAAGTTTTAAAAATAAACTTCTTTAGTATGACAACTTATAAGATATCAGCACAAATTTCATTTCATTTGCTGTAACTTAAAGAAGGTGATAGTATAAGTCTATTGTTATTAAACTTTGAACGTTGGAAGTGCAGAATACCACATAATTCTTGATTTCATTTCTGCTACACAGGGAATTCTTTGCTTTTATGCTTAATTGATCATATATATATATTTACAGATAATCCAACATCACAAATCATGGTATGGTAAGTGTTGGCTTAAATTATATTGATAACAGTCCAATATTACATACAGTGTTCCTAGGCCACACGTTTCTACAGTATGACCAATGAAAAAATGGAATTTATTTATTTAATATTGTAATATTGTTTCGGTAGTTAGAATATTTTCTTCTGATTCACTAACCTATGTACATGTATGACCTTGTCATATCTTCAGCATTGTAAATCCTTGTTCCTAATTAACGAGATTGTATATAACGGTATATTATGGGGTTTTTTTTAAACAGCATATATATAACGTTGATATATCTTCAGCATTGTAAATCCTTGTTCCTATTTAACGAGATTGTATATAACGGTGTAATATGGTTTCTTAAAACATAACCTACATATAGCGTTGATATACCTTCAGCATTGTAAATCCTTGTTCCTAATTAACGAGATTGTATATAACGGTATATTATGGGGTTTTTTTTAAACAGCATATATATAACGTTGATATATCTTCAGCATTGTAAATCCTTGTTCCTATTTAACGAGATTGTATATAACGGTGTAATATGGTTTATTAAAACATAACCTATATATAACGTTGATATATCTTCAGCATTATAAATTCTTGTTCCTATTTAAAGAAATTGTATATAACGGTGTAATATGGTTTCTTAAAACATAACCTATATACAACGTTGTTATATCTTCAGCATTGTAAATCCTTGTTCCTATTTAACGAGATTGTAATTGTATATAACGGTGTAATATGGTTTCTTAAAAAACAACATATATATAACGTTGATATATATCTTCAACATTGTAAATCCTTGTTCCTATTTAACGAGATTGCATATAACGGTGTAATATGGTTTCTTAAAATATAACCTATATATAACGTTAATATATCTTTAGCATTGTAAATCCTTGTTCCTATTTAAAGAAATTGTACATAACGGTGTAATATGGTTTCTTAAAAAACAACATATATATAACGTTGATATATCTTCAGCATTGTAAATCCTTGTTCCTATTTAACGAGATTGTATATAACGGTGTAATATGGTTTCTTAAAACAAAACCTATATATAACGTTGATGTATCTTCAGCATTGTAGATCCTTGTTCCTATTTAACGAGATTGTGTATAACGGTGTAATATGGTTTATTAAAACATATCCTTTATATAACGTTGATATATCTTCAGCATTGTAAATCCTTGTTCCTATTTAACGAGATTGTATATAACGGTGTAATATGGTTTCTTAAAACAAAACCTATATATATTATAACGTAGATATATCTTCAGCATTGTAAATCCTTGTTCCTAATTAACGAGATTGTATATATAACGTGTAATATCTCAAAATTGTAAACCCTTTTTCGTAGTTAAAGAGACTGTAATATAACGTTGTACTACCTCAGTATTGTAAATCCTTTTTCCTAATTAAAGATATTGTATATATAACGTTTTATTACTCAGAACTGTAAATCCTTTTTTTCTGATTAAAGAAAATGTGATATAACGTACGTAGTAATACCTCGATATTGTTAATACTTGTTTCTAATTAAAGATATTGTATATATAACGTTGTATTCCCTTAGAATTGTAAACCCCTTTTCCTAGTTAAAGATATTGTATATATAACGTTGTACTATCTCGGTATTGTAAATTGTTTTTCCTAATTAAAGAGACTGTAATATAACGTTATATAATACAGTAATATCATCAAAACTTTAAATCTCTGCCCTCATTATATAAATTGTATATCACTTTGGAATAAGTCTTCGATGATGAAAATCGTTGCTAGACATTTTCATCTGTATATCTAACATTGTAATATGGTTTCAAATCTGTAATAATCACCCCTACTTACTTAAACTGTACATACAGATGTTGTAACATGGTATCAGTTCCGTTGTCTTTTCTCGTTATTATATATCCTTCATATAAATTGATATATTTTGTATATGCAATGTTCAGTAAGACATGTGAATATAATTCATAGTGATGACCGCGTATACATATCATATCTCAATTTTTAAAAGGTCATAATGATACACAGCCAAGGCGTAAAACACATTTAAATAAGAGATCCGAAACCTAGACTTCATATCAGGATTATTTTTGAAAGGTCAAATGCGTATTACTTAACTTACAGATTGCCATAAATCCTCAAAAGAATAACTTCTACTATTTTGTGTTAGGAAAACTTGGGACGAATTGGCTACAGCTAACATCATTTTCAATAGGCGGTACAATTTAGGCCTCAATCTATACGTCCGTATACTGAAGTAGGTTGCTATTACGCACCACCGCCAGACGACACCGCCCGGCCGATAAACTGAACGTCGTCTTTGTGACAATCAGATAGCAAGCCAACGGAATAAATCGTGACTCCACACTTCCTAATTAATATACTCTTTTTACGTATGGACGAATATAATAACCTTCCTAAACTGATAAGATTTGGATATCTGTTATCTAGTAGACAATGCCATTAAGCATTTGTATCAGAATTTGAATGTCAATTATTTCAAAATTCAAATCTAGGGGTTTACCCAAGCTTGATATAATGGCATATTTGTCAGATAAAGGGTAACATTTATCTAGTTAGCTAGTAGGGATTGCGGTGCTTAATACAGAAATATAGTTATGACAGTGTGACCATCATTTTCAGTTTCAACTAAATATTTCAAAATGTTGACAGATTGACATTTTCAAAATGTGTTTAACGTTAAATTGCTGATTTATAAAGGAAGCGTTCCTACCTCAAGCATGGGAAATATCCATTGTATAATCCCGATATTAGAATGTATCCAGATGTCATGTGGTCAATATTCAAAATAAACTATTAACACGTAATCAAACAGAAGCACATGTGGAGAGAATAAAATAAGATGTTGTATTCTCTGTTGTACAATACGAAAGCTGAAAATGACTTGGGCAGGTAAATATATAGATGTTGATATAGACAAAATTTTGTAATGCTACTTAGAAGTAAGGGTTTGTAGGAGGCTTGCAGACAAGTGCTTGCATTGATATTCATCTTACAGCTTCTTTGGGAACACTTGGGACTCTAGGGGCCTTTCTTTATCGAGTGTCAGTATCTCACAACGGACACTTTTTTGACTTTACATATTTACAAATGAAAAGAAACTTATCTGTGAATATTTACTACTTTATAAGCAAGTCCTTTGAGATATGAAATCTGAGGTGTGCTTGTGCTGCGTGTATACTATGATTCTCAACTTAAACAGCTGTTTCATATATGATGTTGTATAATAACGATCATGATCAAACTCTAGGCTTGGAGAGGATGTATTTATTATAATAAGGCCGAGTAACGTACTTTGTGGTCGAAGGGATTACAATTCTACTGCTCATTAGCCCGTAGAGAAGGAACAAGACACTTGTCAGGCTATTAAACCTATAAAACCAAGAACCAGGATAATTGGTGAGGGACTTAATCTAAAGGGGCTATATTTCTTTCAGCACATACGTCATAGTTTGTTTAAGGCTGACACGTGGAAACCTAATATAGATCTACCAAATAGTGACAAATTAACCATATCGCTATTTCGAAATATTCGAACAAAGTTTGACTACCAGAATAGGAAATACTATTAAATAAAATGGTCAAATGTGAAAGTAACTACAGGTGTAAGGGTTGTGTTTGAAAACTTATGTTGTAACATTAGTACTGCAGTAATTTTCCTATGTACGTAATTTTCCCTTCATGTAATAAATTCAAATACGAATATTTTAATACCTTTATATTTAGGATGAACCTCATAAGAAAGAAGCATACTGACGAAGTACTCTTTGTGTCATTTCTTTTATTTCTATTCCACAAGAACTTCGGATGTTTTTTTGTATAAATATATATATATATATATATGTTCACATTTTATTGACAAGGTCTTTATGTATCAAACATTTAAAATAAGAGGACATGACATATTGAGAAAATTTACATACAACGATACTTGATAACTATGTAGAACCATTCGGTGCAAGTTTAAAGTTTAAAAACTTCGTTGTGAATACAAAGTGTAACAGCACATATGAATTCATACAAAATATTTTACAACAAATACCATAATCTTGTCGCCTGACTCCGCTGGCAGAGAACCAAGACTGGAAATTGCCTCGCGATAGCAATACTTGTAGGGTACTTAGAATTATGTATCAAAACAACATTACACTTAGGATTCAAAGAGCTGACAAAATGTATTTCTGAAGCACTTATTGCCGAGGGTTTGTTCATTATGTTTTTCGATAATTACTTGTTACAACATCACCTGCCATCTTCACGGGAGTACTCTATCATTTTAAAGTTGTTTTTTTTATTGAGAAGACATACATGTTGTCGTGGAAACCTTATTGCAAACATACGATTAGAAAACTAAAGACGTTATGCCTCGCCTTTGGATAAAGATTCCTAGTCTTTTGTGTGCTATACCAGTTTTTATGATTGGCAAAAAAAGTGTATTAGTGATGGCTTTTTTTGTAAGACCTTGTATCAGCACAATGTCTAGTCTAAGAAATCAAAACATACAGTAACATAGAATTATAACGTATTTAGAAACTGAGTTGAACCTATATAGGTTCCCTTTTTAAGGGGTGAGGGGGGGTGGGGGTGGTGGGGGTGTTAAAATGTTGCAAGGATCAAGTGATCGATCTTTGTTTGAACATTGAAGATACTTAGAAACAGTTGCGCATTATGATATTATTTTGTCTTATTTCTTTTAATCGTTTGAAAATATTGAACGATTAAATAATGCAATTAAAGATGTCTTTATACAGACATTCGACACACATGTAATGTAACAAATACATATCCTTTAAAGGGTAATAATACTATCACACACATGTGTGTAATATAAAATCTATCAACATTTTCAGTGTAATAACACTATCACACACATATTTGTATTATAAAATCTTTCATCATTTTTGAATTATGATATTATCCAACACATATATGCAATACAAAAGTTATCATCATTTCCAGTGTAATAATATTATTACACATACAGATAATTGTAATATTAAAGTTATCAACATTTTCAGCGTTATACAAATGTTACACATGTATGTAATATTAAACCTATCGTCATTTTTAGGATTACAATACAAACACATCGAATCTAACGAACAATCCTTATAATTTTCAGTGTTATAATGCAAACACGTACACGTATCGGCGTTCATGACACTAACCTAATATCATTCCTGGTCAATAATTTAATAAGAATTTGTTAGCAGACCCTTAAACACGGGGACAAAATGTAAATATAAATTTAAAAAATAGTGCAAAGTTGAATGGAAACGTCGTAAAAGAAATTATGTGTAAGTCTTTTAGTCTTTATTAAAAAAGATATTTACAATCGTAAAACAAATTTGTATATTATGTTTTATATTATTCTTTTGAGTTTAAATATAATTGTAATTAATGCATTATTTTTACTTTTACTATAGTGTAATGATATCACGGGATGAAAAATGTGCTTGAAAATAATCACAAACGAATTAATGGTCTGTTATTGATTCCTGATTTTATTTGCTGTCACTGTTTATATGGTTTCACAATAATTATCCTCGGTACATAATGCACCGTAAAGGTACAGCCATAAAAGTTTCCTGACGTATAATAGGAAACGAAAAGATGTTGTAAATACAAATGAAGGCCGTTCAGCAAAAAAGCTAAAATTTGTATTAAAAAGTAATGTCTCAACTTCTGATCAATATTACTTTCTAAAATAAATGCTTTATCTGTTGTAAAACTATGCATTTATTTGCAATATAATATATAAATAATAAATTTGTTATTAGGAGAAGAATTAAGTGAAGCGGTCAGCATGAAATGTGAAGGCGAATGAAAGATGTACTGATCAGTGTGTTAAATCTTGAAAGTAATATGTGAAAAGTATGTACGAAGTACTATCACGGTATGTACATTATTTAAAGTCGATTCTAGACGCTCATGTATGTATATATATCTATACATACATGTTTATGTCATACAATTTTGGAAAACATAATAAAAAAAAAAATGCATTGAGTATATGTTGTTAAAATATATCAAAAAAGAATCGACCCTTCTAAAAATATTTAATATTATTTATTGAAATTATCTCTCATACCTCAGAGTAAACAATTCTAAATAACTTTCAATGGAGGCAGTTATTGACTTCAAGGATACACTTTTATGTTTATTGTATTTCTCAATTTCTGATTCTTTGCATACAACTTGCTTTTATAACATTTTACCAGTTCTAAACAAACCTAACTTGCTAATTAATCAGTTTACCGTGCTTCTCATTCTTCTTGAATGTTTGAATCAACATAAACAAAACAATGCAATTAAACCTAATATTTTGTATTACATTTTTATTTAATAATGCTTTATATTGTTCACATATAAAGTTCAATTGAGTATTTCGTACAAGGACAGGTTGTTTTCTGGATTGATGAGTTCGCTAAAAGTCTACTGTATATCCATCTTAATATAGCTTTACAATAGTAGTATATCAGTATGTTTTTTTTTTAAATCTCTTTAGGTCTGACCACAGTGATTAAATCAAAAAGTGCTTGCCCCCTTTTTACTGTTCTTTATTATAGCTAAGGAAATATTGAAGAGCGCCACTCGATGAGAAAAGAATTAAATATCCTTCCTTGTAGACAATGGGTGACACTTATCTTATCGGGGAAGGGCATGCTGCATATCGTTGACTCTTGATCCTCAACCACAGTGTCATACATCACTTGCCTACAAGGATGTTTTCCTCCTGTTGCAAGCCGAGAACAGATAATATCTCTTCAAGTGTAACAAAACATTGAAAGGCGATAACGTCTCTTGTAATTATTGAAATGAACTTAATGGATAACTTTTTTTTCATATCTGGATTTTTTTTTATATAAAATACAATGGAGTAAAGTCAAGTAAAAAATGCAAAAGTACGAAGTACAAAAATGTAGCTAATAACATCCCATTTAAGGTCCTGTCGTGACCTACTTTGGTGACGTCTACTATTTTCATCGACTTAAATACTGAAATAATATATCTTTATCGATAATCAGTCAACACGTGTCAGATACCTTTCAATCGTATGATGATAATCCTGATTACTACGGTAAGTATATATCAGAAGGGCATCGTACTAAAAGTAATTCCCATAGCGAATCCTAATGTAAGAGAACAATGACAACTTATCCACACATATATACAAAGAGACCAACAATCAGGTAATATGTTAGAAATAATAGCTGTACCTAACGACAACACATTGAGACAGTTTGGAAGACGCAATGGATACGTAAATCAAACAAAAGAAACAGCGAAGGCATCGAAATAAAAGCAAAGGCAACATAATCCCCTCAAATTGGCATTGAGGAAGTTTTGTTGTGTTATTACAGTGGTAATGGCCTCTCAACACAGATGAAGTCATTTTGGCCAATAAAACTGTAATAAAGTATGTTAAAGGAAATGCCATCAGACAAACGAAAAGGTAATCAGCAAACGTCCAGCATTGATGATATTTAACTATTTCGATAAGAGATTTGGGATTTGTGAAATGATAAACAATTTCTCTTGTTTGTTTAAGGTCAATGCAATTACTGTAATTGGTTCCCCGCTGTCATTGCTCCTTTTCTAATAGACGAAAGTTTGTCCGTTATTAATCAGTTCATCACTAAATGTGTACATATTAAGAAGTTTGAAAATAATGAACGACCATAAGTCAGTATAGATTTTAGTTAAAATCATAAATTGTTTTCCATATAGCATGTCTTATTACAATCGACCTGACACACGTGGTATAATATATTACATAGTACCTATTGATCAAACAAATTACTGCATAAAACGATTTAACAGTCTTCTGATATCATAACAATCCTAGTACAAAAGGGGGAAAAAATCGAACAAAAATATAAAAGGTAATTATTGTACTATTGTACTACAGAAAACTAACACAAATCTGCTAGGGATCTATGCAGAGTGGTTTGTGCATTTATCGCTATGGTAGAGGGCCTGCATTGGACTTGTACGCATTATGCGCATGTATTTACCAATTTCATGGCTAACCATCAAAAGAACATTGTCACTGACAATAATTGCTAGGAGCCTTTAACCAAAAACCGACCTTAGCTTTCTTCTTTAACTGATGTTTCGTGCAATCGATACAGACATTTATGTTCATGCTTCTCTTGTACCAAATTGTGTATGACGTGATGCGAGACATTACATCACACACAATATACATCAGGTAAAGGACGTGCATTTGGTCGATGAACACGCATGCGCATCAACGACATTGAGGATATCAAATGATCGAATAAAACGATTCGAGTAGTTTGAAGTTTGCCTACATTTGATACATAAATGAAAATTCAAAACACTTATTGGGTAAAAGCTAAATATTGATAAACGAGTGTGACACATGTCTCTGGAACATTTTTATGGCCACGTTTGTAACTTATCTGATCAAAAGAAAAGACTGTCTAGGCAGAACTTGTAAATGGTATCCAGACCCTGTTCTGCATTGATGATGCTGATGTGCACGACTCAAGAGGGGAGATGACTTTACTCATTTCGAGTTTCAGTCCATTTTTAATTATCTATTGACGTGTATAGGATACAAAATACAGACATAAAATAAAAGTGCAACGCATGAGCGGCACTACGTCATGGAAAATGTCTATATTAGTATGTCCGTGGTCTGGATCCATGTATACAAGGTGCTTTGAACACTTACTTATGTAAATATGGTTGACAAGCTTTTCATTAGTTTAAATAAAAGGAAATCCTGTTCATTACAGATGATATTTATCTTAATGCTGTATTGTGAACAGTTGATAAATAATAACCTAACTTACTACTGTATTATTATATTAAAACTTTTTCTATTTTCTACAGTCACTTGTTTATCGTTAACATAATACGAATAAAGAATTAAACGAAAAGATTATTGAGTTTAGTTTCATAAATATACAGAATATAAAAACCGTTCACAGAAAACAAACACTGTAAAATGTCATCAGCGTTACTGGAAGAGGTAATATTTACCATGTTAATTGCAAAATTGCAAGCTTAAATCTAAATCCGAGACACATATCAAAATAAACTGTACGTGATAGAAGAATAAAGCAGGAATCGGGGAAGGTTTTTGAATGCTGTAGATAAATAGAATTTTATCGAACACCACTTGTGTAGCTCCGTTTTAATTACACATGAGGAGACCTGCATATGCAGTTAATTAGGTTTTTATCAGTAAAGTGGGTACGGAATGATATTATGTAGGTAATGGTATCTTTATGATATAAAAATGTTCACAATTTTGACGTAAACAGTCAATGAAGAACAATTTTATTGTCTGTGAAGAGTTTATATTATTGTTTCTGTTGTTTTATTTATGTCAACAGTACATTTTAACTTTACATGAAGCCTCCCATAGTCTTTACATACAACTCGAAGTGCTGGACGTTTTGCTTTAGGAAAATACTGATAATGATATTATAGTTTTCTTAGTTCATCTTGTTGGTTTAAAAAAACACCGCAAATATCATAAGATGCTTTTTCTAAAGACGAAGCTTTCCAGGGATTTATATAGGGTCTCCCTTTGTTTCTACGATGAGAGTTTTTTCATGATAAACCTGATGCAGTATGACATTAATTTCATGAATACTCAATGATGCCCTGGTTTTTAAAAGTAGGACTTTCATTAGTTTGTGTACTGTATGACATACGCAAACGTCGGTCATATAGCAGGTGCATGTAAACAAGACGTCACAACGACCGGGACACATCAAACACACAGAGTTCTAGTATCGAACATAAAACGGCACACAGGAATTCCATTTACACGTGATATGTTTAGGTGTATTTAATTAAAAATATATTACATCCGTCAGAAATGCATATTACTTGCATGCATTGTAAGCTTAATGGCAAAAAATAAACGGTAGTTTCGTTAGTTATATGACCCTTTTCTTACATATTCATGGTAACACAATGGTAGTATCACAGGGGAAGCAATTTCTCATTTAAAGGTTTTTTTTATCTAAAAATACGTAAAATTGCCCACAATTCTGGACGTTTATACATAATGTATCCATTGACACCCAAATGTTGCCTATGTGACCATAACAAACATTTGAGTGATATAGTTAGGGAGTGGGTTAAAATCAATGAAAACTTTGGGATTAGCAACCACGTGCGCGCGTTAATCGTCACCACACTTCACACCTTGTACTCCAGCGCCGTTGTTTCTGTGGGTGGTTTAATTTGTATGAGATTACTACCAGCTATTAAAAAGGGCTCTTAGTGGTGCTAGTCTCTTGATTGCCAGTGTACCCGATTACATACGCAGCGTGGGTCTTAGTTATAACTCTCTGATATTAACAGCACATTTCAGTTCAGATAAAAATCTATTGCCTTTGATCTACGTTATCTTAATATCTTCCAATTTGAACTTTTCCAACTTTTGCGGAGAGGAATGCAGCGAAATCTGACAAATAACATAGAATTTCCTGTACCGTGATTTGAGGGCAACAGAAACATCATAAGTGAGCAAGGACAGGATCCGAACTCAATGAAGGGTATAGAAGAATCACCAACAACAAACAGAAGTGCCGAAACAATGTTATCCAGAAGAGCAAAGGGTTTCCTGAACCATTAGTGGTAACAGTCATATTCGAGAAATTTCGTAGTTCACCAACGACCTAAGTTTTAAGAACAAATCTTTAGTCACATAAAGCATATCAATCTCACTTAACACAGGAAAGCATGCACGATGTTGACCTTACCAGGATAAATTGAAACATCTCAGGCAGGAACCCTTGTGTACTGATCAGCAATACACAGCTCTCCAAAAGGTCATGATAACAGGCTAATGTGAAACATTGTTACTTGTGCTAACGATAAAAGCAAAGTTAATCTGTCACAATTTTAATTAAGAACATTATTGTTATACTCTAGTTAACTGTTATAAAGCTTAGTAGTGAGGTGATCATTATTGTCATATAGTAGGTAACTGTTACACCTGTACAAAGTTATGTAGTGAGATAACCATTATTGTTATACTCTAGGTAATTGTTATAGAGTTCGGTAGTGAGGTGACATTTATTGTTATAATCTAGGTAACTGTTATAGAGTTTGGTAGTAAGAAGACAGTTATTGTTATACTCTAGGTAGCTGTTATAGAGTTCGGTAGTGAGGTGATAGTTATTGTTATACTCTAGGTAAGTGTTATAGAGTTCGGTAGTGAGGTGACAGTTATTGTTATACTCTAGGTACCTGTTATAGAGTTCGGTAGTGAGGAGACAGTTATTGTTATACTCTAGGTAACTGTTATAGAGTTCGGTAGGGAGGTGACCATTATTTTTATACTCTAGGTAGTTCTTGAGTTCGGTAGTGAGGTGACAGTTATTGTTATACTCCAGGTAACTGTTATAAAGTTCGGTAGTGAGGTGACAGTTATTGTAATACTCTATGTAACTGTTATAGAGTTCGGTAGTGAGGTGACAGGTATTGTTATACTCTAGGTAACTGTTATAGAGTTCGGCAGTGAGGTGACAGTTATTGTTATACTCTAGGTAACTGTTATAGAGTTCGGTAGTGAGGTGACCATTATTTTTATACTCTAGGTAGTTCTAGAGTTCGGTAGTGAGGTGACAGTTATTGTTATACTCTAGGTAAATGTTATAGAGTTCGGTAGTGAGGTGACAGTTATTGTTATACTCTATGTAACTGTTATAGAGTTCGGTAGTGAGGTGACCATTATTGTTATACTCTAGGTAAGTGTTATGGAGTTCGGTAGTGAGGTGAGATTTTATTGTTATACTCTTGGTAACTGTTATAGAGTTCGGTAGTGAGGTGACAGTTATTGATATACTCTAGGTAACTGGTATAGAGTTCGGTAGTGAGGTGATAGTTATTGTTATACTCTATGTAACTGTTATAGAGTTCGGTAGTGAGGTGACAGTTATTGATATACTCTAGGTAACAGTTATAGAGTTCGGTAGTGAGGTGATAGTTATTGTTATACTCTAGGTAGCTGTTATAGAGTTCGGTAGTGAGGTGACAGTTATTGATATACTCTAGGTAACTGTTATAGAGTTCGGTAGTGAGGTGACCATTATTGTTATACTCTAGATAGTTCTAGAGTTCGCTAGTGAGGTGACAGTTATTGTTATACTCTAGGTAACTGTTATAGAGTTCGGTAGTGAGGTGACCATTATTGTTATACTCCAGATAAGTGTTATAGAGTTCGGTAGTGAGGTGACAGTTATTGTTATACTCTATGAAACTGTTATAGAGTTCGGTAGTAAGGTGACAGTTATTGTTATACTCTAGATAAGTGTTATAGAGTTCGGTAGTGAGGTGACCATTATTGTTATACTCTAGGAAACAGTTATAGAGTTCGGTAGTGAGGTGACCATTATTGTTATACTCTCGGTAACTGTCATAGAGTTCGGTAGTGAGGTGACCATTATTGTTATACTCTAGATATGTGTTATAGAGTTCGGTAGTGAGGTGACAGTTATTGTTATTCTCTAGTTAGCTGTTATAGAGTTCGGTAGTGAGGTGATAGTTATTGTTATACTCTAGGTAACTGTTATAGAGTTCGGTAGTGAGGGGACAGTTATTGTTATACTCTATGTAACTGTTATATAGTTTGGTAGTGAGGTGATAGTTATTGTTATACTCTATGTAACTGTTATATAGTTTGGTAGTGAGGTGATAGTTATTGTTATACTCTAGGTAGCTGTTATAGAGTTCGGTAGTGAGGTGAGAGTTATTGTTATACTTTATGAAACTGTTATAGAGTTCGGTAGTGAGGTGACAGTTATTGATATACTCTAGGTACGTGGTGTAGAGTTCGGTAGTGAGGTGACAGTTATTGATATACTCTAGGTACGTGGTATAGAGTTCGGTAGTGAGGTGACAGTTATTTATATACTCTAGGTACGTGGTATAGAGTTCGGTAGTGAGGTGACAGTTATTTATATACTCTAGGTACGTGGTATAGAGTTCGGTAGTGAGGTGACAGTTATTTATATACTCTAGGTACGTGGTATAGAGTTCGGTAGTGAGGTGACAGTTATTGTTATACTCTTTGTAACTGTTATAGAGTTCGGTATTAAGGTGACAGTTATTGATATACTCTAGGTAGCTGTTATAGAGTTCGGTAGTGAGGTGAGAGTTATTGTTATACTCTATGAAACTGTTATAGAGTTCGGTAGTGAGGTGACAGTTATTGTTATACTCCAGGTAACTGTTATAAAGTTCGGTAGTGAGGTGACAGTTATTGTTATACTCTATGTAACTGTTATAGAGTTCGGTAGTGAGGTGACAGTTATTGTTATACTCTATGTAACTGTTATATAGTTTGGTAGTGAGGTGATAGTTATTGTTATACTCTAGGTAGCTGTTATAGAGTTCGGTAGTGAGGTGACAGTTATTGTTATACTCTATGTAACTGTTATAGAGTTCGGTAGTGAGGTGACAGTTATTGTTATACTCTATGTAACTGTTATATAGTTTGGTAGTGAGGTGATAGTTATTGTTATACTCTAGGTAACTGTTATATAGTTCGGTAGTGAGGTGACAGTTATTGATATACTCTAGGTACGTGGTATAGAGTTCGGTAGTGAGGTGACAGTTATTGATATACTCTAGGTACGTGGAATAGTTTGGTATTGAGGTGATAGTTATTGTTATACTCTAGGTAACTGTTATATAGTTCGGTAGTGAGGTGACAGTTATTGATATACTCTAGGTACGTGGTATAGAGTTCGGTAGTGAGGTGACAGTTATTGATATACTCTAGGTACGTGGTATAGAGTTCGGTAGTGATGTGATAGTTATTGTTATACTCTAGGTAGCTGTTATAGAGTTCGGTAGTGAGGTGATAGTTATTGTTATACTCTAGGTAGCTGTTATAGAGTTCGGTATTGAGGTGACAGTTATTGATATACTCTAGGTAACTGTTATAGAGTTCGGTAGTGAGGTGACAGTTATTGTTATACTCTAGGTAATTGTTATAAAGTTCGGTAGTGAGGTGATAGTTATTGTTATACTCTAGGTAACTGTTATAGAGTTCGGTAGTGAGGGGACAGTTATTGATATACTCTAGGTAACTGTTATAGAGTTCGGTAGTGAGGTGACAGTTATTGTTATCCTCTAGGTAATTGTTATAAAGTTCGGTAGTGAGGTGATAGTTATTGTTATACTCTAGGTAGCTGTTATAGAGGTCGGTAGTGAGGTGACAGTTATTGTTATACTCTAGGTAGCTGTTATAGAGTTCGGTAGTGAGGTGATAGTTATTGTTATACTCTAGGTACATGTAGCTACTACAGAGTATGTTAGTGAGATGACTGATATCGTTCGATCAATTCCATCATATCAGCTTCCGGAGATGAAACTACTTTAAAGTTGATCTTAAACCATTAAAAATTTAGCTTATACAATGTACTATCAACTTTTTAGAAATGTCAACTATTTATTTAGATACGTCAGCTATTTAGGTATGATTCAAGACATGTTATTTCAATTCAAGCAACATTGGGGAGCAATAGTAACCATAGATATGTGCATATCTGTAAGCCGGCCACGCTTTGTGAAAGTAAAATCACTGTAATACAACGTTGGCATTGTTTTATTGACAAAAGTGATGCCTTTCATCATGACTGTCTTGTTGAATTTCTATTGATAATAATAACTACTTATTATTGCCATATTAAACGTTTTATCGATATATTAAAATGGTGTAGTTTTTCACTGTTATCATAGGCCTGCAGAAACACTATTCGTACTTTATAACGTCACATCCATACATATTGGATGTTTAACGCTATTTGATGTTTTCGATTTCAAATCCCATATCGGTTAGCGCTGATGTTCATGTTTCAATGAATGTGTGCATAGTGTTGAACGGGAGTCTGTATATGGGATCAAACAGAACATTATCGTCTCGCTGTGAACGATACAGACTTGTTACATGACAGGGTTAAGAGGGCGGTCACACGGGTCGACGGGTCCGTACTTAAACACACTGCAGATACCATAGTTAACAGAGGAGAGATACACGTGTATGGCACTACATAGTACAGTAAAATGGAACCTTACACATACATTTCACCAACATGACGCCGAACACATATAGCACACTGATATGGACCTTGCACATACATTTCACCAACATGACGCCGAACACATATAGCACAATGATATGGACCTTACACATACATTTCACCAACATGACGCCGAACACATATAGCACACTGATATGGACCTTACACATACATTTCAACAACACGACATCCTTCACATATAGTATACAAAATGGTACCTTACACATACATTTCAAAAACAAATCACCGTATACAAATAGAACGCAGATATGGTACCTTTCACATACATTTCAACAACATGACGCCGAACACATATAGCACACTGATAAGGACCTTACACGTACATTTCAACAACATGACATCCTTCACATATAGTATACAAAATGGTACCTTACACATACATTTCAAAAACAAATCACCGTATACAAATAGAACACAGATATGGTACCTTTCACATACATTTCACCAACATGACATCGTACACATATAGTATACAAAATGGTACATTACATATACATTTCACCAACATGACAAAATACACATATAGTATAAAAATGGTACCTTACATTTGTACAGTGTAATACCGTACACAAAACACTAACCGAACCTTGCCCAGTACAATTAATTAACACAGCCGTACACAGATAATACAGTTACATGTTAGAGTAAACATGTAGCGCGCAAATATAATATGGTACATAAAAATTAAACCGTTATAATATTTTACTTCTAAACTGTTTTCGACATATTACATAAAAGTATCCAGTTCACAAACAAAAGCTACAGTAACTTTTAATGTAATTAGTTAGCATGATATGGTAATACTTATACAGTACACAAACAGTGTTTATTCCTTTGTGGAAGAGGAATGTTAGTCTTCATTTATGAAATCAAACTATTTAAATTGGAAAATTTCTTTCAAAGTTTTCATTGTTTTATCTTTTTATAGCATTTTTTCCATAATTTCATTTCAACGGTATTTTCATGATTCTAATAGTCTGCGGTATGAAGTAAGTTGTAATAAAGCGATACCATGACAGTAATCAAATAGTAAGAAAAGAATGTCAACAAATTTTGAGTTTTATATGAGTTAGCTAAAAAGTATAGCTATTCTAATGAGACATCCACCGGTGATGTAACAGAAACATTTTACATAGTCACATGACGACAATAAAATCATACTTAGAAATTTGTATGCACGGAACACGAGGTTTTGAATCAGTACACAAAATTAAAACAACGCCACTTAACGCCTACATCATCATCCAGGATGTTTATCTAAGCTTTGCAATATGAAAAGTTGCACAATACTGACGAGTTATTTACACAACATATGCATTGGTTTACATGGAGCTTATACAAAATATTAATATACAACGACCTAAGTGTACTTAATGAATTACACACAAGATCTAGTCACAAATGTTACAGATGTATACCATACAACAACGTACACCAGTACATCTGATCAGCTGTACAAGATTGATAAGAAAAGATAACTAGAGCGTAATTTATATGTACACATGTGTGATAAATATTTATACAACTATGATGGTACTGATAGTAAGTGTCTCACATGTATGGAACTATCAAGAGAACATGTACGCGAAACTGTAAGAATGTGTTCTGCTTACCTGAACAGGTTTAATGATCAGCATTACAACGTATTGTTGGTTGGGTTTGGTCTGCAGGCCCATGGACAAAATAAGCATACTGCATTTGAATGATTGTATGAGGCTATTAATGTGGAGCGGTTTATAGAATCTAGGGGAGGGATTTGATTTTCTCCTCACATTAGGTGACAATTTAGACAGCACGAGTGTCATGCTGCATCACCATCAACAGTTTGCGTATTTAAATGTTTCGTGTCTAACGCTTTTCTATAACTTCTTTAATTCAGTGTCCCTTTCGGTACACTTATCGTTTAACCATTTTCTACCAAGTGATTTTGTATGACCTTTTGCGTTGATGGGCGGTTTAGTTCTGACACACAAACAAACATTTGAGTAAAATGGGAAGAAATATGCCACATGGTCAATACGTAAGCACATCAGTTGCTTAGCGTACGTTTCACAGGTTTTGACGAATTATTAATAGTCCATTATACTTGTTAATTTAATCATATATATACATACAAAACGTATGCTGAATCATACCACGGAACAAGGCGCACCATATCTAAGTACGGTCAAACGCAAGCTAACCTCGTTCCCACTACTTGTTTCCCAGAAGGAAGAGCAGCCTAAACTTAAGTCTGTATCGACAGCGAGTTTGTTATTAAATAGGTTGGGTTTATTGTTGTATTATATTTGTAGGTACATGTAATGCGTTCATTCGTAAACTTTTATAGCTAAAATAGCAATATATTATGTGCATAACCTCCCGATAGATCTGGGTCGACTCCGATACCTTTAAGGTTACATGACACCTTTCAACTTGATTCCTCTTTTGTTTTCCCATCAGTTCTTGTTATTGTCACTTTGTATATTGTTTGGGGGTTGTCTTTGTTTATTCACAATGATATGTTTCAAACCTATTCTTGTTTAAAGTTGCAGTGATCTAATTGTGAGTCGTTTTGAAAATGTATTTACATTGTAAGTAAATAAAAGAAGAAATCTCAAAGTACATGCATGTACCACCGGCAAATACTCTATACCAAGAATTGTTCGCCGCAGTTTGCCCGTTTTCGCCCTCCTCAATGAGGGCGAATCTATCATGACAGTATAAATAAGTACACTACATAATAAACATAGAAATAACACGGTAAGGGTGAAAGCAACGCTGTGCTAGAGTGGTTGTACCAGTGAAGGACGAACATTGGACTGGGCGAATGTTGCCTGGCATTCAGCAATACGGCCCTGGCCACGTGTTTCTTCTTTAGTAACGTACACCTGAAACATTAGCCAGCAAAATAGTTTGAATTGTATTGTCAACAATATAGTTGTAAAAATGTATCTGTGTTTGGCAGTTTTAGACTTGAAACAGATAGGAATAGTTTGGACGTTGTTTAATCTTAAAATAATGAATGGTGGTACAATGGATATACTGGGAAGGTTTTAGATTCAACAGCAATCTTGTTTGTTAAATACGTATATTTAATTCTTTTTTACTTTTGAAAAAAAATGGTAAAGTATATAATGATTGCTATTTAAAAAAAACCGTTGTAACCATAATTGCCAAATGCTGCCGTACCTTCAAAATATGACTGACTATTAAGAATGCTTAACTATTCAGAAACTGTTCTATATCCATACTGTTGAGTGTACACTGTACACAATTAAAATATGTCAGAAATTCTGTATATAATTTTACCTTATCCAATGGGAATCGAGTTCTCCGGTACATCATCTATCTGCGTGGTAATATAACGTGTGCAATGCTAACAACACGTTTTCTATTTTGAAAACATATAGCACGTGTACACAGGACGAAATTAACAAAATCTTTGAACTTGAATTTTACGTACATTATAGCTGCTTTGATTAAATGTTTTTATGTTTTCTTTTTCTAGACATTAATGCCAAGATGTTTTCTTTTTCGACATTAATTCCGAGATATCAGAGGAGAGGGAATGAGCCGTTGTTAGTCTCATGTTAAGGCTTCTGATTCTATATGACCATGCTGTCTTCATTGTGGGGTTATCTATATGTTGTAATTGTATATCTGAATACGTTTACATGGTATTGAGTTATGATTAGTATACCTATTATTTTCTGCATTATGATTTTCACATGATCACATTTAAGACAATTAGAATTAAGACAATTACATGAAAATTAGATGCATTTATATGCATTCGAGTAAAAAAAAATTCTCTTAAAAAATGTATGTACCTATTTGATACCTAAGCATACAATTATAGCTTGATTAAATAACTGAATCTCCAAAATGTCTTTTTATTTTTATTACACCGTTTATGTTTTATATAAGGTGCATGATATATTGGGATAAACGTATGTAATATGCACAAAGAAATAAACTTGATTTTCTAACAAATGAAATTCGAAGACAATGTAGATAACTAACATTTACTTTAACTATTATTATATGATGTTGACCATCATAATTCAACTTTAAACCGTCACTATTCCGAATGCTGAGTCACGGAAATACATGTTTAATACATGTAACTGATCTACCTTAACTGTTTACACATTTTATCTAATGATAAGTAGCCATTGTTTCAATATTTCAGAAGCATCTTGAAACGAAAATCATGTATTCCATTTATAATGTATATTTCGTTAACATGCAGGTGTGAACTCCATTTAAAATTCATTTCCATGGTTCATTTTTACATGCGAAATAACACTTCCAAAAGAAAATGTATAAGAAAGTAATCACTAATGCGCTTGCACACTGTACAGGGCAGCTGTTATGGAGAAACCATATTTACACTGAATGTATAGTTCAAGTGTATGTTATCTACAATTTTTCTTTTCGTGAAAAGTGTAAATACAAATGCATCGATTCATCTATTATAGGAAAGATATTAGGAGGTCGAAAAGAAAGCATCATTATTTTTTTAATCAAAACCAGTTTTCATCAGGTAAAACAATTAATTGCGACATTAAATACCAAGACCGAGCACTACCTTGCATGTATAATGTATTATTGGGATATAATCGTTAGAGTGATAGTTTCCAAAACAAAATTAGCATATTTGGGCCTGACTCTATACAAAATTATTATTTCAATAGGTTAAAATGCATTTTTATTGTATATTTTGATATATTAAACATATATTATAATCATCGTTTATTGTAAGAACATTTTTAGTCACTTCAGAAATGACATGGTAGAGGCAGCACGACTACTTTAACCGGAAATAAAGTAATTAATTCTTACTAGTAAAACCGGATACGTTATTCAATGTCCGGAACTGTTCTCCTCCCTAATTGTATGTAACAACGCCGTAAATGTACTGAGTCATATGTATTATAACCGTTAATAAATACATATTACTACCATTTATTTAAGACACGAGGTGAGAAATTCCCAGGAGATTTCTGACTCATGCTTGGTAAACCTAAATTGAGGTATCTGTTCACTGTTCTAACGAAACTGGGTCGGCGTAAACTCGGGTAATGGCTAAACATTTCCCTAACAAATGGTAATTATATTGAAATAAATTACTACTTTCTAGCATTTGACATTTCAGAACTGGCACATTTGATGGTGAAACATATTCCTAGACCATAGGACGATGGTACTATTGCCGCTACCATAAATCTTTGTCCAAATTGATGTGTTGTTATTAGTAATGACAGTGTAGGCTATAGAGAATGATCATCAATTATCATACATTTTGGAATAAATAAAGCCGCTCTGGCGTTCTTTAATTTTTAACAAAAATTCTGGTTATTTTTTCTTCCACTGTAATACGCAGATTATTTCTTCTATAGGTTTACATATCACCCATTTTTATGAGATTCTATGATCTTTCAGAGTTTCTGAGTATCTGCCAGTTTCATGAGTACATGTACTATCCAATGGTTAATCGGGTGATATTCTATTCCCTTGAATCCGTGAATGAAAGTCGGGAAATCAATCCCAAACTGTGTGTTTGATGGCTTGTCTTCCATCAAATTCACATTCGTTCCCTCTGAATTTCTTCCGCCAAAGACACGACTTCTTCATACGTGGTGGATATCAAACAAGTATAGCAATTGCCAATTAACGGGCAACTGCGGCCCCTACTGCGCAGCAATTGTCACGTCGGCTCAGCCCATTTCCGCCTACATTATTGTAATGGCGGACTGACAATTGCTACATTACCATGGGGCTAAGACCGAACCGAGACATTAAATTATTTAAATATCCTTGATGAGGTTCGTAAGTGAGAGGACCGTTTGAAGTTCCTGGGACTAATTCATATCTTTGCTCCTGTCAATCATAGAAGTGCGTCAGATGGCACAGTACTTAGAAAAGTAAATCGCTCTACAAGTATCCAGAGCAACTATTCTTTCTCCATCTATGTTGTAGAAACGTGCATTCAATTATGTCATGACATATGCTACTAACGTTTGAAACCAGAAGAAACACTTGGAAGTTGAGACGATTTTCCTCGCAGAGCCATAGGTTATGAAATTTCTAACTGCAATAGAAAGAACTATCTACAAGCTGGAAGGAAAATATGGAAATAAAAAACACATTCCATTGGCAAAACGCATATATTACACAAATATTATCATATGCACTTAAGAGGGGTACAAGAGGTCACTTTGCATGCCTGCTGTTAATTACCTAAGTATATACCTTCCTTCCAGCCGGTTATAAAAATTTTACATTGCACAACAGCTGTCAGGAGAGTTATGAGTCTTTAAAATTGATAGGACATGGTCTTACTTCCGACAATCAAAATTCAACTAAAAACCAGTTGAGGCTAATGTATGGTAACAGAGTGATGAGAGGGGCAATTATGGAGTAATTCCGTACCCCTACGTGGTCGCCCGACTCCCCAGTCCTTATCACAAGCTTCCTGTCATATCAAAGACAGCAAGTGATATTATCCCCTATATCTGCACACATTGGGGATAACTGACATAACAACCGGAAACGGTGTACCCCGAGTCAAATAAATCTCTTTTGTGACATTTTCGCTGATTTGCACCGCATTCGACTACTGCTATATTAGTATCCGATTCAAGTTTGTTTAATACATCTTAATGTAAACGTTACGAGCACCAACCAGCCATTGTGATATAAAGTAATCTGTGTTGTTAGCGGAAGTGTTGACAGGGGCACGTGGACCCCGTAAGAGGCACAGATGATGGAGGGGCATCTCCTTCAGCAAGTATATATAACGTCGTGTACAAAGTTAATTTTAGATTTATATTTGTTATCTTGATAGGTGACAAACAATTTTGTTACGGACATATTAAGATTGATGTAGGGGCGATACTGTCAGCTTTATAACGTCAATAACAATGTTTTTCATAACCAACGAGTTTACAGGTTATAGTGTATGTTAATGAGTCACCTATGGATTTCTGGTTTTGAACTTGGATCTTGCACCTTTCACTTCGTTCTACTTTATTGTATAAGTCATAGTTTATATGCCACGATGACATATTAATTCACCCTTACTGTTTATTACTTCACAAACTATAGCAGTGTACAATGCATGTAAATAATAATTAATTATCAAATGAAAATAAAAACTTCCAAATGCTGTTGTTTTTGTTGTAGCTCTTTGTTGAAATACTTGTTATGCTATAAATCTCCATCACGATCATCGAATCACGACTGGAGGTAGTTTGTTGGATAAATATGCATCAAGAACACCAAAGAGTAAAATCTGTCCAGTATATGTTATTTTATTAAATGACGAACAACCATGTTGCATAAACATATTTACAAACATAAACAATATCTTAGATATATATCAAAAAGGTGGAGCACAAGAATACGCCCAGCACAAGAAGAATACGCCGGGCCTAGAATGTGAAGCTAAAAATTGCATGGGTTGGATGGTGGGACAAAGAAATTCCGAGCAACCCTTCCACCTTGTAAATTTTATGTTGATATCATATGACGTTAATCCGGATATCTGATTGGCTGATTGCCTTGACATAATTAGTATGGGTGTACTCGATTTACTTCGAACCGTATGACCATGATTCTTTCAGCTTCACATCCTACTATTCATTACATAGACGATTAAAACAAATAATATTCCGATGTACAACATAAATGTATTTATTGGTATAAATTGTATGTGTTGCCAATATCATGCATTTTTTCGTCATTTATTTTTCTATAAAAAAATGCATTACAAAATTACATAAAATAAGCCAAAGCAAGATATTTGTTACGAAAGTTGGGTTTCTTTTATAACAACCTCAAAATTACATTAACATGTCTTTACTGTATATGTAAGTTTACTATCTGCTTCTGCGAGTTTAGAGATCTTAAACAAAACAGGAAAAGTAAATATTAGTTCTATATTTATCTTAAACGCTTGTGTTAAATCATCAGTTGCTAATCATAGATTTCAATCAAATGAATACGTGATTTATATGTCGGTATGTTTTCCCATATTCAAAGTACAAACATGGTGCTTATAGTTATAGTTACTATAAGGTTCAATGTTGGAAATAAAGCGGTAAGTGAATTTTTAACATTTCGTCCTTCTTATTTCTATATAAAATAAAAAACAAAAATGGTAAGCCAAACAGGTACCCTCGGCCATCGAAGAGGTCTTCCATATAATGACGACACAGCAGTTATGTTTAAAACAACTGAATTGTGATGGCTATTGTATTAACAGGAAACCACACGATACTTCTTTCTGGCCGTACTTCATTATGGCCATACTTCATTCATTATTTTTATATTATATAAATGGTTCAACTCAAAACGTACATACGAGTTTGAACTACGTTCAAATGTCAAACAAATCCAAATTTAAAGATTAAATGATTATATATACACCTTATTGTACTCAATGATCCGGTATATAAAATAAGTATTCATATTTATATACATTGCAATAATTGTCATATGGAAGTTACGCATTAAGGGCAATGACTTCATGACATGTTATACCTTTGAAGAGTTATCTCCCTTGTGATGTTTTGTAAAAGTAGCAACGAATAATAGTTCGCTGAGCACTATCAGTATGTACATGTTATGTCCTTAAATATATGGTCTACAATCACAAACATGCACGCACACGCAACAAAAACAATATAAGATTATAGTAACGGTTGGTTTTGATCATATAAATGTATGACAGACCACCTGTAGGTGTTACCTGATGCAGCCGTCCAGGTGTAAAGGCCCATGTGAACCTAGTCTCCCAGTTTCACTGGTAAGGGACTAAATATCACGGAGACGAAGATACTACAATAGTATTGGCAGGAATGCTTGGATACCTTTTGGTTTTGCTGTTTCCAGACAAATGGTAAGAGTGGTGTTTTGAAAATGTAATGCATAAGTAAATATTGGGATCATACAGTATATATAATATATTTTACATTAATAAATGATCACGTCGGTCTAAAGTCGCTTTCGATGTTATGATGAGTGTTATTGCTTTATATTAGCAGAAAAAAGTAGATTTTCAGAAAAAGGTTGTCAAAATTCCTAAAAGATGTTATGCTCATACATTCCAATAATTTCTTTTACAGCTGTTTAAACGTTCCAAATTTTATGGCATCAATGCAAACAAAAAACTGGAGCAAAAACTGGTGACACGAAAAATAATACACTCTTTTCAGGAGACATCGAGGTAAACAACTTAAGTGATCCTACTAAGGAACGAATGGGGAGTAGGGGCCATTGTAACGTTTCCGGCTCAAGATGTGGGCCAGTAAGGATGTTTCCGATAAAGTGCAGCCACTCTGCAGTTGTTACCTTTGTGGATATTGTATTTTGAAAATATCAACGCTTATTCGGTATCACAGCCCGTTAAGTTGATAGAAGTAATAAGTTTAATACGTTACATATCTGGTGAAACACACGATGGGATGGATACAAATGGCTGAAACTATGTTAAAGAAGGAATTACAGTATTTTGATATATAGGCACATACATTGTTTGACATTATAAAACAATCAGTCGTTTATTTGTCTGAAAAAGCCGGAGACAAGAAAACGTGTCCTGTATCAATAGCTTCTAATGCACCAAATGCTGCATCCATTAGGAAGTCTTCCTTTAAAAATCTTCCTAGTATATCTCTGTATGTATGAGAGAAGTACAATGGTCTTACCGTTTTCTCCCGTAACAGAAATTGTAAATATTCCGATTACGACAGCCTAATTCATAATTTGCGAAATCTAGCAAGTTGTGCAACGCAACCATTATCACACGGATAATTGTATACGGTGATGTTTATTGTCTCGTATAACGTTTCGGTTATAAACAACAAAGATTTACAATGGTCGATCATTGTTCAATGTAACAATAAATGTTGGAGCAATCCGAGTCTTGCATTCCGATAACGTTTAAATCTGTCAAAATACATTTTAACACAAATATAATATATCTGAACAATTTTAAAAATAGATAACTTAGGTAAAACCACGTGTGTGTCTTACATCTGTCATACAAATGAGAGGAAAATGAGTTCACACAATGTGAACAAGCTGAGCGAATTTAAAATGATGACAGAGTTAAATGCACGATTAAACAATTGAAATTACCACTTAGGCGTTGCTTTCGTTGTCAGATGAGGACAGATAAGGAGATATCCCGTGCGCTGCAGACGTGTTTGTGCTATCTTTGTCTTTGTCTTTTGTAGTTGAAGCTGTCACGTTCCCGCTCACATTGACTCTCCGTGAACGTCTTATCGTTGACCTATTAAAGTGTTCTTCCCTAGTGTCTGTTGGATGCAAGTGTGTCACCTTGCTATCAAGATTGTTTTCTGTCGTTGTCAACTTTTCCATCTCTACGCTTGATTCATAAATCTTACGGTTTTGTTTCTTATTTCTTTTTTTCTTTGGCATTTTTGAACTTTCCAGTCCTGGCGTAGGGTCAGAAACATTCAACACATTATCCTGTGTGTAAGTGTCTTCTGCATTCTTATCTCTGTCCTTAGACTTTGATTTCTTTCCTTTCTTCCGACATCCGGGCTCCAGATATTGAAATGTACCTAAGATTTCATCTGCAAGTGAGCTTAATAGTGTGTCACCGTTCCTTCCCTTCTTTTTGGGTCCATCGTCCGGTTTATCCGGCTTAATATTTTCAGGTTTAATTCTATTCTTCTTTTTCCAATAAACCGATTCATCTTTGTAACTTTCTTGTTCTTTTTCTTCTTCAGGTACGTGTTGCTTTTGATTCCCAGCAGAATCGTCTTTTTTCTCGGACAACTTTGACCACATGTTGTGTTTATCTAGTACAGAAGGATTTTTCTCCTGTGCATCCCGTTCTTCACTTGATTCCCGCTCACGTTTCCTTGTCGATTTTCTTTCCAACCTTTTTTGTTTTCTTTCCAAAGCCATTTCGTTGTCATTTTCAGTTTGATCGAGCGTGTTTTGATCGTCATTTTCGTTTTGCAAGTCTTCAGACATTGAAGGTTTTGATTTTGCGATGTTATTAGGTTTCAGTTTGGTAAACAAGATAGCACGTGACGATGCCTGAAACGGAAAATCATTTATTAAAACCACTGTGTTGGATATAAGGATGATAATGTTTCTATAACGAGAGTACAATTGTGTACTTTACAGGGAGAGTAAAGGAGAAAACATCATAAAGGCTGTTTTGGAGTTTTATTTTGCTACATAGTAAACCATATCTAATCAGAACAACCGAAGAAAACATCACAATGACTGCGCATATGCATAGGACACTTAAACAAAAAAAACCCACCATAAACAGTGTTATCAAAACTAGGATAGGAATTGGTCGGTCAAGTGGCGCAGTGGATAACGCACTCGCTTTACCCAAGGCGTCCGGAGTTCGATTCCCCGTTCGGACGTAAAAAGATATGTTGAGACGTTGTTCTTCTCCAGGTACTCCGGTTTCCTCCCAAATTAAGGAAGATTAATAATCTTCTTCTATTGTCCGTAACTTGATTTTAATACGGTATTAATTGATTGGTATAATGAGTTACATTCATTATGCAGTACGTCTTATGTAAGCGAATATTTATAATCCAGGGTGAAAACAACCGCAAACATTAACGCAATATATTACCTACTGATGATAAAATCCAACTTATCTCCAGAGCCATTAGCGAAGAACAGGATGTATCAACAGACCATCACGAGTCTAAAATCAAACTGCACTGATCACTAAAAGATATTCGATTACCTTTTCAGAATATCTATATAACTCTGTAAAACATACTAAAAGTTCCCAATTGTTTATTGTGATACCATAACAATGGCTAACGTCCATTCGATAATGATGTAAAAGGTAAAAAAAAAACCACCGAAAGAAAAAAATATCACTGGGGATTTAGATAGACGGTATCCGTAAAAGGGGCCATGCTTGCATGATACCATTTGTACCAACCATTGCCTGGCGTTTCTTCTCTTATACATGTACCTATTTTTAAGGTACACTTTGACGTATTTCTCATGAATATACCAGGACGGAACATCTGCAGTTGGCTAGTGTATATATCTTTAAGTAGCCTATGATGTTATATCCCTTGTGGACACCCTTTAAGGAATGCCTAAATATGTGTTTCGTGTCCATACCCTTACGGAGGGCAAACATTTCTGGCGTACCTTCTACATGTAGTACGTAAGGAAACCATTGTTATCTGTACCTACCCTTAACGCGCGTTGCGAGTTGTTTCTGTCAAGCTTTCCAGTGCCGATCATCTCCACATGGTCAGAGTTTAGACACTCCTCAATTTTATCAAGTCTGTATATTAGAAACATGTACGATTGAACAGCAAAAATGTGTGAATACGTTTTGCAGTTTAGTGCATATATTTAAAAGTGTGAGAGTAGCTTATGTTCTTTTCTTAGCGTAAAAGGAGATGGTCAATGTATGCAAATGTATACAAAAAGCTATTTAAAAGAACGTGTCGAACGTCCTGGGGACAAATTGAAGAAACGATATGCGAAATATGATATGTGCATGATAAAAAAACGGTGGTCGTTTCTTGACAGTACATTTAATCAAACGAGAAGATAAAGTCTAAAATATTTTACCTGCTAGCGATGTTCTGTATTTGTATTGTTAGTGACGTTTGGGTTTCTTTCAATTCTTTCTGAAACATGTTCTTTCGTTCTTCAGTCTGCATTCGATTGACACGATGGAATTCATTGTCTGAAATGTTAACGTCACTCAAACATTAGGTTTAGTGTCGTGAACTACAAGTGAAATATTATATTTTAAAGAGGCATGCACTAGTATGAGAACGCACGAAGTCGATTTTAAGTCTCTGTCTGAAAGAACTCACAGCAGCCGTGGGATCAACGATGTGAATGCCTATTCCTTCTGTACCGAAATCTAGCGAAAGCAAAGTAACGAACAACCAGACGTTACCGGCTAAAGGGAGATAACTCTTACCCATTGTCGACGTCAAAAACACGTTAAAACATACTTACCTGTAAGAAAGATTTCGTTTCGTGGTGTTGATTTTCTACATCCGCAGCAGAAAATAAATTTAAGGAAAGCCAAGATGTGAATGATGATAGAAAAGGGAGGCACAAACACTGTCTTTAAATGGTACTCATAGGTCAGGAAGTACATATTGTAGCGCCATATGGCGGCGGTCTTCTCAAATATGACGTTATAGATGTTACTGTAATAAATGAAAATAACAATAAATTTGTTTGTTGCGTAACTGCAATGGTTACCTTTTTAACATATGTCTTCTATTTCCAAATATATGAATAGTGAAATTGCATTTAAATTAAATTTGAATATTTTCTATTGTGCAACAATGCCAAACTTTTTCAAGACTATTCAATTCACTATTTCACTCCAACAAATTTACACTGCTATTCAAGGTTGTACATGGTCTGCTATTTGTTTTATGTTCATTATCGTAATGGAGACACAATGTAGATTAAAAAGACATATGTCAATTACCTGAAAATAGCAATGAGTAGATTCAGGAGAAGAACATTCGACAACAGTATGTAGATACCAAGGAAAATGTACACCAAGGCATGTTGTTTCCTACAAAACTTAGCATCGCCAGCACAATCTGGATCATCTGCAACGAAGGGCAATGTGATCTGAATGTAAGCTATACACATTATACACTGTTTATATGCAGAAATATATCATAATTAACCATTCATATATCACATATCATGTACTCTTATCAACTGTATAATCATATAAGAAACTTTCATAAAAACCCCCACATGTATTTGTCACAAACTATATGAGGTCACAAACACCTGGAGCTTCGGGAAGAGAAAGGGCTTGCTGTATCCCACTGTAGATTATCAGAGGAGGCGACTAATGTTACACATCCGTAGAGCTCTGATGTTTTCTGTCTTCTATTATAGGGGACATTGCAAAAACTAACACATCTCCCTAAAAACCCTGTCTTGATATGACCTACGTTGTTGCAAGGTCGTTTAATCCAAACCAACGAAGCAAAACAAACAATAACAAATTAATGACTATACAGTTGTTTTGCATCTGAACAGTGCTATGAAAGAGGTATGTTAGTTTGTGTGAGATGTCAAGTCCTCGTAACAGCTGAGGTCATTTGAACACGGATGCATGGGGTGAAATAGCTAAATAGATAGAGTAGAATGTGAGTGTTATGTTCCTATTTGAACAGTGCGTGGTTGTACTTTGAGAAATGCGATGTATTAAGCAGTGCTTTCGAGTAATTTGAACACTTATCTGTAGTAAACTGAATGTGACGTTGGTCAAATGTCCGAATCACTGAACAGGAACAGGATATACTTATCAATAGTACAGAAGTTTCGGGGGGGGGGGGGGGGGGTTANTATATTAAACTTTTAGAACGATTTAAAGGTTTTGATTTGTAATTACAGAGTCTCTGTTGATCAGTGTCTGAATAACAAAATCAAATTTGGATTAACCTAGTCTTCGAAGGAATGTTAAATTTGAAATAAACTGATTTTACCGTCGTGCTTTTTATGGTATCCTTTAAATCACTGATTTTATTTAAGAATGTTTATTGTTCAGAACTAAGATACAAAGGAATTGAGCAACAGGCAAAGCCTATGAGTGCCCTCTCCTGTAAATCACTTTTGAGCTTCCATACTTATACAAATCTCTGCAAAGAAACCTTAAGGCAATGCTAACGTTTACAGCTCATCAAAATATGCTTTTGATTTGCATTTATATTGCTTGATACATCAAATACATTTAAGTCCATTTACATCAATCGTTCCATGAATAGATAATTTTCCTATTGTTCTTTTACCGTGTAGTATCATACAAAGTGGCACTAAATCTTGTTTGTTATTTATAACTTTTACTTGCAGTGGAAATTCAATTGGTATTGCAATCCACAGAGTATATAATATCACATCAGTGAAATCAGTATTTAAACGGTTTAAACATCCCCGAAATTTTTCCAACAACAAAGCAATGAGTCATGCAAAAGTAGTCAACGAACTAAGTACCTTCTATTGCATCGAGTCCAACTTCCCCGTATACTATCCAGTAAGGTTGGTAGAAGACGTCTCGGATGATATCCCAGGAGGCATGTCGCTCCGTGTACAGCAGGGCCTGGCTAGACGTACCATATGCCACGATGAAAATCAGCAGGATCAGAAAGAACTGCAGCATGGACGCCGTCTAGGTAAGAATATCGTGTTATATCTATGGTTAATGATGGGGATGATATTTGGAACCCTTTACAACCTATCAATATGTACATTTAAACAATCATAGCGCTTTGTTTGACATTATGGTATGCTTATGATAGAAAATCTTGCATTCAATTCTTGTTTAAAACATGTATTGTCCAGTATTAATCAACAATTGCTGCCCTTCCTACCATTTCCTTCACCATGACGACTTGAGGACCTAACGTCTGATCGACAACGTACGCCCTGAAGATTTTGAGTTGGAAGATGACGAGATTGATGGAGTAGGCTATCTTTGTGAAGGTCTGGTCTGGTTCTAATTGGTGGACACAGTACCCAAGAACAAACAGTAGGGCATTGAGAGACTCCACGATAGTCGTCAGACCGATTATGTCACGGATTGTCGCACTCCAGCTTGCTGTAGGAAAGATTCCCACCTGTGAAAATGTCAAAATTAATACAGAATGCTGAACCGAGAGCACCCAACCCTGGCAGTCCTAACGATAAAGTAAGTTACCCAATCAGGAAGACAACATTTCCATAGCACGACCTTTACGTGTGTTGATGCTATGACGTACTTTTAAGAAATATATTTATTTCACAGATATTTGATTAAAACACTAAACGTGCTATAATATATAATGTACAAAATGTATGTATATCACACTTACAGTATACAATTCATCCAACTGCAGTGTGAGAATCCACGCTAGACACACGCTCTCCAGTGTAGTGATGTACTCTTTCTTGAAGTCTACCAAAACCATATACACGAACACTCCGAGGAATACGAAATACGTCAGCTGACAAAATAATCAGTGCACATTTGTTAAATAACAATTTTTCTTATTTCCTTAATGACAAAATCAGTACATTGCAATTTTTTTTTATAGCGTCAGTAATTTATGAATACAGCCAAACTATTTTAATTATTCTATTTTCTCTCTTTGTGCTAATTTTAACAAGCGACGACTTACATTGTGATAAAAGAATTTTGTCCTCGGCGATTTGAAGTACAGTTTAAACTTCTGATACGTCCGCTTGACGAACGAGGATCCTCCCTTCCTTCCATAACTCTCATCCAAATCGTCTGTCTTCTGGAGGATATATGGAACTCTTACTTTCATGACTGGGGTAGCCACAAGAATAGGCAAGACTTGCAACAAGACCATCTGAAGAGGAGTACATGAAATATCACTATTGGGTATGTTTAACGGGGGTCTTAGTTGTTGCATAGTATTTTGTGTATAGTGGTAAAATACGATACAAAGAAAAATGGTGCAGTCAGTACACAAACACGGTAAAAAAACGGTAAAAACATACATGATCACGACAAAACATCAGAGGAAAAATTAGGTGTACCGGAATAATGAGCGATTACTGCACCACATGAGGGTCCCAACTTGATGACTACCGTCAAGTCCAGGAAAGTTTGTATTTCACTAATGATTTTATGAGAAAATGGTCATCCTTGCGTCGTTTACACATTTAAAAAAAGGAAAACCGTAACATCAGGTTAAACTTTGTAAGCATACTAGTTACCACTGTATAATTCTCTCATCCATTATTACCCGTTTCACGTCGACAAATACACCACCATTCCAAATATCATCCATAAACTTCTGTACTGCCTGGGCCGCCATGAAATTCTAAAAAGAGACAAAAATGTTATCAGAAAGGTAATGTAATTAAACCAATACAAAATTATTACAGGACCAATATACAATCTGTTTACCTATATACATTTTGCTTCATGTTATAGATACGTGTTTTAACAGCTGTGCGATTCAATATGTGATTGACAACGTAGATTACCGTGACATTGCCGCTGGCTGCCATTTGGAGGGCGGACAATCCACCCCACATAGACGACGGGCCACATAAAAGTAGCTGTGTGAGGTTCTCGTCCCCAACATTACAAGCACTCAGCAGCTGGATGGCCAACTTCTCAAACATCCTGTGATATAAACACTTAATTAACAAACAGTAAATTGTTAGAATAAAATATTAATGACAATTTGAAGGTAGTTACAATTTACTCTTTAACTCGTTTTAAGTATGTTAATACTTTGCAAATTTGAACCATCAAATGTGTGCAATTCAATTCTGTCATATATTACATACTATGCTATGTATGCCATTCAACTTCCACACGCTGTCTTTAACAAAACAACTGTGATGAATTTGTTTCGTTTTATACATTACGCAATATTGGATTATTGTAAAGTTAACGCTGACCATAAATAACAGTTTACCCTCATTGGTAGTTAAAGTTTTGTGTATGTGATAAGTATGTAAGTATATAAGTAAGTTCGTAGTGAAGTGGTTATCACTGACTTTTATACAACACTTTTGTTGACTTTACCTCACTTTAAACATACATTAGCATGAAAAATAAATGTAGTTCCACGTACTTTTTGTTTTCGTCAAGTTGTTTCTTCTCGTCCTGAAACCTGTCGTCAATCTGTGACTTCATTATCTCCATTAGGTGACACATGGCAATGGCGCTCTGCAACGGCTCATGTCGTAGCATGCGCCAAGCAAACTTGGCAATGTCTGGTCTGGAAACAAATAATATTGTAATTGTCAACTGTTAGGCAGACTAGTATTACAAATCGATACATTCAAAGAGATCAAGAGCCATTGTCCTTATGTCGAGAAGTAGTCACATACTAATTTACAAATATGAAAATAATGTCGTTAGAAAATGTTTGTAAAATAATTTCACTGCTTGCTTATGATAACGCAAACATTGCTTTATGTTTATTTTTCACTTATAAACGTACACGAAAAGTGATAAATCGTTACGTTAAAAACATTTTTTTTGATTCCCCCCCCAGTGATTTTATTGATATTTTATTAATTGATAAACCAAATACCAGGAAGACAAGTTGCACAGTGGATAAGCTCCATATTCTTTGCTTTAGTAAATCGTTAATCAATTACATGTCCGCAAAAATATTGCCTAATGAAATTGAACTTTTTTCGTTCGAAATATAACGCAGAGCTTTTGTATGATCCACATCTTGAGTAAATATTTATATTGATATGATAGGTATATTTTAAAACTTCACCTGAGAAAGATCACAGCCCAGATGAGAAGATGCTTGTAGGGGTAGGTGTAATTGCCTAGACGCTCTGGCAGCAACATCCTGATATTTCCCTCAGCAACCTCAGCGTTTTTCTGTTGCAGCTCTGCTTCTGTAGCCACAAAGTCATCGTCGTACCTGTCAAAGAGGTTCTTCATCACTCGAACTATGAAGGTTCGTTTAGATATGGCCTTCACTTCGTCGATTTCCTTTTCATCCCGATGAAGATATAGTGGAGCCATGTCCTCCCATATTGTCATTCCGTAGTCATGGCATGCCTAGAATTTAAAAATATGTTCTTAAAACTTGAAGGAGTTTTTTTTTTATCATTATCGATATTGCAATGAATTCGTTTGTATGTGAACAATGCATACCCTTTCATAGAGCTGTGCTAGATTTTTACTGATGAAGTTATTGAAATCAACAACTGCTATTTCTTTCCCAATCAGTTCTTCAATCCAGTCCAAACGTTTTTCCTGTGTCGTAATGGCTGTCAACAGAGTTTCATGAAACAGGTCTGTATCAGAGGCTGAAACACAAAAGAACATGCAGTCATGTTGGGAAAACAATTATCAAGATGTTTCCTAGCCTACGCATATTTTGTTATCTTTCTGGATTCCCGAAACAACTTATTTAAGTAACATTTTCTAATTGGAGAAATAAGATATTGCCATTTATACAACATACAATATTGTTTTGGGATTTTCTGTTTTAATTAAACAATGAAAACATCGTTATCTTAAAGATCATTTAAAAACAGACAACAAAGTCAAATCGAAATTGCGATTTGTTTTTCAATCGTAATCTTTAAACATCCATGTGTTTTTATATAATATCGATATCAGTTGCAGTAGTTGAGAGCCTATTGCCTGTATAAGCAACATACCATCAAGATGCTTTGTGAGCAGTTCCTGGACTTGTTCGTTCTTTAACATGTTCCATTCAACCGCTAGACTCATGATCTTACTCAGCCTCTTCGGGTGCTCTAGGAGATATAATACATAATTGAATCAACAGAAATATGTAACAAAGAAATATTTACATCCAATTCACATTATTAGATCTAATGACAAGAAAATAGCTTTTTTATCTTATTATATGCCCAATTAAATATGAGTCATATTAAGTAATGGCATAAAACTTTAATGTATGTTTTGTTACTTAATATAATTCAAGAATATTACCTGAGCTGCTGTTGAGGAGGACAGTGAGAATCTTGTTGTTGAAATCGGCCTCCTTCTCTAGGTCGCACACAGCAAAACAATCTTCACCATCCTATCAAAGAAATGGTATGTAGTCAGCATTCGAATACACATTTGTTGAATCAACGACTTCTATTTCACAATCTTTTGCATTTTTTTTTACCATAAGCTTTTGTTTTGTTTGCCGGTTTGTGATTTAGCGTCCCTGAACATGTAACAATTATGGTCATATGAAGACGGGTCTCTAGGGAAACACTTCCAAAGAAAGAAACTCAACATTTGTCTCTTTAATATCCTCTAGACGGAGGACATGCAACCCTCATTCTTCACCACATGATTCGCCTCGTATGACAAGCATTAAATAGGTTTCAAAGCACAAACCTTAAGGGATATCAAGTATGAATAGAAACAAAATGGGGTGAAGTTATGTAGAGAATACGCTCAGTTTTTAAGTTTTGATTAATTTGTTTTTTAATTACGTGAACAATTATTGAAATGTTTCGTAGTAATATCAAAAAATCAGTATATCAGTATTTAAACCAATTTTTGACGATAACTTTAAACGTTCTATTTTACACAAAGCCAAGGAGACCAATTTTTATTACGAAATGAACTATTTATTTTGTAACTAGACATTTAAAACTTTGAAATTATTGTTGAAAAATTACTTACATTTTGGAGTTTTTTTAATAACTGCTCCAGTTGACAGGATACTCGAGTTTTTTCTTCTTTAGTGTAATTTTTCCCGACCGAAATGTATTGGAAGAAGTCTTCCCTTAGACTTCTAAAACACAGAAATCAAATCATTGTTTTAAACCTCGAAAAATATTCCATTGCTGAAGCAGTGTTATTTTATGGGTGGTACTTTTGACGATTTTTTTTACCATGTCACTGTCCTTGTCATTTAATTGGGATTCGGGTGGATTGATTATCGAGCGCATATGCTAGCTTATGACGATGGGATGTCTATTAATCGCACAAGGATCAACACACTAAGAAGGACAACTCTAGTAGTTATTTAGTCATCGTAAGAAAACAAATTTTACAAATTGTCCCTTTCGTCTAAAATCAGATAATCAATATAAATACGAGGTGAAAGGGCAGCTAGGGAATGTCAATCAGGATGTCATTCTTTCTGCGTTTGAAGGTTATCTCGGGTACACAGGAAAAATCAATAATAACTAATAAGCAGATTTGATATTAAGAACATTAAGAACAAAATTCTAAAATGTTACTTAGATAAAATATAAAAATGATTTGAACACATCAAGTAAATGAATAAATCTCTTCTATTTAGGATACTAAATTGACATCATTTAAAGATGTCACAATTATTTTCTTTTTCAAATGAATCTGGTATAATAACCAGTTTCGGAACTTAAACGTTTTTGTAACCAATTAAAGTCACCATTATACCATCGTAATCAGATAATATTTGTTATTATAGAAATCATCAATTGCAATGGAATATTTACTCAAATTCCGTATTCGGATTATTTGCGTTGGCGATAAACCCTGCCAGTCCACCAGTTCCCTTAATCACCAACACTGGCAGTTTTGCTTTCAATGCGCGGTCGATATATGTCAACGTTGACTCATTTCCTCCTGCTAGAACTATGACCACTGGAGCAGAAAGCTGTTTATGTTCTTCTGTAATGTCAATTATGCATAAATAATCATATCTATTACTGGGAGGAATGCAGATTTATAATACACAAATCAGTCATGCGATCCTCTATACATTCATTTGCATTAAATAAGTGTATATATTAATAAGAAAGTAGATAACATATTCATTTTCTTTAAACAAATTATAATCCAATACTCAGTACAATAACGTAAGGTTGGAATTGTTATCGTTCAACGGTAACGCTTAAAGACCCCCGTACCACTGCCAAACATTGTAACTATGCATAAGAAGCCCTTTTCCGCCATGACAATTGCAACGGTGATATATTGCTGAAGAGACAGTCATACCTTGCGAAACTTGACAAGAAAGATAATTGAACTACACAGCAAAGAAGAACCCTGATCAGATGGCAGGTTCTCATGTGACCCTAGCTGTATCGAGGAAGTTCCACCCCTAACAAACAAATCAGTCGCGCTAAATGTATACCGATATTAAAATAAAGGGGAGGTTACTGTATGTTCACAAACTACGCTGTAATTCTTTAGTGTTTAGACCGCAGTGGGACAAGGATCATTCAGTACCACGCTAAAAGGTTTGTAGAATCGGTATTGATATGCGTTGTACCTGCATGTTCGTCTTCATTGAGTTCCATTAGTTTCTTTTCTATACAGTGACGGTAGAGCATGACGTTTTCAATGTATTTCCCGACATTGCCTTCAGTGTAATATTCGTGTTGATCGTGAGGAAAGTCTACAAACATGTGGTAACCCAGGCCGTGACACAGGCGTGTGTTACCCCGAGTCATGATGTCCACACCAGCTTTATTCTGTGTGCGGGTGCTGCGCTGTCAAAAGGCAATTTTGTTTAGGATTTTATAAAGAGTCAGATTTGTATCGATATAGTGACAGCTGCGTTTTCTATTTTGATACATGTATCCTCAAATTAGAAACTGTTACTAGGATATAGTTACGTTACGTGGAATATCGGATCAACTCCGGCTTCCATGGGTTCTGTTGAAATATGATTATGTTTTCTAACTGGACCCAAGTCAGTCTCAGTTACAAGTAACATAAGTTTGTAACTTCGTTATGTTTGTTAATAGACACAATGTCCAATTCCATAACAAAACACTTCGCGAGAGAACAAAATCACAACTTACCCCAAAGACGATGATAAAATGATTAAAATCAGAAATAATTTCGTTTGGTGTAAAACAGAGTACCGGCCAAAAAGGCTGATCTCTCTACGTTGAAAGTCCACAAACCTTGAATGTTTTCGGATCAGCCATGAGCATTGGCTTGTCTTTTATGAGGTTCCAAGGCGATAGCCCAATTACAGGAACCTTGCGTTGCTTGTAGGACTGATCCATCTTGCTGAACACCATATTCACTGATTTGGTTATACCCTCATCTAAACCGGAAGTTATTACCATTGCCTCTGCATCACGGGAAAACTTGACATAGAAATGAATAATTGTTTAGCACCTATTTTATTCTATTTTTTTCGACTTCGATGTCATTTATCAAATTGTGCATTTTCTGATAAAATGTCTAAATAAATATGCGTAAATATGCAACGTAAATAATATCACATTTAATATTTTTTACATAAATTTTGTAAAAGCATATTGAAATATTCCTGTAAAGAGTATAATATAAATTTCCCCTACAAACATGAAAAAATGTTACCAACCTGAACGAGTTTAGACTGAAAACTTCTCATAAGTTTGATTGGAATCTCGTCGCCCACAACGGATAAAACCAATCCCGCATCTTTAATCTTCCAATATTTCAGAAAATATTCTAGTATCTTATCCTGATGATCCGAGGAAGCTACTTGAACATACTAAAAATTGACGACAAGAATTTATCTGTTTGGAATAACAGTTTGAAAAAAAAAAGAAAAAAAAAAGACATTTGTTTTGAAATGAAACTTTCAAAGACTACACAGTTTCTTTCAAAACTATCAAACCAGACACCATTTTTTGCTAGTTGTATAATTGACAATTAAGGGAAAACAGAAAGTTTTATATTTAAACGATGTGCATTTAATTACTTCCATTGTTGCCTGACAGTTACATATATTTCTTCTATCCATGGAACCTTTAAGTTTAACGAACCCTGAGGGAGCTAAGACGATTCCTCCATCTTCTCCCACAGTAGACAGACTCTCTTGTCGACTTGTTGCATCCTACAAACGAAACACACGCTGAAAACTTTCATAATACTCAGAGATTGTAATGTAATGTAATAACACCATCACCTACATTGTGTCATGCATGTTTAATATATCCCATTGTGACGTCACAAGGTCCCGATGATGATTTCCTGTGATTTGCACTGTTTTAAGAATAACAATATGTGCAATTTACCATGAGTTTGTCGAATTTTTGATATCAAAACTCAATCTCATTCCAACTGCAAAGGACTTTTTTTTGAAACTCGCTTTAGGGTGTTTCATTAGATATAATATGTTATCCACACTTGTTTGAGAATCTCTGTATTTCATTGATGCGGAAATATTCAGACTATTTATCGTTGGTAAAAAAAAGTGTGAATATTTCCGCATCAATGAAAGAGTAAATCAATAAATCAATAAAATGAGAAAAAACGAAATAAAATAAATGAATAATCTGTTTCATCTAAAGACACATCATTTGATTACTACTATTTCAGATCTATCAAACACAAATGTATGATGTACATTTTGATTATTGTAATGATACAAATTATAAATGAATAAACTTAAAGCGTTTCCAGTTGCTCAACAGTATACGTCTCCACTCTGATATCTTTTCTTACCTTGATATTTCTGGTGATCAGGTTTTGTTTGTCCACACTTGCAGCTAAAAAAGAATATCCGAGTTAAAGAATGCTACATCGTAACACTTTTTTAACAACATTGCTATACTACTTTCTTTCGATCATGCTTTATCACAAAAGTACCTGCATTGGCGTAGAAAAAGACCAATGTGTTGTAGGACGGGAATATTTTAATTCGATAAAGACAACTACATGTATAACATGACAGTCTGTCCATCTCTCGTGAGAGATCGGGGTATATTGTTTGTCCCAAAATCTTTTAAAATCTTTCTTACTAATTGACGTCACAAATATTGTGATACTGTAATAGCTGAACGCGATGTTATTGATATAGTTGTAATAATCACCAAGGTTATAATTCATTCTATAAGAGCAGAGCATCCTTCAATCAACCATTTATCTTATTGGAAAAATTATTAATTACAAGATATAAGATAACCTATTTCGCATTGATATAAAGATTTCATATATAACGCTTACTCACAGCAGCAATCATTACGACAAATCAAAAGTATAATACTGATGGTGAAAATAAAATTCATAAACAAAGTCATTGAGTAATATGTAGCAAAATCTTTAGTTACATACACAATTGTAAGAGCAATTATTTAATAACAATATTTTATTTTAAAACTTCATAAAGATAATGCAGTTGTATGTACCATATGTTACCTTTATATTATTAAGATACATAAATGCATGTTAAGAGAAAAGAGTGAAGACACACAAACAGAGCTATAGAGACCGACAGTGCTAGCTAAAGAGATACAATATAAAATGTACTTACATCTTTGTATTCGCAAGTTTTTTCTCCTGGCCCTCCTCCTCGTCAAACCGTCCACAACAAAATTCATTGAAGTTTGAAGCGACAAATCCGAGCTCATCGTATCTGTTCTGTTTCGAAGATATTGGAGAAAACATTATATGGCACACCATATATTTTGTTTGTTTAATATAGAGAACACGATTACATTACTTTCTTGAAAACGTGTCACAACAAAGATTTTAATGAAGCCTGAAACAAGGTCTTTGTAGAGGGTGCAATCAGGAGTAATATGTAAACTGGCTGCCATCAAAATCCTAATGTGTTTTAATGATTTAGTGATCACAAGTTATTCACACATACAAACAAAAATTGGAAACGTTGTTTGTAAATAAGATTTTGTTCTAGATGTAAATGTAAATAATACCCAATGGGATTGCAACTGACTTCACACGTTCGTTCCGGAAGAGGGGCTAGTCAACTGCATCAAAGTACATTGAGTGCTTTCCATCGACAAAATATGCTGCAAATCTCCTGTGTGTAACCTTTATCATGTACCATTGTAGTGATACAATGTTAACGATACGTTTGTTGTATCATGCCCATCTGTTCATTGAAGAATTGCGTTACTCGATGCAAGCAGCATTACCCGGATACTCTATAGTTTTAACTATATAAAGACCTTACATACTTTCCAATTAGCCGCATTAATTTATTGATAGTCTATCAAACCGGTTTATTTGCGTATTGAATACGATAACAACCCCCTGGAGTCTTTAAAATATATTTACAATAATACACCCTGATTACTAGACACGTCTTTGTATTTCATATTTCATAACACAAGTTATAACTCTTTCTATTTTTTTATGAATACATACCTTTAACTGAAATATGTCGTTGTCCTGATGTTGATATCTAAAAGGGCTTGCCATGTTATCCATTCCTTTAGAATGTAAAACACATTAATAACTGAGATAGCTTCTTACATTACTTACTGTTGAAGAAATTTGCTAACAGTAAGTAATTCGGACATATCTTGTGCGATTTACCTACAAACTGTAATAAATATTTGTATTATGAATAAGTATGTGACCGCCCAAAGTGGACTCAAAGAAGGCGCATCCTGCGGTCGCCGATAGCTACCAATGATTCATGACTAAATGTTGATAAGTATGATATTTAAACAAGAGTTCATAATTGATTTATGTAGTTGACCATAAGTTTATGTAAATACATGGTTCAATATATGATGGTGGTAGTGTGCTAAATCTTATGATAAATGCATGAAGCCCCTATCTCTCATTCACGAATCAACACGATTTTTCAACTTTTCATAAACCGTGTTCATAATTTCTTAAATCGTGTATGTGAGATGGGGCTTTAGAGTCATGGCAAACCCTGAACCAACTAGGGGATTTATGAATAAAATGAATAAATGAATATTAAAATATCCGGGTTGGGGGCGACATTCCTATGCTAGGTCTGATATTGATATCAGCATGTCTTTTATACAAACAAATCATAACGAGTCATTTCCCTAAAGGGACTCAAAACCAGATTATCCACTTTATTAGCCGTGCCCTTGTACGTGTAAGAAGTTAACTTGAAACATGCGATTGGAAACAAATGAATACTTAACTTAAGATGTGAAATTAGATTATATGGTTGCAACACGCGGAATTATGTTTATTTTATCTACAGAATATAAATAATGTGAGTGCAATTTTTACCATATATCCACTCAGTTACCTGCATGTTAACCGTTAACTAATCAAGTTATTAGCTCTCGTGTTAACAATATATACATCCACTTATCTTCACGTTAACGATATATATGTATACAGCTACCTTCATGCTAACCATGTATATGTATATAGCTACCTTCATGTCAACCAAATACATGTATACAACTATTTTCACGTTAACCATACACATGTTTACAACTACCTTCACGTTAATCATATATATGTATACAGCTACCTTCACGTTAATCATATATATGTATACAGCTACCTTCACATTAACCATATATATGTATACAGCTACCTTCACATTAACTATGTATATATATTTACATTTGCCCCCGCGCCGTCCCATTACAACAGAGGGCAAGTGTAATTATATAGTCTATAATAACAACTGCTCGACCATAATTACAACTGCCTGTTTCAGGTGAAGGAATATGTAAACAAACAAAATGGCCGCCTGAAATGTATTTTGAGGCAGGGCAAATGGTTTTTGTAGGAATATGTCTTAAAAAAGAAAAATTTGTAAATATAGAAAATATCTAGCAGGTTTTATGGGATTTGCCAGAGGTCACTTGTAATTATATCAACAATAATTACATCCAGACAACCAGTTATTGTTTAAGTATACAGCTACCTTCACTTTAACCATATATATATATACAGTGGCCCTCATGTTAACCATATATATGTATACAGCTACCTTCACGTTAGCCATGTATATGTATACAGATACCTTCACGTTAACCATATATATGTATACAGCTACCTTCACGTTAACCATATATATATATATGTATATAGCTACCTTCACGTTAACCATATATATGTATACAGCTACCTTCACGTTAACCATATATATGTTTACAGCTACCTTCACGTTAACCATATATATGTATACAGCTACCTTCACGTTAACCATATATATGTTTAGCGCTACCTTCACGTTAACCATATATATTTGAATACAGCTACATTCATGTTAACCATGTATATGTATACAGCCACCTTCACGTTAACCATTTATATGTATACAGCTACCTTCACGTTAACCATTTATATGTATACAGCTACCTTCACGTTAACCATATATATATATGTATATAGCTACCTACACGTTAACCATATATATGTATACAGCTACCTTCAAGTTAACCATATATATATAAACAGCTACCTTCACGTTAACCATATATATGTATACAGCTACCTTCACGTTAACCATATATATTTTAAGTTAACCATTTATATAGATATCAATCCGGTAGCCTTTGTGTTAACGATATATATATAGATATATCCATTTACATATATATTAACTAAATATATCTATCAAATAACCTTCACGTTAACCATGTATATATATATATACAGCTATTTCCACATTAACCATATATATGTATATAGCTACCTTCACGTTAACCATATATATATATACAGCTACCTTCACGTTAACCATATATATGTATACAGCTACCTTCACGTTAACCATAGATATATAAACATCTACCTTCACGTTAACCATATATATATGTGTACAGCTACCTTCACGTTAACCATATATATGTATAAAGCTACCTTCACGTTAACCATATATATATAAACAGCTACCTTCACGTTAACCATATATATGTTTACAGCTATCTTCACGTTAACCATATATAAGCATACAGCTACCTTCACATTAACCATATATATGTATACAGCTACCTTCACGTTTACCATATATCCTTCAAGTTAACCATATATATATATATCAATCCGGTAGCCTTTGTGTTAACGATATATATATAGATTTATCCATTTACCTATACATTACCCAAATATATCTATCAAATAACCTTCACGTTAACCATGTATATATATATATATACAGCTATCTCCACATTAACCATATATATGTATACAGCTTCCTTCACGTTAACCATATATATGTATACAGCTACCTTCACGATAACCATATATGTATGTATATAGCTACCTTCACGTTAACCATATATATGTATACAGCTAACTTCACGTTAACCATATATATATGTATACAGCTACCTTCACGTTGACCATATATGTGTATACAGCTATCTTCACGTTAACCATATATATGTATATAGCCACCTTCACGTTAACCATATATCCTTCAAGTTAACCATATATATATATATATCAATCCGGTAGCCTTTGTGTTAACGATATATATATAGATATATCCATTTACCTATATATTAACCAAATACATCTGTCAAATAACCTTCACGTTAACCATGTATATATATATATACAGCTATCTCCACCAGCTACCTTCACGTTAACCATATATCCTTCACGTTGACCATATATGTGTATACAGCTACCTTCACGTTAACCATATATATCTATACAGCTACCTTCACGTTAACCATATATATGTATACAGCTACCTTCACGTTAACCATATATATATATGTATATAGCTACCTTCACGTTAACCATATATATATGTATATAGCTACCCTCACGTTAGCCATATATATGTATACAGCTACCTTCACGTTAACCATGTATATATATATACAGCTATCTCCACATTAACCATATATATGTATACAGCTACCTTCACGTTAACCATATATATATAAACAGCTACCTTCACGTTATCCACATATATATAAACAGCTACCTTCACGTGAACCATATTATTGTATACAGCTACCTTCACGTTAACCATTTATATATAAACAGCTACCTTTACGTGAACCATATATATATATATAGCTACCTTCACGGTTACCATATATATGTATACAGATACCTTCACGTTAACCATATATATGTATACAGCTACCTTCACATTAACCATGTATATATATACAGCTATCTCCACATTAACCATATATATGTATACAGCTACCTTCACGTTAACCATATATCCTTTAAGTTAACCATATATATAAATATCAATCCGGTAGCCTTTGTGTTAACGATATATATATAAATATATCCATTTAACTATATATTAACCAAATATATCTATCAAATAACCTTCACGTTAACCATGTATATATATATACAGCTATCTCCACATTAACCATATATATGTATACAGCTACCTTCACGTTAACCATATATCCTTTAAGTTAACCATATATATAAATATCAATCCGGTAGCCTTTGTGTTAACGATATACAGCTCCCTTCACATTAACCATATATATGTATACAGCTACCTTCACGTTAACCATATATATGTATATAGCTACCTTCACGTTTACCAAATATATATGTATATAGCTATCTTCATGTTAACCATATATATGTATACAGCTACCTTCACGTTAACCATATATATGTATACAGCTACCTTCACGTTAACCATATATATATAAAAAGCTACCTTCACGTTAACCATATATATGTATACAGCTACCTCTACGTTAACCATATATATGTATACAGCTATCTTCACATTAACCATATATATGTATACAGCTACCTTCACGTTAAACATATATCCTTCAAGTTAACCATATATATATATATATATCAATCCGGTAGCCTTTGTGTTAACGATATATATATAGATATATCCATTTACCTATATATTAACCAAATATATCTATCAAATAACCTTCACGTTAACCATGTATATATATATATATACAGCTATCTCCACGTTCAGCATATATATGTATACAGCTACCTTCACGTTGACCATATATGTGTATACAGCTACCTTCACGTTAACCATATATATGTATACAGCTACCTTCACATTAACCATATATATGTATATAGCTACCTTCACGTTTACCATATATCCTTCAAGTTAACCATAGATATATAAATATCAATCCGGTAGCTTTTGTGTTAACGATATATATATAAATATATCCATTTACCTATATATTAACCAAATATATCTATCGAATAACCTTCACGTTAAACATGTATATATATACAGCTATATCCACATTAACCATATATATGTATACAGCTACCTTCACGTTAACCATATATATGTATACAGCTACCTTCACGTTAACCATATATATATAAACAGCTACCTTCAAGTTAACCATATATCCTTCAAGTTAACCATATATATTAATCCGGTAGCCTTTGTGTTAATGATATATATATAGATATATCCATTTACCTATATATTAACCAAATATATTTATCAAATAACCTTCACGTTAACCATGTATATATATAAATATACAGCTATCTCCACATTAACCATATACATGTATATGTATACAGCTACCTTCACGTTGACCATATATATATATATAGCTACCTTCACGTTAACCATATACATATGTATATAGCTACCTTCACGTTAACCATATATATATAAACAGCTACCTTCACATTAACCATATATATGTATATAGCTACCTTCACGTTAACCATATATATATATACAGCTACCTTCACGTTAACCATATATATGTATACAGCTACCTTCACGTTAACCATATATTTATAAACAGCTACCTTCACGTTAACCATATATATATGTATATAGCTACCTTCACGTTAATCATATATATGTATACAGCTACCTTCACGTTAACCATATATATGTAACCATCTACCTTCACTTTAGCCATATCTATATTAACAGCTACCTTCACGTTAACCATATATATATAAACAGCTACCTTCACGTTAACCAAATATATATGTATATAGCTACCTTCACGTTAACCATATATATGTAAACAGCTACCTTCACGTTAACCATATATATATTAACAGCTACCTTCACGTTAACCATATATATGTATACAGCTACCTTCACGTTAACCATATATATGTATACAGCTACCTTCACGTTAACCATATATATATAAACAGCTACCTTCACATTAACCATAATTATGTATACAGCTACCTTCTTGTTAACCATACATATACATATGTATAAAGCTACCTTCACGTTAACCACATATATGTATACAGCTACCTTCACGTTAACCATATATATGTATGCAGCTATCTTCACGTTTACCATATATCCTTTAAGTTAACTATATATATATATATCAATCCGGAAGCCTTTGTGTTAACGATATATATATAGATATATCCATTTACCTATATATTAACCGAATATATATATCAAATAACCTTCACGTTAACCATGTTTATATCCATAAACCTTCACGGTAACCATATATACATGTATATATGTATATATCCGGTAACATGTACAAATGTACCTTTACGTTCACCAATTATACATCTATTTACCTATACGTAAACCATCTGTATCTGTATAACTAGTTAACTCCACGTTAACCATATAGGTAGTTTCATATATTTTAACCATATACCCATCCACATATATTTGGTTAATATATAGGTAAATGGACATATCTATATATATATCGTTAACACAAAGGCTACCGGATTGATATATATATATATATATATGGTTATGTTTACCATATAGCTATATACATATATGTTAACCATATACCGATCAAGTTACCTTCATGTTAACTTTATAGCTAGTTATATATATGTTAACCATATAGCTATATACATATATGTTAACAATATATCCATCCAGTAACCATCAAGTCAACAATATAGCTAGTTACATGTATGTTAATTATATAGCTAGTTACATATATGTTAATTATATAGCTAGTTACATATATGTTAACCATATACCCACCCAGTTACCTTCATGTGAACCATATAGCTAGTTACATATATGCTAACCATATACCTATTCAGTTACCTTCATGTTCACCAAATAGCTAGTAACATATATGTTAACCATATACCCATCTAGTTACCTTCACGTTAACCATATATCTATATACTTATATGTTAACCATATACCCACCCAGTTCCCTTCATGTTAACTATATAGCTAGTTACATATATGTAAACCATATCCCCACCCAGTTACCTTCATGTTAACCATGTAGCTAGTTACATATACGTTAACCATATAGCTATATACATATATGGTTACCATATATCCAACCAGTTACCTTCCTGTTAGCTATATAACTAGTTACATGTATGTTAACTATATAGCTAGTTACATATATGTAAACCATATCCCCACCCAGTTACCTTCATGTTAACCATGTAGCTAGTTACATATACGTTAACCATATAGCTATATACATATATGGTTACCATATATCCAACCAGTTACCTTCTTGTTAGCTATATAGCTAGTTACATGTATGTTTACTATATAGCTAGTTACATATATGTTAACCATATCCCCACCCAGTTACCTTCATGTTAACCATATAGCTAGCTACATATATGTTAACCATATAGCTAGCGACATTTATGTTAACCATATAGCTAGTTATATATATGTTAACCATATGCCTATATAGTTTCCTTCACGTTAACCATATATCTATATACTTATATGTTAACCATATACCCATCCAGTTATTTTCATGTTAATCATATACCTAGTTACATATATGTTAACCTTATCCCAATCCAGTTCCCTTCATGTTAACGATATAGCTAGTTACATATATGTTAATTATATAGCTAGTTACATATATGTAAACCATATCCCCACCCAGTTACCTTCATGTTAACCATGTAGCTAGTTACATATACGTTAACCATATAGCTATATACATATATGTTAACCATATACCGATCAAGTTACCTTCATGTTAACTTTATAGCTAGTTATATATATGTTAACCATATACCTATTCAGTTACCTTCATGTTCACCAAATAGCTAGTAACATATATGTTAACCATATTCCCATCCAGTTACTTTCATGTTAACCATATAGCTAGTGACATATATTTTAACCATATAGCTAGTGACATTTATGTTAACCACATAGCTAGTTACATATATGTTAATTATATAGCTAGTTACATATATGATAACCATATACCCACCCAGTTACCTTCATGTGAACCATATAGCTAGTTACATATATGTTAACCATATACCTAGTGACATTTATGTTAACCATATAGCTAGTTACATATATGTTAACCATATAGCTAGTGACATTTATGTTAACCATATACCCATCCAGTTATCTTCATGTTAACCATATTCACATAAACATGTTTCCAGTAAGTTATGACGTCAAACATTAACAAATTTATGAAATATTCATTAATTGTTGTAGCTTTTGTCAGTCTAACAGGGACTTGATATATTTCGGGTCGATACCGGGCTCCAAGTAAACATTCAAATTTATACATACCATTCTTATTTGTCATTTATATAATGGAATCTTTGAATATACTTAAGTTGTATTATGGTTTTAAATGTGTGGTTTTAAAGTTTAAGGAATAAATCTAATGTGTTTATCAGTTGTCGTCATAGTTTTACCATGTCTTCGGTTCCGGATATAACGGTAATACAATATGTCTGGCACGGACATGAAATGCATCCTTGCATTGGTTAGTGAGGTACAATATACATCCATGTACCCGATAAGTTATACAATTATAAGGCCATGTACATTATAAACGAATAAATCAGCAGGCTTTACGGAACTGTCCATTGTTTTGTTTTCTATTTGCGATAAAATAGAACATCTATGATCCAAAGCTTTTAATTTTTTAATTAGATATGTAAATAATGTGTTTACCTACCGATTTCTTAAGAATTATTACTGCTATATCCAAACACAGCATGGAGTTTCCGTCGTCTTAATGCCATCTTACCGTGTGATTAAAGTAGTGCTTCTTGAACATACTTTTACTGGTACACCCGTTTAACAACACAATGCAAATAGCGTTAAATATGTATCGCCTTGTCTGGTAGTTATCAACAAAATCCTATAAACAGGCCCTGGTCTGAATGGTATGGGTTTAACCTTGCATGTAGACAGACAATACACAATACCCGGTAGGTGGACGGTACTCGTCAAACACGTAGTACACCTGATGTGTATTCACGGGTATATAATACATGAATGTATATACATGTATGTGGATGTTTTAAACGTTCATCCATTCATGTGTCTACTGGTCTGATACACTCTATGTCGCACTAATTAGGTGTGTGCATGCTTAACCTCGTGGACATGCGAAAGGCAGTGATGGCCAGTGAACCACGAATTTAAAAAGAACTTAAATATTGGTCGGTTTGTTGGAAGTGCATGTAATGCTGTATACTTTTGAATTAAAGGAGATTATATAAATGTCTTTCACACTTATAACTTTAGATCCATATTTGTCTAAAAAAAATATATCAATTCATCTAGTTGTGAATGCTATTCATGTTCCTTCATTTGACTTCTTGTATTGTATTTTCTGTTTTTATTTCATTTTATTTCTATTTATTTCATACATTAATCTACATTTATATATATCTACGTAGGAAACAAATTATCGGTTGTCCGAAATAATGGTAACTAATCGAGTTCAAACGTTTTTTAATATATCGTTTTTAAAAACAAATGTTATGCAAGGAAAACTACGGTTTACTGTAGCCGATATCTGTGAAGATTTATGTTGGCTTTCCTTTTGTGTTTGCTTTCCCTTTGCAAACCTACTAATTGGTTCCCGTTGTCTTTTTCATGTCGACATGTGAAGTAAATGGTTGAGGATTGTAATTAACAGGTGTGTTGAATTTTATCATAAATCAAACAATAATCGATAAGTTGAAAAAGAATGTAACTTAAATAATTAGTGTGCATGGCAAAGCGTGAAAAAGAATTTAAATTTGAACAATTACTGATAGATGATGAAAGAGTATATCTAAAAATAAAAGAACCGATGTGTGGTAATTGGGTCTGATTTAGACATTTATCAGGTAAAAACTTCATAAAAGCAGTACAACGATCTAAAGATTCAAATATCACAGACTTTTCTTCAGAAGGGTTTGATTTTTGCAGATATCATGTTGAAATCAATAATTTACCAGAACAGCGAACTCATATAAGCCAATTTGCAAATACCTCTGTGATATGTACATATACTAATGACCGCATGTCAATGTGTGCAAGGACCGGTTAGTCTCCAACAAATATTTAATGTTATGTAAACAGTTGAGTTTTAATGCCCAAACGAGGAAGTTGGTTCAAAAGCAATAAACACATTTACTAAAATTAGAACCGTTTGGCTAAATTATTGAAATACATTTTGTAAAGAATTTATTGGAGACCTTGTGTAAAGTTCCTTGTGACTAGTAAACAATCGATAAGTCAAAGATTCTCTAAATTCCGGGGCTTCTTTGTTTACTGGTCCAGAATAGGCATGAATAGGTGACAAAGTGTCTTGACACGAGTGGGCATTTAAAGATTAAATATCCTGTTTCTAAGTGTTGCATTACATTTTCGTTTTGATTTAGAATATAGTCTACCAAATGGCTCCGGAAATATGTCTGATCCGAACATGTTAGCTCCTATTTAGGTAAAAATGATTGCAGTTCAATATTATTTTTGCACACACACTCAGATATAAACAACACTGTACAATTACAACAGGACATGTGCCATACACTTTTCCTCCTTTGTCACGTGTGTTCCTATGGCCTTTATGCAATTAGTAAACATAATGTGTCATATACACTACTAGTGTATATATGTCGATCCCAAAGTTTAAGATAGGAATTACCTGTAGTAATTGTACTATGTTTGGCATTTGATGTGTACATTTAGAGATTTCGTATTTTTTCGTTTTACCAAAATGTGTATAACAAAAAGATCGGACAAAAGACAACGCCTATATAAGTCGTTACTAAATTACCTGAATCCTACTCTATTTAATCGAATTTGCAATACATAGACATACATTTTTGATCCTTGTAAGGTTTAAATGAATTAAGCAATATGTATACAATTTGTTTATGTTTTGATACCCGTCTTGTTGTTTTAGAAGTTATTTTTATATTGTATTCATCAATGAATACACTATTTAATGTCTACTATTAGTTCAAACCATACACTTGATTTTATCTGTTGTAAAGACCTACACAATTATATAAATAAAATGAATAAATAAAAAAAAAAAAAAATAAACACGACAAAATTTGATATATAATGTATAAATATTCACTATTGATTTTTATTTGACATTCGTTTCCTAATCCTATCAAAAAGTGTCCAGTAACGAATGAACATCAGAGACCTTGGAAACATAATAGGTGTTTGAAACGTTGCTGTTTATATAAGTAAGAATATATGCGGATATTTCATACATGTATTTGCAAATCTCTACTTATTTTGTTCTAATGAAAAAGGTAACTCGTTGTGTTTGCTTCAGCACCGCTTTAACCTGACTTTGTGGGAGTGAAATTCAGATTACTTTTTCAAAAAACCGTTTGTTATATTACGTTCTATAACATCTTGCAAACTAACTCACTCGGCGATGTTGGTAACTTGCTAATGTAACTGATTGAGTCAATCGAATATGATCAACTTCGCCTATGGAAATAGATCTGGTCCTGTGGATTAACAAACTTCACATATCCCTCAAGCCCGTACTTTACCCGTCTACCGATCTTGTAGTTTACTAACACAGTGACTGTTGTATTCAACTGTAATGAACTCGAGTTAGGTAGCTTTATACTCGTATTATAATACTGCATTGGCAACACTTATAAACGAGTTATTGCCCCTTATTCAAGTGATCAACAACATTTCAACATGTAGGCAAGATACTACACTATTACCAGTCTTCATTAAGGATCTCCATGGCCCCATGAGCCGTCATTAAATATCTCAGTTTGTTTACTAGTTCCTGTCAACCTGTTGGAGTAATTTACTGCCAGATGTTAATGTCATATCTTCCTGGTTGTTCCTGGAATGAACACATTCTGTAGACGGTTGTCCCATGTCTATTTTCAAAGTATCTATAGTCCTGTCAATTGATATGTCGTTGTGTTGTAATTTCTCCGCCGATGAAGTTTGAAAAACACCCGAGAGCAGACTTAAAATTCCTCCCAGCATAATTAATATACCTGTAATGACAATGTATGTTGATTACAATTAATTTCCTTTCTTGGTCTACTTTATTTTACAAAATATTTAGGGATATCAGATCTTGTACAGTGAAAACTGTTCAAGTGAAATGATATGTACGCTTTGTATTTAATGAAAATAATGGTTCGTACACTTTTCTATCTGAAGGTAAGGAGAAAGAACGATAACATTACTGTGAAGACCATATTATAATAGATACATTTTCTTCATTTTTCCAGACATATTATTTAATTGGATAAAATGTCATCTGATTAAGTCGCACCTTATCAAAAACTGGTAGGTACACATATTTAGTAAGCTGATAAAGCTGATAAAGACAACGCTAGACGAATCGTTGTTTATAACACCTTCGTGACATGTCTTATGTCACAGACAGCATTTAAAAGAAAAATTATGAAAGCATCACATCGATACGTTGACCATTCCTCTGATGTACATGTAGTCAGGGGAATTTCATCTTTAAGGGCGATTTCTATCTTTGTACTAAAATATAGGTCATCCAGTGCAGGCTCTTTAACCCCGTAACAATGCAATATCTGATTCACAAAATAAGGCAATGGTATATGGATGCATAAGTTTCATTTTGAAGAAGATATCTGATGAATAAATGGTATATACCTGTTATAATAAAACAGAGATCGTAGGTGCCTCCGACGTCTATCACTTTCCCTATTGAAAAAGAAGAAAAAAGAATAATAATTCAAATACTCACATATTTAATGTCTTTCATATATTCCACATCATCTTTACATTCACATGAACGGATATTTTATGATCTTGTCAAACAAAAAAGCGAAATGTTGCTATGACTACAAACTCTTGTTATTTGCTGTTTGACATCGTGCTTATGACATCATAACCATTGTGACAATAAGATTATTTTCCAAAACATTTGTCAGAATTATGAGTTTCTTTTTATATCGATATTTCAGCTTTCAAGATTATTTTTTTATACTATGACATCCTCAACATGTAACGAATAAAATACAAATATAAGAATTGCACGGAAAAAATATATGTATAATTCTACACGATTTAGAGATTGATTACTTGTATATCCACAACATGTAGTAATTTCTTCAAAAATGTTAATCGTCACCAATATTTATGGATTAGCATATTTCATCTATTGTTCAAATAAAAACAGAAATATACAATAGTTATTTTCCACAGTATCATATCGTAATTGGCAGTATTTATTTTTATTTGTGTTAGTGGACGGTTTAGCAATCTTTAAATAGCTACTCTAAATTTGTGTAGTCGTTGTAAATGTTTCTTACCTACAAACGAAGGTCCTATAAATATACAGATCCCCATAGCAGCAAACTCAATTCCAGTGGCGGAAGCAAAATGTTGTAAACCGACCAGTTTTATATTAATGATATTAAGAATCGAGAAGACGGAATCGCCGTAGAATCCAAGAAATATACAATAGATAAGAAGTCCTCCGAATGATGAACCGTATATAGGGAGTAACATACTGGCCAACGCCAGAAACGTGAACATTCCGAACAGAAGCGTTGTCTCTTGTACATTGTGATTATTAACGTTCACGAGTGACGATACTGACAGTCTTGCAACAAGCGAACAAACTCCTCGCACATTCAAAAGATAAGAGGCCTCCATAACAGACAACCCCATCGTCGTCACATAGTTGGGAAAATGTAAATACATGACAAACACACCGAGCTGGGTCAAACACAGACAACCGGCAAAGCATACAAACCCAGGGTTCTTCATAATTCTAAGCCAACTTCTAAAACCGGCAGGTACTGATGGTGTAGTTTTCCTGTTCTGTGCAAGTGATGTATGTTTCCGGGATTCTTCAAGGTAGGAGGGGAAATACATAAACCCAAGAAAGCATGGCTGCAGTGCTATACCTGCTAGAAGTACGAAAAATATTCGGTTCCCATAAAATTCTCGGATCATTTCTATCGCAGTTGGCATGAAGAGACCGCCCAAAGAAATCCCTGAAGTTGAAAAGCCACTTGCCATATTTTGACGTAGTTTAAAGTTATAACCCACAACAAAATATGCTGCTGTATTGGTCATACTAGATCCGATACCTGAAATATATGACATAGCTATTCAGGTCTTAACCGATATAGGAATTAGAAAAATAATTAGTAAACTCTTAATGAAAAAATAAAAAGCACAATTAACATACTTATATAAATAAATAAAACTTAACCCAAATAAACATGTTAGAGAAAACACGTAATAAATTTTCACTTTATCATTATTCATCCATAAGAAAAACAACCACGTTTCCTGTACCTGCCAATACACCGTAGGAGAATATGACAATATCAAGAGACACGGGGAACGCACAGACAGCAAGGCCAAGTGTGAAGAGCAGTGAACCGGTTACCGTGACAACACGACAGCTGTACTTATCCACCAACACACTGGTAACTATACCTGTACAATGAAGGAGGTTCATACAATAACTATATTATCGATATATTTCCCTATTTTCTTCTTTAGCTTAGTAAACTCTGACTGCGTATAAGTTAACGAATAACAGTGAAACAAATGTTCGGCGGATTGATTCATGTTTACAATATGGCGAATATGAGAAATAACAACAATTGCTTTATTCCTTCAATATCTGGAAACATATAACATATTCATGATCCATCATGTCTAGTTACACAACAACGGGCTGCTGACAAGCTACTTATTCCTTTGATGCACATTCAAATTTCCTTGTCTGTAAAGTAAACAATTATGGCTTTGTTTAGGAACTCTCGACCGCGTTACTACCGGAGCAGTTTGTCAATGCGTGTACACAGACCAATACAAAAGTAGAAAAGCAATTTTGAAGGCCCTCTCAGATTAATTAAATTAAAATTCAAAAGCTATAAAAATAGAATAATGCTATTCTCTTTATCATTTTCTAACTTTACGCACATACCGGTGTAGATTCAATTGAACTATATAATCCTAGCCTCACGGCCACCGTAGTTACTATCTTAGCAACCAACTGTGGTTTCTTTTCTGCAGTATTTAAACAATATTTTCGGAAGTAAATATAAGAATTGACCCATATACGCCATACAAATGAAGTTCAATGCTAAATTAATGAAAATTCAAGAAGAATATTATTCAATCGTTATCTACCAAACATCATACATTACTAAATCATTGACCAACTGATGTACCCACCTCCGGCAGTATTCGCACATGCAAATATAGAGCCAGCCAGCGACGTCCTTAAGTTTGTATCCTGATATCTGTCTAATAGTGCCAAATGGATGATGCCAAGAGTCCCAATGAAGATTCCTTGTATAAACATGACTCCAAAAGCTGCGATCAGGACCATCCAGGACCAGCCTTTATCAGGTGATGTCAACTTCATCACCTATTTATCAAGATGCAAGTAGCACTCCTGAAAACAACAAGAGAGCGGTGATATCAACAAAACAGTAATTTGAGCTCAAACTCAATAAACAAGTGCAAACAAATAAACAAAAGAAATATTTACATAAAGACATGGGAAAAAAAGTACAGGGAGCAAAAGACCAGGTGTTCTGGAAGGGTAAGCGTCTTATTCTTTATCGAGGCCACTTGCCGTGTCAAATCTATGTCAAATGTGAGTAATGTAACGTCCTCACACTGAGAACTCTCGTAGTGACAATAAAACAACTGGGCACAATAATGAGCTACGACCTCAATTAAGCATTAATGGATTCGCCATTTATTCAATTAAAACGTGCTCTACTGAAGTAAGCATCTCATTAACTAACCTAGATACAAGGGTGTCCCTTAAATATTTATAAGGAATATAATGAAAGCCATGTGAAGTAGGTAAGCATGGGGAAAATGTGATAAAGCGACCGTCTTAAAACGAGCAGCTTCCAGTTTGTGTCGTATGGTACATTCTGGTTCATATATGTCTGTTTATAAACCGTTATGTTTATTCCCGATATTGTTGTCAGCTATTAAATTCGAAGATAAGTATGTGGTAAAAGTGTACAGTAAACCTGAGCGTGCATATTGAAGACAGGCGATAGGCTAAGGACACTGTTCTGATAACACACTGTATATATAGATTTTATGATTTGATTTATACTGTTTAAGCTACCACACGCTCCCACAATTATTCAAAATTGATAATCAGTAGAATAATCTGCTATCTGATTATTGTCCCTACAAAACTGATGTTATACTTACAAGGACCAGCGAGTATGTGTAACGAGCAATGAATGTCTTACATTGCTATAATACTGCAGTTCCAAACGCGTTACCAACCTCGACTCGTAGCTGTGCTATTTCACAATATTATGATGGTGGCCGGTCAATGCCAAAGAACAAATATTGTAATCTCGCTCCTTCGACCTACAGTCGACAATGCGACAACGCGATAATTCGACGGCGTGGGAGTGAAAACGCGAGAGCACGACAGCAAGGAGCGAGAATACGAGATTTGTGTTTTTGACACTTATCTCTCTATCTCGCCGTCGTATTCTCGCGTTGTCGCATTTTCGCGGTATAAAGTTGAGAGTTTGCACAAACGGTGAAAGGCCAAGATTCGATGACCAAGAAGCCACTGGCTAACTAATCTTTGCACCAAATTTATTTGTCAGGTCAGCAGGCAAATATAACAGGTGTGAAAAAGTTCCCGATTTTTATTATCATGTGCCACATAACGCGTATCACGATAAATATAAGTCAACATCACGCGTATCACGATAACTGTAAGACAACATCACGCGTATCACGATAACTGTAAGACAACATAACGTGTATCACGATAACAGTAAGACAACATAACGCGTATCACAATAACTTTAAGACAACATCACGCGTATCACTATTCGGTATTATCACTTAACATTTTGAAATATGAATAGAAATCATACCAGGTAGAACAGGATAGTGATATTTGCGACGAGAACGATATCAACAGTGACTAGATATCTGACGATTATATTGTAGAGAAGTGTCAGCGAAAGTATTATGAACCACCTACCATTTGATGTAATTGCATTTATGAAATTTTAACTTCATGCCTATTTATTATAAATGCTGCTCTTTTTTAATGGGTTTGGAATATACACCTAAGTACAGGACAACGTTGAATGCATTTTTGTGATTTCGAATCAATTAATCTAATTCAGACATTGTAATATATTATAGTGTTTTATATTTGTGATCTTTTGTTTTTGGCAGTGATTGTTTTCTTGAAAGCATTAATATTAGTTTAAACAGTATTTTATTCAATATATGGCTGTGACAAAATAATACAAAAATGAACAAAGAGGATTCGAAAACAAGTACATAAGTAATTATATCAATTCGTCTCCTTATTAATAAACCTGGCAGTAGCACTAATATCAAATGATAATGATATAAATATCACTTCTATTTCACTCAAAGTATTATATTACAACTATTGTATCAAACCGATGTTATTATAAGTTATGTCGCATAAAAACGTTATACATTTGTTAATTGATATTTATTAAAGTGGAACATGTATATCAAACAAAATGTTTGGAAAGGTAACTATAGATTGAAATTATGTACGGTGTTATTTACTGATAACAACACGCGACACACTCACTATAGTTTAACTTTATTTCATTGTTATTATCATTATGAGTGTTTGGTAATAAAACAATTCAGTTCATTTTATTTCTTGTATCAACATCTCGATACAGGGAATACCTTGCCCATACCATTCACCCCGCTAGTAGTTGAGACTAGACCTCATAATTAGGGAGCTGGCCCTGTGGCCTTGTGTAAACATTCATCACTGTCAATGATCCAAATGATACCAGGATACACAAATGTCTTTGAATATGAGGTAAAGATTGACGGGAGACTTCTGGTCTGTAACCTCTATCCATGATTTAACTGTCGATTTGGAACTGTATCCATTCATTTACTAACACGTTCGAGCACAGAATGAAAAGAGGGAAAGACCGGCGCAGGTTCGGCACCGGACTTAATCCGGCCACCCATGGTATTATCGGTTTTGAGCATATATACACACGATTTGGACCAACTTAGGTTACTCGACCGAATGGAATATTAACATGAAAAAAACAGTGTGTTAAACTCGATTATAACAATACAAAACGGAAAAAGATATTTTTTCAGCAGGAAAAAGCATGACTTCGTATATTTATCGATATTACGACGTGGCCCGAACTTTCTCAGGATTATCAATCAGAACATGCCCAAGGCACGTTTAATCATCTAATCTCCCGAAAGAAAAAAACCCATCTTCTTCATGTAGAAAATTGGTGCATACAATGTTTAAGCAAGACTATTTTACATACTGTATTATTTTGGATTATCAACAGTTATTTCCTGAGCATACAATCAATAACAAGATATAATACAGGACAAATATCGAAATTAAACTAACGTCGTTTCACTCTCTATTAGAAAACCCTACTAAGGCTCTAGCAGATGCAAACATGTAGCACACTCTGTCTTTCCTCGAAAGTGATTAATGGACTCCGATTGCTGTTTCGGCATTGTTTTCAGATATTTTATTACCATGGGTCATTTCAGGTCACAGTGTCTGATAACGACATTTAAATGCTTTCATATCTTTCTGTATAACCCTTTCTGTACCATTTGTAAGGAAACATAATGAAATGAAAGCAACGTGCTTTCCTATTTTTGTGTACCAAACTGCCGTACAGAATAAAATAAAAGCAACATGCTTCTCTAACTTTGTGTACCATACTTAGGTACAGAATGAAATGAAAGCAACATGCTTCTCTATCTTTGTGTACCATACTGCGATACAGAATGAAATAAAAGCAACATGCTTCTCTATCTTTGTGTACCATACTGCGGTACAGAATGAAATGAAAGCAACATGCTTCTCCATCTGTGTGTACCATACTGCAGTACAGAATGAAATGAAAGCGACAAGCTTTCTTTTTATTCTGCCGGCGTTGTGTATACAGATTCATGTGAAAGTATTTGAGATTTAAAAATAATGTTTCTAATCTATATGTTCTACACATGGTACATAAAGAATTGTTTTTTATTTCTTTGTTTACCGTGGTACACTTTTATGCGTTACACAAAGAAACGATTTTTCTTATCATTTTGTACAACGATACACTTTGATGTGGTACACAATAACATAACAAAATCTATTCACTTTTCCGGCTCTTGTTGGCCATCGTATAAATGGTTTATATACACATACATTCCATCACTGAATGCCATACTTTACAGAAGGAATAATAGAAATGGGCCGAACCTATGGAACGCAAGACTGTCTTATCTGCATTGTCTGTATTATGTTGGGTTAACATATCATTATGTTGGGTTAACATGTCATTATGTTGGATGGATATGTCGTTATGTTGGATGGACATGTCGTTATGTTGGATGGACATGTCGTTATGTTTGGTGGACATGTCATTATGGTTGATATGCCATTATGTTGGGTTAACATGTCATGGTGCTGAGCTAAAATGTCATGGTGTTGAGTTGTAACAGCATCGTGTTGAGTATTCATGCCATGATGTCGTGTATTCATATAAGGATGTTTAGTTGAACCAGCATCGTGTTGAGTATTCATGCGATGAAGATAAGACAGTCGTGGCGTTCAATAGAACCTGCTCCCGTCTCCCGTAATGATATCGGCCTTGGCTCTATGCACCCACCTATTTGTACTGTTAAAGGAAGACCGGCGCGCCAAGTTTACTATTTTTGCTAATTAGGGTGTTATGACTAAGATTCAATTGGATTGTAGTAATCCTGTTTCTGTATTTCACCTGCTCAAGGTGATGTCATATTATCTGACACTCGCCAACGTCAAGAAACCCCGTGCCAAAGGGGCTACCTATCATTAGAATGCAGCTTTAATGTATTGATTGAGTGTGTAATAAGGCATTTCAAACAGCTCTTGTTCTGGCTTGCTCAGCATCCAATTATCTGATCAGATAACACCTTGTAAAACAACATTGAAGGTTTGGAGAGATACTTTTATTGACAAATGATTTTCTGCTCAGACAGTACGCACTATCAACTTCCTAAAGCGAGAATGTAAGAGGCGCGAGAGCAAATTACAAATCTCGTGATATCGCTCCATCGACCTGTAGTCGACAAAGCGGGAATACAACGGCAAGGGAGCGAAAATACGAAGGCAAAGGGAGAGGATTAGTCTTGCTCCCTTGGCGTCGTATTTGACATTGTCGCTTTGCCGACTAAGGTCGTGGAGCGAGACCACGAGATTTGTAATTTGGCCCTAACTGGCCAGCTTGCATATGTATCTGTATGTCTTTGTCTGTGTTTACAACCACAAGTTAGCACGACGATACTTTGTTTCTTTTCACTTTTGACATAAAGGATATTTTTGTTTAGTTTCACACATATGTTATGTATTTGCGTATGATAATCTCGACAACCTATTTCGTAACTATTTACATATTTATCATTTGGGATAACTTAATTTAGCCAAACGTATAAAGGTAGTCGAGGTTTACTAATAAGCAATATAGAGTATATTCAACGAAGGTATTCATTGTAATCAAATGCAAGTGAAACATTTACATAATTTTGCCGCATATCCACTATTAAGTTATAAACAAAATTGCACGTCACTTAATTTCAATATACATGATTGCATCACTTACTTTTACTATACCGAATATCGGTCGTGATATTATGTATGTGAGTTATATGAAATATTGTGTAATGTTATATAAACCTTAACACATCAGGTATATCAAGTAACTAAACCTCGGCACCTTTCAAAATATGATGATTACTCTGCTGCCACTATTGTAACACTTTAGATGTATATCTTTTCTTATCTCGCCTGCCTACTCTTTCCTTTTGCCTTTTGGTGGTTTCTCCGTTGACTAACCGTCTTCATTTAACTACAGCTCTTTTGCCGATGTTTAATTACATATAAACAGCAAACAAAATAGGGTCGGACAGGTCAGATGTCGCTAGGAGTAGAACTATTGCCTGGTTATTTCGGCGACGTGTAAGGCTTTTTGAGGTAATATGTTAGTTAATAGTCTGTGAAATGTAGCTTTTTATGTTTAAAAGACTCGCGATCGACAAGGTAAGCATTGGTAATCATATATATGTTGACACCTGAGAGCGTTCAGATATATACAAAAATGTCATCTGTTCACAATGTACTTAGATAAACTTACTTGTGACGTTCCGATGTGAAATACATTTTCGAGGTAGGTGTGATGCTCTTACATTCCAGTGAAAATGAACGCTGAAAATTTATTTTTTGTGCAAGGTTTTTACTTGACACTGTGACTCGTCAGTCGTTTCTATGCCTGACAGACCGAAAACAAATTTTTAATTATTTTAATGTTAACTAATATGGAAATTATGATTGTTTTATAACTAAAATTGTCTCATTTTGTTTTCGTTTATATTTGTACATTTTTGTTAAAATAGAATAAATTTCAACCGTTCAGACCCGGATCTATTTGTTTTCATTGTTAAGCGTTGGTGGTTTTCTTGCTAGGATATTTTTGAGTATCTGATTTTTTTTCCATGGTAAACATACCCTTTATGAACATGGTTATTTCAACTGGTTGAGCCATGGACCACTTGTTTGATTTTGACATGTTTGTGTTACATTTGTAAGGGCAATGCAGGAATACATTAGGTTGTTTGCCGTTTGTCACTATACTATTCTGAAATAAGACTTGCTGGAGAGTATTTGTACCTGATAAGTTGGTGTATCATTGTATAGATTGCTATCGTCTGATAATGTAATATTCGTACACTGAACGAAAACGTTAACGTGACTCGCATAAGCACAGCACAGTACAAGTACGACTGGATGGTAGCATACACCTTTCATATAACCCCCATGTAATTTACAATATGACTCGCAAGGGCTTTAATGTACTTTTACATATTGACGTTCTATATGTGGCATATCAATATACGTAATGTAATAAGCAAACAGTTTGTTGATCACCGTGTTTATATACATATATTTACATTTGCATGGCATTGTCACTATATAGCCTCTTTGAAAGCTGTGTCGTTGGTGGGACTTTAACTACCATGCCGCACGAGATATAGTTCTTAGCGTATTAATACAACACTGACCGGAACTACAATATCCAATGTAAATAAACATGACGGCTGCTGAAATATCGCTAGGCATTGTGAGATTTGACAATGTCATTATAAATTTATGTGCAAAATAAAAAATAGAATAAAAAAATACTTTTATAACAACAAAAACAATATCAAGGTCTGCAATATCGTACAAAATGCACATCGGTTGAAATCACCAATGCCGGCAATGGAAACAATTTTAACGCTCATGAAATTTATCAAATATATCGTCTGTTACACTGCACTGATCAACAGGGGTTCGTTACAAATGTCTGAAATACACATATTTTATAGACCTACTGACACATATGTTACAGACCTACTGATATGAGTCACAGCACACATAAACATTTCAGACATTTGTAATGAACCCCTGTGCTCTGGCCGCATGATCACTCATTTCAAACGCTTTCAGTTTCACGCGTCTCGCAGCCACTGTTTTCTCAGTTTCTGACGACATGTCAAGTAACGAGGCGGTTATAGAATATGCAGACTACAGACAAATAAATTCACGCCTGGATTCTTCACAAAATGAGCAAAGAGAAAAGTTCGAATTTACTTTCAAAAATAACTCCCTCGTGGAGGACAAGGTCGGATTTATGGTGTTCACTGTATTTATCCATGCGCTAATTTGTTCAGGGGAAAAATCGAAACAGTTTCAAATCTAACTTTCAGCTCAGAGTTCTATTGATAAACTTAAATCACCTTATAGACACATCATACGCAATTGTATTAATACTGAATTGTGGAATAACATTGAAGTGTTTGTTAAAATTTCAAAGTACTACTTTGTTTGCCAATCAGCACGCGACAAACACGCTGTTCAAACTATTGAACGAAATTGTTTGGACTGTCGATAAGGCGGGCATTTTAAATTTTAAATATGAATTATAAGTTAAAAAAGAACATAAGAGGCAGAGAAAACGTAAATATAAGTATTGAACTGTTTTTGTATGGTATTTATGATCTATTTTAATGACACAGCTATCGCGCACTATGTTGTTTGCTTGCAAAGCTGTGTCATTCAAATAGATCATAAATGCCATACAAAAACAGTTCAATGCTTAAAGGGGCATCACGGTGAAGTAACTTTATTTTTTGTCTTTTTTTTCAAATACTACATAAACATATCAAATGAGATTCCTTATGGAAAATAACGATCGGATTTGGCTGAAATAGATTCATAACAAGAGGCCCAGAGGGCCTGTATCGCTCACCTGAATATGTTTAAAATAATTGGTATGAAGTAGTTGCTGTAAATACATATGAAATTTCAGAAAGATCCAACCAGTACTTGAGATATGGCGAGAACAAACTTCAAACAGAGCCCCACCCCTATGCAACCTAGGGGGGGTCATACCCACCAATTATACAAAATTGAGTCCCCTTGGTCCATTGATGCTCTAGACTAAATAAGGATAAAATCCCATAATCCCGATGGTTGGAGTAGGGTTTCAAAGGTTTTAACTCTATTTCTCCAATTGAGCCCCGCCCTTCTGCCCCCTGGGAGACCACACCCACTGCTTATACAAAATTGTTTCCCCTTCACCCAAGGCTGCTTCATACCAAATTTGGACAAAGTCCTGTCTTTCCTACAGAAGAAGAAGGATTTTGAAGAATTTGCAATGTTTCCCCTATTGGGCCCCTCCCTTCTGCCCTATGGTAGAATTCGGATTATAAAGGTTTTACCTATATTCCCCCTATTGTGCCCCGCCCCTCAGGTCCCAGAGGGGACACACCAACCGTTTATACAAAATTGGTTCCCCTTTACCAAGGATGTTCCACACCAAATATGGACCAATTCATACAGAAGAAGGATTTTAAAGAATAATCTGCTATGTTCCCCCTATTGGGCCCCGCCTCTCAGGCCCCTGGGGGGCCATACTCACGGTTTATACAAAACTGGTTCCCCTTTACCTAAGGATGCTTCAGACCAAATATGGACAAAATCCCCTCATTCCTACAGAAGGAGAAGGATTTTAAAGAATTTGCTATATTTCCCCTCCCTATTGGGCCCCGCCCCTCAGCCCCCAGGGGGGCCAGGCCCACTGTTTATACAAAATTGGTTCCCCTTTACCCAAGGATGCTCCACACCAAATATGGACCAAATTCTTTCATTCCTACAGAAGAAGAAGGATTTTAAAGAATAATTTGCTATGTTTCCCCTATTTGGCCCGGCCTCTCAGGCCCCTGGGACCCACACACCCACGGTTTATACAAAATTGGTTCTCCTTCACCCAAGGATGCCTCAGACCAAATATGGAACAAATCCTTTCATTCCTACAGAAGAAGAAGGATGTTAAAGAATTTGCTATATTTACCCTATTTGGCCCCGCCCCTCAGCCCCCAGGGTTGCCAGACCCACCATTTATACAAAATTTGGTCCCCTTCCCCCAAGGATGCTTCTGACCACATTTGGTCAAAATCTGCTCAGTCGTTCATGACTAGTAGCGTATAAAGGAAAAGTTGACGGACGGACGGACGACGTTTGTTCAGGGATTTCCCTCTACTACCGCATGCGCATAACACACCATTTCTTTGTAAACAAAATGACTGACCGTGTGAAGTAAGCGAAAGAAAAGTGTTGTAACGTGTCAGCTACGAAACGAAAAGTTGCAAAATGGTCAAAAGATAGCGCAAGGAGTACGTTACGGAATCATTATTGCAGGTGGGCAGTATTCAAAGGAGAAAATAACTGCTCTAGCAGTTAGTACGGTGCATGTATTCTTCCGGATAGCCGGTTAAGCTGAAATGGAATCGACAGAAATGCTAGCGCTGTTTATGTTATGAATAAATATCTAAAACTATTAAGCTCGCTAGTATCTTTGTCTGGGTTTGAACACAGATGAACTTTGTTTAATATGTTAATGGGCATTTATCGGAGAGAGTTTACTTTGTGTTTCTATGATTATACAGTGGTTTATGCGAAAGGAAGGGATAAGTGACTGGTTAGTTTGATGTTGCCATGAGGCCCTCCAAGGGATAACTGTTGTGAAGGCCCACAGCGTATTTTCGGGGTCATCAAGATACGTTCGCTATTAGATTTACATAATTTATAATATTAACGGGTTCAGTAAAATGGTATGATTTGATTATATTGCTGAATTAAACGATTATTTTTGGTTTTACATGCAAGATTTAAATTAGTACTAATATGAATACCCGGCCTCCTCTGCCCCGGCAATATATATAAAAAAAACACCAGAAAGGTTTGTCCCATGGTTGAGGGAAGGTGTACATGTTTAGCCCCGTACCATCTGTACCGGTCACATTCTGGTACTAAATTGCAATATATATTTATAAATATCTACTTTATGTTTATGCCTATTATCATTGTTGACATTTAATTGTAAATGTATGACGGGAGAAGGCTGTGATAAATTGTAAAAACTTGTGCCCCATCCCTTGTTCAATTTTATTGGCAACAAATATGTTTAAAGCTAGATAAATTTAAATTCTGAATATTGGCAAGCGTGCAATTAACTTCTAATGATGAATAATTACTGTTCAATAAGTTTGAATACGGACTCAGAAATCATAATACTTGGTTTCATAGCGCGGTAAGAAGTTGCAGTTGCCTGACGGCCCCTCTCTGGGGGCCCCTCTGGAAACCGTTTCATCTCGCTCAGACCACTTGTGTTTACTGCCGAGTCAGGTGTCGTTATCGGCGCTATTTTTAGCAGGGCTTTCCCGAACAATTCAAGTAGTCAAACTGGACATTTGGAACGGACTATGAATATGGGGATAGCGTGGTAACATAAGTGGAAGTGGTAACATAAGTGGAAGTGCATACAATATATACATTCATTAAAAAAAAATGGGTCTTCACGTGATGTCCATTTAAGTATTTCTTGTACAAAGAGTGGGTAGGTCCTCTTTATAAATGCACTGGACGTAAAGAATGTCGACAGGAAGCACATCATTTGTTTCCTGAATCTCTGCATATCTTATACTAACTGAGAACGAATGATGTTATGGCATAATTGTAATTCATTAACATAGTTTTTGCCATGCACGTACATCAACGGAGACAAGTTGCCAAGAGTATGTTATTAGCACTAGCGAACTTACTTGCTCCGGTCAATCCGCTGGATTTCTGGAGAGGAAGGGTAACAAGCTAGAGTAGTGTCCCTTATGCCCCTGCACTCAAGAAAAGTAAAGCGATACATTCTCTTGCATAACAGCCCAAGAAATTGTATCGGGTAACTTAAATAACAACATATCGTATAACTGAATAAATAACAAATCTTTATACAATGTGTGTATTTACCTATAGGTAAGGGAAGTTCTTTCCACATGACTAAGTGTTAAAACGTTTTCAGTCGCGCTTGCTGATATGACTTAAGGTGGCTCAACACACCACGAAAAAATGGATAAAAACCATTGAAATCTAACTATTGTGTTTCCTATGATTACCCAATAACTTCCGTGACCTTAATATAGCATCCGGCAAGGTCATATTTTTTTCCCCCCAAAACCATGGAAAATGCCGATTTTTCAAAATCAAATGTTCTCAACTTTTTGGAGGCTGCATAATTATGCATGTTCACGTAACAAATAAGGACAAGTAAAAAAAGTTTCAAAATTGTATTTGGAACTATTTCTTTTTTCAACAAAATAACACAAAAACATCAAAAACGGGAATTTCTCCCAAACTGACGGTCAAATATGTATAATTTTGTCTGTAACATATTCTACAAATATCATACTATTAATGAACACTGTTAAATTGAATGATAAATGAATAATGAATTAGATATTTTCAAAATTGAACAATTATGACATTGAAATTTCCTTTTGAGAGTTATCTTTCTTGATTAAACAGGAACTTTTTTTCATATGGCAGTTTTAGCCAGTGCACTTTCCAAACCATAACTTTTTGTTCCCAAATGAAATAAACAATGATTTATAACAATTAACTATAATGTTTCAAAATAGACAAACAATATACATTGATGATCTTAGCAAAAGTACAATAAATATGATACAAATAATCTGATGTTTTGGCACAAACACACCAGAAACTATATTCAAAAAACAAAAATTCAAAACATATTACCAACAAGCATGGAGTTTGAGTCAAATATGCACTTGATTATGCTTTGTTTGTATACTTTTTTGTGCATACAACGAAAAGTTAATATATTGTGAAAAATTGATGAAAACAAAATATTTGATGTAAACAGGTTTTATACAATTTACCAATAAATATAATTTAGGGAGAAAAATGATCAATAATTTTGTTCACGATAGCCTTGTTTTTTGTCACTCTTACAACATTAAATGAATTTTTTTCTTTTAATACATTTTCAAGACCTTCTGATCCTCCCCTTTCAAAAGCAAGTTTCAAGTGGTTATATGAGAGTCCTGACTAGGCAATTTTTGTAATCATATACTGTGACAGTATATCTAAAAGAGGCTCAGTTGATGGTCACCAAACACATGAGATGGTATAGCTTTTAGTCCAGATTTTAAACTCTCAGGATTGTCTGTATTTGATTTAACAGCATATGCAAAACATTTACTTAAATGTTTGATTGTCTTTGGGCCCAAGAGGGTGTATTTTTTCTCCTTTTTCAGTTCATAAAGCTTACTAGTGAAGTTTTTCTTTGTGTGATTGAAATCTGAACATTCCTTGAGAAATGGATCAAATAATGTCTTTGCTTTAGCATGTGTAGTTGTATCGTTATCCATCACTATGTTGTCAACATGGTAGCCCTTCTTATCTAGGTCTTGCAGCATAGTTACCGCCATGTCAGCTTCCATTGCCTTGGATGATGACGACCAATTCTTTCTACAATCATGTTCTGTTACTTCGGTATTTGTTCTAGCAGCAACATCACAAAAGCGACACTGCTTGCACCTAACTGCATAAGCAACAACTTTTCCTGTTTCTCCTCCTATCATAGATCCATGTCCTACAATTAAATGTAGCCATTAGAAACCCTATAAACAAAACTTGGGAAATACATGAAGAACATAGTGACAATACCATCAACCAATACTTTTGCTCAATTCTCATTTTTAATAACATCAAAAAAATTATGTATTAGAACCTTTATTTGAATTTAATGTTATTGAAATATGGAAAAGTATTAAAACTATATAAAAACTGTGCTAAATATATTATGTTTTGGTCTTACCAGAGAGACTTGCATAATTTCTACCACTCCCACGTGTTTGCCATCCTGCATCATATGAAACAGATTTTTCTATGTCTTCACCATTTTGATCGGTTCTGAAAAGGGAGACAATAAACATCAAATATAAATTGCACACAGTACTAGTAACAGGGAAGCAGCTTGGAATAACACCATAATGTCCTTACGACACGTACATGCCAATCAGCTATTTATACAAGAAAATAACAACATAAAACATGTACAGCCCTCACATTCCTAATATGGAATGTCATTTCATATTAATTTATCATTAAATGAGAACCTTCTTACCTATGTTGCTCTTTTTGTAAGGCTTCATCACATGTAGTCTCCGCCACAGATTCTAAAGCTGTTCCTGCTTCTCTCTCTCTCCTTTTTAAAGTTGTTGCAGAAATCTTGGGAATATTTAGAGCAGCAAGAATTTTGTTGATTGTAGTTTCTCCAATTCCACAATAAATAAGGGCTTTAAATTAAACCAAAATTAAATCAACATTGATATTCTTAATATATCATAACATAATTACTGGTGAATAAAAAACAAAACAAAAATGACATGTTTTAGTATATAAGCTTAGAAATTTACAAGTGAACATTTATTTCTCTACTTTACATGATTAAATTTACATACATTTATGTAACATACCATTTTCATCAGAATAATCATCATCATCATCATCTTGTTCATCATCATCCGTTACATAATTATCAGTTGGATAATCATCTAAAATAAATGTATACATCACTGAATCAATGGACACCTGACATATATCATTTATATTTGCATTGAAATATGTGTAGAATAGGTGATATTGGCACTGTAATATATTCTTATCTTATTAAATAAATACTGGGTTTATGAACTCTATGTAGAATTGAACATTAAACAATACACATGGAACAAATGCATTATAAAATATCTAGGGCCTAACATGATATAATTCTCCAGCGATTGTATTGTATTTGTAAATTACGTTATTGGACTCATATAATTTTCGACTGCTTCATAATATTTTCCCAGTGATATCAAGATAGCACAACTATATACCGCTCATTTCTATACTTTCCATATTTTGTTTGCTTGATGCACTGGGTCACGTAACGATCACACATATGCTATACTGATAAAATATAAAATGGACCGGTATTTGTATTGTCTCGATAACTGGCATGCTAAACAAACTTACATTTAGTGTATGCATGGTCATGGTGCACATGGTTATTGTCCAGTTCACTGACATTGTTTCCTGAAGTGAATTTGCCGTGGTTATCTCTGTCCATTTCTAGAGCAATTGTGGACATTAGCAACGTAACACAATCAGTGTTTCTTCGGTTCTTTCAAAACAGTGGCGAAAACGACATTATTGTAAAGCGTTCAAGTGATTGAGTATGTTTTTGTATTTTTCAAAGCTGGAGAGTTACTTTTAACGGTGTATGGGCACATTTCGCTCGGAAATATTCGGTCCGTTGTACTTTTTTCGGAAGTACGTCATGAAAATGGCCGCTGATGACGATGTGTCGAGTAACCTTAAAACTGTTTATTCATATCGGAATATCACCTCTTATACCGAAATGCGTATCTTGGCTGTTCAAGATGACACGGACGGTATCTTGATTAAGGTTGTGGATTTACTGTGTTATAAAAAGATACATGTTGAATGTGTGATTTCCGTAGGATTTCCATACCAAAAACAGCGAGTGCAATACATACTCCATTACTTCTAGAATTATCTGTGAAATATTGATATGGAAACAAATTTCAATGATGAATTTTATTTTATTTCAACATTCATACATCGCTTATTATTTATTCTCCAATATTCTATAAAAGGTTGTAGCATACAGCTGGCAGGATAGGTCTTTGTGGTAGGATGGCTGACAGATAATTTACTTGCACAGCTAGCGCTAGAGGTCACTCCTCAGAAGGGCACTTCCGGTTCAGGTTTCGGAACACCTCAAGTATCTTCCAGCGTCGTTGCTACACAGCCGTTACAGTGTGAGACTAATAACACTGTCTATTGTTTTAAAGGTGACGTAAATAATTCGCCGATTATACAAATAAAAAATCAACATAACTTTTCATTCGATGTTTTTATGTATTCCATATAATCAGTGTAAAAACATCGTCCGCGCGTGTCCAGGTGATCATTCTTTGTTCACTGGATAATTTGACTTTATCGTAAAATTGACGGTGTTTATTCGTTCGTGTTCAGGAAAAGTATAGGTCTAATGTACCCCGCTGCAGGTCGTAAGATGCGGCTACTGTGAGGGTTCCTGCAGCATTGGGGATTGTCTCTCTTTTGTGTCTTCTTAAAAACACAGAATTGTTCTGCTGCCATCATTGTAACACTTTCTTTTCGCGCTTCCGTACTTTTCGAAGAGTCTCCCAAGACACGTGTTCATATGACCTTAATAATGGCTTTCGCGAGGACATTTACACACCTACAGCCACACAAACCCAGAAACAATTTGTCATGTGCCTATATACTTCCAATTGCCGTATAGAAATGTATCTCTTAATTGAGCTATTGAGCCATGATCAAATAAGATCTATATACATGTACATACGTATGATATTTGTTTTCTTATTCATTGTCACTTTTTGGGCGACATTTTTGTTAAATGTTGTACTGAGCGGATCCATACATTAAACATAACAATATATGAGATACAAGTATACAGTTTAGCAATAACATCACAGCGCTTTAAGTCGGCGATCCTCAATTTGAACATAGACTGAAGGTGTCAGGGCTGCAAAAGTACAATCCAACTTTAGTCTAGGTTTAGACAATTGCACCGCCTGATTATAGCGCTTTAATGTGATCGTATGTAATCCAACATGTTGGGAGAATGGGTAGCACATCATAATTGCACATCAATGTTTCCAGACAACTCCCTGGGTATTTAATATGATATGCTGCGTACAGATTTATTCGTACTTTAGATACAATATGGGCTCAACAAAATTATATCTCACAACTTCAAATTACAGTTTGAGAAGTATACATGTAAAGGAATTGGACCTATCTACACTTAATTACTGTTGTAAAGTGCCACTCGCAGACTAGAACTATCGACTGAGCAACAGCAATGGCAGGAAACAAGGTATATTACAGTACTAGAATCCCGCTCAGCCGTTCGTATCAGTCATTCATATAAACTCATGCATAAAAAGATTATTTTCCAGATTCTCTGTGTTGTTTATCGGGTTTAACATTTCCTGCTGATGTATTATCAGTGTTTGATCATTTCATATTTAAAGGTTCGTTTTGTATAAGTTTCGATCTTCTTCGCTGGAATTATTTTGTTCGAGAAACACATCTAATACTTGATCGCCCTGTACGAGCTCTTTCCGATGTGGTGATTTTAATGTCCCCGCTATAAGACTTAGAAATCCAGCTAGTAGAAGAATGGCACCTGAAAAATAATAAGATGCAATGAGCAAACCTTTATTGCGATTTAAATATGTACGGTCCTGCTATGACTATGAAAATGTAAGTTGATGGAATCGAAAACAAAAACATTGCTTAATGACACAAGTGATATACACATGCATGATCTTAATAATTTATGTTTACTTTTTCTAAATGATTGTTTAGAATTATTATGTTTGAAATTTATATCACTTGCTAAATTAAATATAGTAGAAAAATAATACAATGTCAAGATAAGTATGTAAAACATTTTTAAATGGGAAAAACATGTAAATAATAGGTTTACCGAAGGAACACATACTACAAACCTTGTGGTTAGAATGTAAAAACCTCAGCATAACTAACCTGTAACACTGAAGCAAAACGTGTATGTTCCCCCAAGGTCAATCACGAGCCCTGTCGACAACAAACCATTAAATGAGTAAACCAGTGTCAAAAAGTCGAATTAAATGAGAGTTAATGTGCGACACACCAGTTCGAAATGTATCCATGGAAGGTTGGATATCCAAATAAAATGTATCCATGGAAGGTTAAATATCAAAATAAAATGTATCCATGGAAGGTTAGATATCAAAATAAATGTATCCATGGAAGGTTAGATATCCAAATAAAATGTATCCAGGGAAGGTTGGATATCGAAATAAAATGTATCCATGGAAGGTTGGATATCCAAATAAAATGTATCCTTGGAAGGTTAGATATCAAAATAAAATGTATCAATGGAAGGTTAGATATCCAAATAAAATGTATACAGGGAAGGTTGGATATCGAAATAAAATGAATCCATGGAAGGTTGGATATCCAAATAAAATGTCTCCATGGAAGGTTGGATATCCAAATATAATGTATCCATGGAAGGTTAGATATCCAAATAAAATGTATCCATGGAAGGTTAGATATCAAAATAAAATGTATCCATGGAAGGTTAGATATCGAAATAAATGTATCCATGGAAGGTTAGATATCAAAATAAAATGTATCCATGGAAGGTTAGATATCCAAATAAAATGTATCCATGGAAGGTTGGATATCCAAATAAAATGTATCCATGGAAGGTTGGATATCCAAATATAATGTATCCATGGAAGGTTGGATATCCAAATAAAATGCACATGGTGGCATTTTTATATATATACATGTATAAACTCACCTACAAGGGTTGGTCCCACAAAAATCCCGATTCCCATAACTGCAAATTCAATTCCGGTTGCTGAAGCAAAGTTGTCGTATCCAACTATGTCAATATTTAAGGCATTCAGAATCCCAATAACAGAATCACCATACAATCCTCCAAATATACAAAAAATCACTAGCCCAGGAAAAGACGTTCCGTAAAATGGAAGTAGAATACTGGCTAACGCCATGAAAGTGCAGGTCCCGAACATTAAAGTCGTGAGGTCTATGTTATAACTGTTCGAGTTCACAAAAGCTGCCAGTAAAAGTCGGGCGAAAAAGGCAAACACTCCTTTCACTGTTAGCAGGTACGAAGCCTGCATAGAAGTGAATCCCAATGTTGTTACGAATTTGGGAAAATGTAAATAATTGACGAAGGCACCCAACTGCAATAGACACAAATAGCCTATTATACATATAAAAGATGCATTTTTCAACATCCTAAGCCAGTGTAAACACACTGATTTAACCAAAGATGACTGTTTTGTCTTCTCATTGTGTGTCCGTTTCTTTCTAGAATGTTCGAGATATGCCGGAAAATATAAAGCTCCCAATACAGCTTGTTGAAGTGACATACATCCTAGAATCACAAAGATCATCGTATTTCCGTAATATGCGCGCAGCATTTCCACAACCGGAGGCATCACAAGGGATCCAAAACACATCCCTGAAGCCGAAATTCCATTTGCTATATTTATCCGTTGTTTAAAGTTGTATCCCACGACAATGAAAGCTGCCGTGTTTGTCAAACTGCTTCCAATCCCTAATGACGAAAAGAATAATGAATTACATCTAAACCGATAAGGATGAACTTGTATTGAGCTATGGGATGTCATGTTTTCAGAAGAACATCTGAACGATTCATACAGGGTCATGACTGGCTACATGTATTTCTACAAAATGAATTTCCTTTTTGGTAAATGTATTGCCCTTTTCTGAAGTACGTTAGTAATATTTGTCCTTCTCTCCATACAGATTTAAACCCAGGATGGAAAACAGACAATGAGTTTCACCTTTAGATTGTGCTTAACAATTATCTAAGTGGTTTATGTTAAGGTCCACGACACATGACCACGTTGGGATATTTATATTCGTACTCTATAGTGTTACTCAGAAGATATATTGGATCAGATTTTATATCTGCATGCTCTTTGTATAATAATTTTGTACGTTCAATTTCTATATTGATATCTTCGATGCAAAGGTAAACGTTAGGTCGATGATTAAGATATATATATTAACCTGAATGTTTTCACGTATATACATATATTTAATTGTTATACAAAAGTGTTACGAGAGTGAAGCTCTTTTTGTTTCAATGTTATCTTTCCACAAAATCAGTGCTGGGCATACCATGATCACGTGATAAATGTAATAAGTTTTACATACTAGTCACTTCATGCGATAGTATTAATTAGCAACACAGCTGGGTCAGTTACACGTACTTTGTTGAAGTCTTGGACTCAAGCAGTGGGCGACCCTACATATTATGGACAAACTAATACATTATAATTTGAAATATGCAGAATAAAAACCTTGATTTAACGTTAAAAGCAATGGGAATGATCTTATACGCAAATAATTTTGTTTTCAAAAAAGAAACTGAAACATTTATGCATAATGATTACCGGCCAGTATTCCATAGGCGAACATCACCACATCCAGAGACACTGGTAAGGCGCAGATCAAGAGTCCGACGGTAAAGAGTAGTGAACCAGTCACTGTTACCACACGACAGCTGTACCTCTCCACCAGGGCACTACATAGGATACCTAAGATAATACAAAACGAAGGAATACTGTTATATCATTAATATTTTACATCTTTATATACTATATCATTACAGTATTTAATTTTCGCTGTTTCCCAAAAAATGCTTGACTTTTCCTGATTGTATCTTATAATGTACAAAAAAGACAACCAAAAAAGTGATGACGTCGAATACCGCAACGTTTGACGCAGTATTTGTAATTCTAACTTCTCATTGGTTAAAGTTGCTGGGTAGAAATTGTTGCTCAATATTAAGTTTTGTGCAAAATTATGGTGTACCTAAGTTGTTTATACCAAACAAATGATGATCTACTAGGAAATACTAGTGCCTGAAACAAATCCTACGTCACCACATATATAGTCAAAAAAGTTATATTAGAGACGGGCTGATTTTTTAAAAGCTGTAGCACGCAGTGTGATTCATTTCTGGGTTACTGTCTTTGCGAACAAAATTTTGAATGTTTAGTCACCTGTGTGTGTTAAACTTATATATTAAGGTTGTACACTCTGCTGGTGAATTGTTTAGTCCTCAAAGTTTTCTGTAATTTTGATGGCCACAGTTTATCAATTGAGTAGTCACACTGTTCATAATATATACACTTTACAGATTATATAATATACACACTTTACAGATTATATAATTTACACACTTTACAGATTATATTATATACACATTTTACAGATTAAGATTATATAATATACACCCTTTACAGATTATATAATATACACACTTTACAGATTATATAATATACACATTTTACAGATTAAGATTATATAATATACACACTTTACAGATTATATAATATACACACTTAACAGATTATATGATATACACACTTTACAGATTATATAATACACACACTTTACAGATTATATAATATACACACTTTACAGATTATATAATATACACACTTTACAGATTATATAATATACACACTTTACAGATCATATAGTATACACACTTTACAGATTGTATACACACTTAATAGATTATTTAGTTTAAAATGAATCAGTACTCTTCTTAATTACAAATAAATAAATTAAAGGGATTTATGCATTTGTCCCTCTGTTTTAACAGTAGTTTAGACAATGTGGCAACTTATTGGCCCCTAGCATCCTTATGAGTCCTAGAAGAAGGAAACATATGTATGATACAGAGCAATTCATTCTGTCATACTGTATCTATTACAAAATCTTTAAGGTGCAGTCACTTGTGTGTGTTACGTTCGCCCTTCTTTGACAAACATTGTAAATACCTAACTGCAGGATTTTCCGCGGGGATGGTATTGTCATGATTTCGCGGGTCAGTTAGGTGATCTCGAACATAATTATGATCAGCATAATAATATGACAAGCGTACAAATGAGCCGCGACAATAAACTTCATAGCCGTGATGTCTTCGTGAAATAGTGAGCATGTGGTTGTAATGATTCATTCATATTAAGAGTTATACAGGATGTTTGAAAACAGATTATATCACACATCATTATTTTGTTGATGATTTGTAAAACAAAAACAGTTATAAAGCGTATTAATTCGACTATTTGACACTTAACTTGCCGGGTGTCCCGTCTCTGTGTTAAGACACTGCGAAAAGTAAGTTCCTTCACAAGTCAAGATCGCGAATTTGAAATCCGTGTAAATTCAATTTTCTAATTTTCGGTCACAATCGCAAAATATAAGCTTGCGTAAATAACCATTTTACGGTAAATTTGTACAAACTAGATTCCTAGTTAGATTCATGTAGTTTAGCAAACAGAGTAATTGTATGATTTAAAGCAGTTATTATGTAATTATCAGAAAAGTAAAAGCATTCCCTTTGAACATGAGTGTTATATCCATGTTCTTGAACGTCCCATATTTTACAAACAGCCATAGACATTGAAGTCTGTCTGGTGAGCATGATTATATCTACTTCCGGTTGATCGGGGCATGTAGGCAGTAATCGAAACTTACGCGAAAAAGATTGCTTTAAATCTTACCTCCAGTAGTATTCATGCAGACAAAGAGGGAACCCGCCATAGCCGTTTTCATGTTAGACTCTGCATATCTGTCAAGAAGGGCCAGATGTATGATGCCTAGAGCGCCCATAAATGCTCCCTCCACAAACATAACAAAAAACGCCGCAAATAAGGCGACCCATGACCAGCCCTTGTCAGGCTGAGAAAGGATCATCCTGGACTGTTCCTGCAATATATGCAACACTCTTTGATTCAATAAAACATATTTGCAGAATAAAGACAAACATTGACTGATGGTCTATCATTTCATTATTAAACACTCTTTATGACTGTCGAATCTTGTCACGTGATTTCGTTGATGACGCAAGTTTATTATTTGACGCTTGACGCTACATCTCTGTATGTCGGATCATGCTAAACACTAATTTCTTTCTGAGGCCATGTAAAAGTATGTGGGATTTTGTATTCATATATAAATGCATCATGCCTAGCCATTCCCATTTTGAAATGCGTAGCTAGCTAGGGAAGCCGTAAGTAGACAGTATATACATGTATATATTTTATCTGGCGGCCGGTACGGAGTCATCTGGAGGAAGCCACTTATTCATCTGTGTTTGTATAAAGGATTTGTTTGTCTAAATTCAATGTCGTACACTGTCACATAGTCGTGTGTACATGTGTATATTATATGATAATACCGAGGGTTATCGATTACAGTGTATTGTATGTATAAGTACAGAGGGGTGCCGATTACAGGTTGTTGTGAACAGAAGCAAGATCATTGGATAGTCGATGTTTATCTTCGTTTCACTGACCAATCAGAGGGTAGCTTACAAGCAGTAGTGAGAACATGTGCTAGTCAATTCGGGGCAGTCGCCATTTTTCCCACAAGGAGTGAGGTGCTAGCGAACATGATGGGCTAGAGCGAGGTTAGGAAGACTCCCCGGGGGTGAGTGTTATGTTACACTTGGATATAAATGTATATGGTTTATGTTAATAATAATGAATTAAGCTGTCAGGAAATATTTGTTCAGCTATAAGTCAAGTTAAGCGGTCGCTATCGGCGGCACTCTACTGTCTGAGTATAGTATAGCCAAGGTGGTTGTTAAGCTAAAATATTACGTGCATTGCCTCGTTGACAGGGGAATATATATGTAAATATTAGTCAATTATATCCATGTCAAGCCTAATAGATGAGTTCAGGGCAGTAAAAGTTGGTATTTTGTTAATTACAGTCCAAGGTGGGGGTGGACTAGGGACCATGCGGCAGGCAGCCGTGTGGCTAGTCACGTGACCTGAGACATGTAAACAGTAAACAAAAACACGTGGCGGCTGAAGTTATGAAGGGCCGCAGTGTGTAGTACTGGTTCTACGATGAACTTTCACAACTATATTATTGGTACAACTATATTATTGGTACAACTCTATTACTGGTACAACCATATGATTGGACTACGACTGGTATGAAGCTCTCAGTGGTGGTGGATGTCCGATGTTCCGTTCCCCTACAGTTCGTCGTGGCCTTATGATGTCCGATCTCTTTTACACCGAGGCGACTCCAGCAGTTCATGGTGAAAGGAGATGTAATTCTGTGCGCCGGAGAGACGGTTGTTTGCGGAGGGACGTGTACTCATGCATTGTGCAGTGGACATACTACTTGTACTCTATTACTAGCATACTGTATAACTACAGTGAGGTGTGAACAGTCAAGGGTGGTTAATTAACACCATTAGGACAGTAGGTTTAATTACAAAGGTCTCAGTGAGAGTGTATTTATGGATGATTTTGAGTATCATTTATTTGGTTATTATGTAGCCTGTTATGGGTATCCGTTTATTCTGACATGTTGTAAGCTGGATAAGATTATCTACATGTAGTAAATATGTGATATTTACATATAGGCAGGATATCAAAGGAGCTCCTTGGTCAGATAGGGACAGATTAGTAATACTTGTAATACTTGAATTATTTTTATTATTTGTTATTTTATTAAATGTTATCAATTTATTCTGGTCTTTGAGTTGTGAAATTCTTCAAAGTAACTTGGTCGACTCTGTTGCGTGACATACACGTGTGCTCGCCAGATACACCTTCAGCCTCTGCTTCACTGTCATTACAGATTTCCTTTCATACAGGAGACTAATAGAATATTCCCCTACCTTGAGGAAGTGAAAGATAAATCTCTTACCCGTGGGGTGATCGTTTTTGGTTGTCTAACCCGAGGCTCTGACGAGGGTTAGACAACCAACACAATCACACGGAGGGTTGGAAATTTCTCTGTTACGCCCTCTATTACGGTAGGGGATGATTATTTTTCTCCAATCATACTATTTCAGTCACAACTCCTCCGACAGTAGTCTGTCATGTTTGTAAACAAAAACACATGTGGGGTATGAATATCGTCATTCACTTTTGATGACGTCACAATTACCATTGACGCATTTTAATAATGTCACAATTGAACTCGTGCTAATCGGCACGGCTATCTCTCCCTAGGGGGTGACTAGCTGATCTTTCCCGGCTAAAACGGGAGACACACGTACAGTATGAAGGGTGGGAGAAATATGAATCTTCAGTAATCGATTTAAAAGTTCCTGTTAGCAATTTTGTTTCCTTCGGTTTTACATTTACCACATTTTCCGTTGTTGGGCATAACGATGACCTAGATTTACCGGATCTGGGTGTAATAACGGCTATATTCATAATCAGATTATGCTTGTGTCCGCTTCAAATACCGGAATTTATCCATATTACCATCTTCGTTAGCCAAGGGTTCGCTTCGTAAAGTTTATACGAAGCGAACCCTTGGCTAGCGAAGATGCCATATTACATGTCACGATTTAACAACGTTATGGGGCTAGATTTATAATTGTACACGTATGAATAATCATATATACATAAATGACAACCATACACTACATACATAATACAATCATTAACATAAGTTCAGTATATTGGTTTCTGTATCATAAAATATAGCATTATCCAATAGCGGATTAGATTGTTTGAAAGCTATGTTACTTTTGTACGCAGTCACTAGCTGTCAGTTTGCGGAATGATTGCGAATACAAAATGATTGTTGGGGTGTCTTCTTATTTGTCAGACGGGCAAAGAGATTCTTGAGGTGTTTGAACATATATGTTTAGCTGACCTTTTCATAATACCATCACGTGTTATAAAATCATAATGCACCCGATAACCTCTGTTAGACTTTTATCACTTGTTCATTTATTCCCTTTCTCGCTTGTCTATGCCTTGGACGGTATTTTTCCGTGGTGTCTCTGTCAAGGTGGCTTCATATCGTTTTCACAACAAAACAAACGTTGAAGTTTTTAATTGTATCGCTAAGAATAGTTCCGTCTAGTTCAATATAGGCGATATATGACGCTGGGTGAACTTGTTTTCAGATATAAACGATAAGGTTTTGGTCCTCAAAATAAAGGTTGTTAAAATATATATTACCTGAATGATATCCAGGATAAGAGTTAATCACCCAAAAGAAAATAAAACAAAAAAACATGACATGCCGAGTCAATCACACAAAGAGAAAAGCATGACAAGCTAGATCAATCATAATTAGAAAAAAAAGTATTATGAGCCGATTCAATCACAATCAGAGAAACACATATTGAACAGAGTTAATCACAGGGGAAAAGCATCACAAGCCGAGTCAATCACACACAAAAAGAAAAAGACATGACGAGCCGAGTCAATCACATACAGAGAAAAGCATGACGAGCCGAGTCAATCACATACAGAGAAAGGCATGGCGAGCCGAGTAAATCACAAACAGAGAATAGCATTACGAGCCGAGTCAATCACAAACAGTTAAAAGCATGACGAGCCGAGTCAATCACAAACAGAGAATAGCATTACGAGCCGAGTCAATCACAGAGAAAAGCATGACGAGCCGAGTCAATGAGTAATGAACTAATATCAGAACACGTTCCGACAGATGTTACTGCGTAGCCGCCATCTTGATCACAACCACCTGTGCATGATGACAAGATAGTTGTGGGATGGCACAACGTTACACGATGTGCGGTGTACGCACGATGTGTGCACGGTGTGTTAACGGTGTGTGCACGATGGGCGAACGATAAAAAGCTGGACGATCATTGCTTGCGCACATCTGTGCGCACGATGGACGGATGTTGTGCGATAGCAATGGTGGTTGGTGTAAATTGAGGAATGCCTTAACAATTTATCAGTTTCATATTTAAACTATAAACTTGATGTTTACGTATGTTTTTATATTCTAGCATCATCTATAACCTTATCTTTCTGTCTATACATTCTTATATTTAGAAATTGTGTTTTCTGTGTTTTTAAGCAAACTTAATCGACACATGTAAAATTACAACACAATCCCGTATACAGGTAAACATAACCCCTTTCTACATGTACCTGGACCGTAGTTTTTCCCCTCGCCTGGGGCACTTACGTAACTCGTCGGGTAAGGCCGGGGGTGTAAAAATCCAGGTGAAGGGGAGGTATAGGCAAACGAATGCAAATAACAAATACTATTCATTACGGTCAAACGGTATCGCATATCAGCTCTGTGTATCAGGCACTGGTCAGGTAAAACTCCGGTCACTCATACAAATTGTTATGTACGTGTTCTGTTACTTTGGAGCCAACCCCATTCTTGACAGCCTAACGGCCGCTGTAATACTGTGTAACACACAATGTGAAATTGTATAATCTTGATTATTGTAATGAGAAATTACAGATATGTACACATTTTACATTATCGCATACAAGCCTTCCGTATTTTTGTCATTCCGTAATTTTGATCTAAAAATGATACCAAATCGCACAGATGTGCGGAGAGGAGCGCACAACGGGGCGAACGATTGCTAAATCGCACAGTTGTTCGCACCATGTGTGGACGATGTGCGGACGGTGTGTGAACGATATATGCATGGTGTGCGCACGCTATTTTTGCTGCGTTGTGCGGTCCCACAACTGTACATGGATGTGAAAACAAACACTTTCAGTAATTTACGCTCTACATACACTTTGTTGCAACTAGACTTCCGTGTTTTAGTTTTTTAACCACAACTAAAATCGTGCAAAAAAAATAAATAAACAAGAATGACAATAGAAACTACATCCTTTACACGTACATGTTTTGAACATGTAAACACAACATAATGAAAAATATAACACATGAATTGGTGAAATAAAAATAGAAGTCCATTCTGTCCGTGAACATGTAGAAGAAAGACACATTAGTTGGTGTTATTGGGAAAATATAAATTTATTATGAAAAGAACCGAAAAAATACCGACAGGTGCCGAGGTGTCCCATTGAAAAGGCCGAGGTGACCCGAAAAAAATGCCGTGGTGTCTCGAACCGTAGGTGCCGAACTCTCCAAATACTGAGCTGACCTGTTACCGAGTCGAACATCCACAGAACATGACGAGCCGAGCCAATCACAAACAGAGAAAACCATGACGAGCCAAGCCAATCACAAACAGAGAAAACCATGACGAGCCGAGCCAATCAAAAACAGAGAAATGCATCACGAGCGAAGTCAATCACAAACAGAAAAATATGACGAGCCGAGTCATCTCAAAAAGAAACTAGAAATATGTCAAAATGACATGAAAGTCACCCGATATCTTGTATGATCATTTTCAGAATTATAAATCATTGACCAAGATACAACTGACAGACTCCACCTATCAGTCAAAATGGTCTAACAATGACCAGGTGTATATGCATACACGCTGTTTAGGTAACCATTTATTCCAACACATGGATATAACAAGAAAACGTAAACACTATTTCTGTTTCTGTGATATTCCCTGGCCTTCTGCATCCTAATTTCAAGGCCTTCCACATTCAAAAAGACCAAAGTGCCAGGATGACATATCTCATCTGTTCAAATGAAAACAAAATGATACAAGAGAACTGAACATGCATATTGGAGCAAATCATTTTTACCAAAACTAAAGGCTGATAATTTAGGAATTTCCTATCTCTATCACTAGTTCGTACTGGTATTGTATTGGTGGTTAATTATCTTAATAATATCAGTTGATACAATTTTGTAATTCTCAGTAAAAAATAACTTAACTTGTTGGTAAAAATGTCAACATATTCATATACAAGAAAAATTTAATCGATGACACATATATAATTATCGGCAAATTTAAATTGTCGTCTCGATCAGAGTGCAAGATTGACACAATTCAAGTTGTATATGACATTTTTAGTGCCCTTGCAACTACAAAAGAAAGTCGTTGAAAGTATCTCAGCTGCGTCCAATGTAAAAACACATACGGGTCTCGTTATTGCCTTGCATCACTTCACGAGATTTATCTACTCTAATTGATTATTTGTATGTGGGCTCTATACAAAGTGCCCTCTATGCTTATACATTGGTAAAGGCCTATTTGACCACGTGTGTATGGACTCTATATATCACACACGGTATTTATCCAGTTATTTATCTATACATCTGGGAATATTTGTTTGGCCCTGGGATGGGGGATGGGCGACACGTCGGTGTCGGTAGGGATAGGCCTAATCACTCTCGCTCATCTCACATCCTAGGACATAATTCTTACAAGTCTTATACGTTTTTGCCAATTGTATAACTCTAATAATGTTAAAATGCTACTGTTCACTTTTAAATTTTAATTATGTATGTTATTCAACTTACCTGAACATCTTATTACAACATTTCTATTGGTTTAAAAAGAATTTTTACCAATATAGTCGTTGGTCAAACACAAAATATCTAAAACAATCAATTGCATTTTATTTCATAACAGTCTACCCCTTCGGGAACCTCAAATGTGCCTGATTCATATTCAGAACATCTTCAGTTTGAAATTCGGAACGCCTTTAGGTTGTATGTTAGATCTACAGAGGAAATCGATATCTGAGCTATCCAAGAGCTTGTAATTAGCGACAGAAGCAAACACACGAAAGCCCTTCAAAGGGTTCGGCGACAGATGTCAAAATATGGGACTGAAACCGAAATTAATAGTCCCTGCTGGAGGAACCCCGGGTTTGACTAAAAAGTATAACGAGCCGAGTCAATAACGAACGGGGATGAAGCCAATATTTACATATCACATCACAAACTTCCTTTTCACACTGAGGTCGCTTACTTCTTCACTACGTGTTTAGTCAAATAATAGTTTACAACATTTAATGATCAAATAGTAATAAGAAGGTGTACATAAATTTGGATTCTCGTTCGGGATGATCCAGTTTCCTTTGACATATCATCTATTACATTAAGAAAACTAAAAATTTGTCAAAATTACATGAAAGTCACCCCATCTCCTATATTTGTATATGTCCATTTTCAGTATAATAAATCATTGAACAAGCAACAACTGACATGTTTTCGACTATCAATCAAAATGGTCTAACAATGACAGGTGTATATACGCTGGTAACCATGTCAATACATGGAATTAATAAGAAAGCATGTGGCAAATATCTGTTGTCACTTGGGCAGAACAGTAAATTGGAATAAAACGATGTCGTTTTCACAACAATAACTTTCAGAAAAGATTCAATCTTATATACGAATAAATCTTTCTCTTGTTTTTAGAATAAAATACACGATTCAAAGTAGAATTCTGATAGTTTGTATATACGACTGAATCGGACATCGATAGGCCTATCGGCAGAGTGTGTACGCTTTGTTAAAGGCAGTCATTCAAACAGGTCCGACGAGGACCGCCAACAGCCAAATTCATGAGACATGAAAAACACAAAACAATTGCGATTTCAGCAATTCTTCTTTGAAAAGAAAAGATCAAAATGTATTTGGCTGTTTTGAGCCCATTAATATTTATTTTTCAAACTCTAACCTTTATTAGTATCGGTTCAATTCGCATGTATGTGACATTGTGAGTTCCTGCCGGTAAATAGTATCACTCGACCTTGACTCTTTGCAATACACAAACTTGCAAACTTCACCACTTTCCCCATGTCGATTTGACAAATTCCTAAATAATTAAGTTCAGCATTATTTTACCCAAGAACGGCATTTTAACCCCAGAGTGCTTATTACGATGCAATTTTTCGTTGTTTCCCCATACGTGGTATCGTACCTGAAAGTTGGGTCTACTTTACTCGAGTTTATTTATCCGGTTCTATCGTATGATATAACTTAAAATTGCAATTTTTCGTAATGGTTAAATAGACAATACAATCAGGAGTTATTCAACGAAATTTAACAGTTTATTGCTGCAAGCATGTTTCAAAACATTTCCAAAAATCCCCGAAAATTTCACGATCAAATTGTCGCGACCAAGGACTGGTTTTGGGTTGTTCTTGAGTATCCGCGCACCCGTTTATTGACAATTCCATTTTTCCTTAAAAAAGTGCACACTATACGCAAATATTTACGGTAGTCGATGGTCGGACATAAAATGTCTAAATCAATCAACAGCAATCCATAATATAACAGTCCAGCCGCTTTGTGAACCTCAAAAGGAAATATATATCTGAGTTATCCAAGAGCTTGCAATTGGCGCCTGGTATATTCCAAAAGAAGCAAACATAAAAGAGCCCTTTAGAGTGATAGGCAACAGATGTCAAAATCTGGGAATGAAACCAAAATTAATAGTCCCCGTTGGGGTTCCCCCAGGAGTGACTAAAAATAGTTAAAGCTACGCTGGGATAAGCTTCAAAGTAGCACCGCTTACGTAAAACTGGGTGATGACCTTTCAGAATATTTGTATAACCGGGTCATGACCTTTCAGTCAATTCATCGAGACGGTCATGTTAAATATTTAAATAAATTTGAAAAAATAAAGAAAAGTGAATGAATGACATCCATATAAGGAGATATCAGATACCATATAAGGGCTGAGACATCATATAAGGTTATAGATGACGCAAGTATCTACTGTGCAATTCCACGTTCAGCAAACTTCGTAGTAAGCGCGATCCACTAGACACCTGCGCTACCTAACGCATGTGTCAAAAAAACAGTTTAAATGTAAATGCGTTAATAAGTATTAATAGAGTAAGTATAATCATTATATCTGCAGAATATTTTGCATAATAACTCGAGAATGTTTAAAGATTTTTAAATGCAACGAATCCCTGTATTGCAGTACTTGTAATACTGTGTACACACTCTGATAATGGAAACGGTAAGTATGTTGAGTCCGTGTAATAGTACTACCCATTGTAATTGTGTGAACACGCTCTGACAATGGTAACGGTAAGTGTGTCGAGTCCGTGTAATAGTACTGACACTTGTAATAGTGTGTACACACTTACCGTAACCATTATCAGAGCGTGTACACACAATGACAAGTGTCAGTACTATTACACGGTACTATTCTATCGGCGTATGTACCGATATCACTGGTGCAGTCTATTTGTTTACATGGGCATTTACTTTTGAGACGACCGGATGTTGGGGACTTACCGGAAAAGGTTCTGGGTTCACTGCGCATACGCCATAGATTAAGCCAGTCGGAATGGGTGTCCGATATATGTTACATAGGGCCAGGAGGCTGGGGTATAAAAGGGGATGCACAGGCAAAATCGGGGACTTGCTTGGCCGGAAACCCGGCTATATCAGGACCTCTCCACCCAGGCGCTGAAAACAGTGCTACCACAGGCGCTGGAAACAGTGCTACCACGTTAGGGAACGTTAGGGCTGGTTAGCTGAACGTATATCAGTGTTCTGGGAGGGGTTGGTTTTCAACGTCATTATTACGTATAGGCCTTATTTTACCACGTGGGGGCTGAGGGGCTGATATATGTAGGTTAACTAAACATACGTTCTTTTCTACACACTGTAGGTTTTGTTCTGTCTTGTATTATATGCTACTGTTATTAATGTACGTATTGTTTGCCGTGTTTTTAACGGCTACCTTAGCCGTGTGATATGTAATAAACGTTAGTTAACTTTGAAACAATGTGTTGATTGATTTATAACTCGGATACTCCTCCACATCTGACGGACCTGTGTCTGACTGTACAGAGGACGCACTGGGATATTCTTGGGAATTGCCGCCGGCCAGCTTGTCGGTAGTTTTGGGGAAAACATAAATTACTATACGATCACTTTCCTCTACCGACGCTGGACAAGCTTTCCCCACGGACGTCCTATTAAAGATCGGAACCGTGACCGTGGATGTGAAAACGTGAGTAACGAGTTATTTTCAGAATTCATCTTTGTGAATAAGTTAAAATACGCTAGCTTTGATTTTATGAAACTATATTGTATGTGTATTTGAGGTCTACCTTTATCGTTAGAAATATTAAGTCCTGTAACGATAGATGTTCCTTTGCATGTATTGATTTAGATTCACGTATTATAGCTTTTAACTGGTAGGATTTGCAGTGTACAAAGCGTAAGATCTACAGTAGATAGGGCCTTTATGTTGCACGCATAAGTTTCTGTTTAAACCAATGTGGCAGGACGCCCGGGTTTCTTTTAACTTTTTAGCGGGAAAATACGGGAATTGTATAACAGGCCTTATCGAATTGTTAGCTCTTTAGATTTGTGATAGACGTAAGAAGGAGAATTTATATTGATTGGTGATTTTTTTTAAAGTGTAGTTTGATATACGACTAAAAAGAGTTTAACAATTGTGGTTTTACAATTAGTCAGGTATATATAGACACTTTTGGTGTACATGGCGACTAATCAATACTCCAGTGAGTCAGAGATTACTTAATCTGATTGGCAGGGAGAGTTGGTAGAGACTGTTGTACAAACACCTTCAGATAGATTTACATCAACACCAATAGGGGCTCCAGAAAAAGATTTAAAGCCATTTGGCCTCAGTCAAGAGATCATATCGTTTCCTAAGCGTAAAGGTATGGGTAGTAGAGAGGTAGTTACCTTAGAATCGCCATGAGATTATAACTCAATTAGACGATGTCTCACTCAGAGATTCAATCCTAAGGAAATGAGTGTGACACATAGGTGAACATTTAGGGGACAAAAGCAGAGTAAAGGCGAGTCAGCTCAGACTTTGGGTACTCTTTACGTAGAACAGCATTACTAGCTTACCCAGTTTTACCCTATCATTACCTAGAGTGTCAAGTAATAGATCAGTTCATTAACGGTTTAAATAACTTTGAAATGAAAAAGAAAGTCACATTTAGTCACCCTACAACACAAGAGGAGCCTATTTCTTCCGCTGTAGAGTACGAGGCTGTAACAGGGAGTAAGTAGTCCACAGAAACCTGTGGAAACCTCTGAAGAAGTCTGTTCCATAACACAATAGTTCAGATATTAACAATAGAGCATATAAGTAAGCTACTGGACAAGAAGCTAGCGGAACAAAGAACAGGAAGGAAAGATAGTAAAAACAGGACTTCAGACAAAAAGGGGGCTTGTTTGTTCTGTAAAGAAGAGGGGCATTATATGAGAGACTGTACCAGACTTACTAATTTAAGGTACCTGGAAGAAAAACTAAGTAGGTCGGAAAACTAAAGAAGGCTGGGGTTGCGGCCGAGATGCCAGTCTATCAGGATACAATACATATAATATGTATCTCTAGGCCTAAAACAGAGTTGGACAAAGGGGAGAAAACTCAACGGGGAATAGAAAAGAAAGAGAAGGTGTCGGGCCAGGTTCGACTTAGTTCACATAATGTATCTTCAGGCATAGGTTGTCTGTATACAGATGTGCAGGTGCACAATGTAACTTGTAGGATGCTGGTAGATACTGGGTCTCCTGTTTCTGTTCTCTTCTATAGGGAGTTTGTAAAATTGGGGTTAGACAAACAGTCGCTGCAGGGATTTGGACGTAATCTCACAACAGCGAACGGAAACCAACTCGATGTTAAGGGGTGTATTCCTTTAGTTTTTGAAATGGGACCATATAAGTTTGAACAAACCTTTATAGTGGCAGCTGTAGATAACCTATCAGGTTTACTAGGGATGGATTTCTTAGTGAAATATGATATTTAAATTCAGCTTCAAAACGAAATCTTAGTAACCTCTCAGGGAAAAGTTCAGTTAAGCAGAAAGATACATACAAAAAAAAATGTAACAGTGTTAAGGTAGTACTCTCTGTTATTGACATAGCACCATCAGTAAGTGTTTGTACAGAGCCATATGCGGTAATTAGTACTGTGGATACGGTGACTAATGTTGAGAGTTTGAAATACACAGAGTTAGGTTAGCATTCTGAGAATAAACTCCCAACCAACTTCGAAATTCAAATAGACTCTAGTCAAAGTTTTGAGGGAGAAAATGACTTGAAGGATGTCTCGTTATTGGAAAAGGGTTCACGTGAGGATACTAGCCTAGCTACGATAAAACACCACCATGCTACGCTTATCCAACTAATGATAGTCATGCTTTTGACAGGACTGATAGCGATGACTAAAATTGGTACCGTTAGGTCTGATCCGTTACACTATACAATACTAGTAGATACCGTTACTAAACGCAAATGCTTGTGTTCGACACTGATGTTGGTACTAGATAGGAAGGGACATTGTCAGACAGATAGAGTAGCTATAGGTAGACCCAGGGTGTGGTATCCTCCGTAACTATATAGGTGGGTAAGGCTATGTTTGAGTTCGACACTGATGTTGATACTAGATAGGAAGGGACATTGTCAGACAGATAGAGTAGCTATAGGTAGACCCAGGGTGTGGTATCCTCCGTAACAATACAGGTGTTACGGGTATGCTATGCAGACCTCCTCATGACCTGTACCAGGTTGACTGGGAAGTTACATGAAGTATAAAATTAGTTGTACATAGGTAATTAAATTTTAAAAACTAACTAGTGGGAGACTTTACTATAAATAAGTACAAACGTAGAGCGTCTAGATTTTAGTTTAGATAAAATGCAGGACATGGGTGGGGGTACTGAAAACAGTGAGAACGACTGTTACCTGTCGTCAGGACTGAATTGTCCCAGATAGCAACGTTGACTGTGACCAGTCGATTCTAACTACATCCTATATATACATATGCTAGATAGACAGCAGAAACATAGAAACTAGATTATAATGGTAATTCAATATCATGGAAGTGATCTTCTAAGGACTATTAGTACAGTTATGTGTAAGTCTAAGGGAGATAACCCACATCATAATTACTATGGGTTTAAAGAAAGTAATGTTTAATAAATTAGACAGGTAAAATAGTGTTACAGTTGTGGGAACGCACAACGCACCAAAAATACCGTGCACACACCGTGTATACATCGTTCACACACCGTCCGCACATCGTCCACACATGGTGCGCACAATTGTGCGATTTAACAATCGTTCGCCCCATTGTGCGCTTCTCTCCGCACATCTGTGCGATATGGTACAATTTGTTGATCAATATTACACAATTTGGAAAAAATACGGAATGCTCGTATGCAATAATGTACACTGTATTTATCACAGGCGCTGAAAACAGTGCTACCACGTTAGGGAACGTTAGGGCTGGTTAGTTGAACGTATATCAGTGTTCTGGGAGGGGTTGGTTTTCAACGTCATAATTACTTATAGGCCTTATTTTACCACATGGGGGCTGATATATGTAGGTTTACTAAACATACATTCTTTTCTACACACTGTATGTTTTGTTCTGTCTTGTATTATATGCTACTGGTTTTAAGGTACGTATTGTTTGCCGTGTTTTTAAAGGCTACGTAATTAGTTAACTTTGAAACAAGGTGTTGATTGATTTATAACTCGGATACTCCTCCACATCTGACGGACCTGTGTCTGACTGTACAGACGGACGCAGCGGGACGTTCTTAGGGATTGCCGCCGGTCAGCTTGTCGGTAGTTTTGGGGGAAACATAAATTACTATACGATCACTTTCATCTACCGACGCTGGACAGGCTCTCCTACGATGGCCGACAAGACCCTGACAAAAAGATATGAACTTTCATATCTTTTTGTACCACGGTACACTTTGATATGGTACACAAAGATATGAAAATTCAAATCTTTGTGTACCATGTAAAAGTGGACCATGGTACATAAAGATTATAAACAGCTTTACAAAAACACTCTTTACTTTCACATGTATATGTACCAACAGCCGATATCAGCCGTCAAAAAGATATGAAAGCTTCTCTCCTTTTAGTACCGCGTTACACTTTTTTCATTTCTTTTTGTACCACCTATGGTACAAATAGATATGAAAAAAGTGTACCACCAGAGCATTGGAATGTTGTTATCGGACACTATGACCAGAACTGACCCCGAATAGTGAAGCCCTAATTACAACGTCGAAACAAGTCGTAAAGTTCATTAATCACTTCTGATGATAAACAGAGTTAGTTGCAATTGTGTAAGTATAGGGGCCTTGGCAGGGACTCCAAAAGGGATAAAGGACATCTGAATATTTTTGTCATTTCCCTGGTTTTGATAGATGTCCAGATTAAAAAAGAGTCGTACAACTAGCTCATCGTATTCCCCCCCCCCCCCCCTCCCCCCCAAAAAATATAAATAGGTAGACTATCCTTCGAAGTAATTAAATTGATTGTCCCCTTGTCCCCTACGAACCCCGTCGGCGTTTTCAACTGATTTGGAGTTTCTTTCATTTGAGAAGTTTAAGCAGATAGAATACATTAGAAATGTAAGTATTAGAATAATAATCCATAATGACTTTCTTTTTAACATAAAACATTTATAAAATTCGGTAAAGGATATTTATTGAATAGTTGATTTCAATTAAAATGACTAGTAAGTTATAGTTTGGTAGCTCATTTGGTGTAATAAAAATAACAGACATTCCGTGCGATAACATTTCATTGTATGTGATGACAGCCTTATCGGGGTGTAATTTGTCATACTTGTAACCTTTTCGTCTGATGGTTTCACATGTTTCTGTACCATGGCTGTTTTCGGACGTTATTTTGGTACAGAAAGACACAAAAGCAACGGGTTGATTTTATTTCTGCTTTCATATCTTTGTGTACCATGGTACACTTTTAAATGGTACACAAAGATTTGAATTTTAATATCTTTGTGTACCATATAAAAGTGTACCATGGTACAAAAAGATATAAAAAATTCACATCTTTTTGCCAGGCTGTTGTCGGCCATCGTACTCTCCCCACGGACGTCCTATTACAAGTGTGTACACGCTCTGACAATTGTAACGGTAAGTGTGTCCAGTCCGTGTAATAGTACGGATCCTTGTAGTTGTGTGTACACGCTATGATAATGGTTACGGTAAGTGTGTCACGGCTTGGCCTGTGCTCCGACAATGGTTTCGGTCAGTGTGTTATAACCTGGCCTATCGTACTAGTGTGCGTATCCGTACTGTCAATAGCCCTATTAAACAAGTGTCTGAATACAAACTTGTGTAAGTTGGTCTCATAAAAATCTCAGTTCTTCCGATACTTGTACTCATGTGCCTATTCTGAAACGTAAACATCTTGATGCAAAAACTGTGGATGTATTTGTGCTAAGCCAGTGCAATTAATGTTGATGATTACCTACTCTTAAAACAAACAAACTAATAGCTTACTACACATGCCTTAAGTATTGCTATATCAAATTGTGTGAATGTGTAAACTCATACTCACCTCTATACAGCTTGTTCATGTACATGTACTGTAGTAACACGTGTTACTGTCTTATCCGGACTATGGCGCATTCACAAAATATGTCGCTTAGGTGTCTACAAAATTACGGCGTTCATGCAAAGAGCTTTCAAACTATGGAAGGAGATCACCGCCATAATTATTTTTTAAAGAATTAGTTACTTCTGGTTTGGAATCTAATTCTATGTACATTTGTGTTATTTCCCTAGTTGATAAGTTATAGAATTAGTTACTTCTGGTTTTGAATCTAATTCTATGTTCATTTGTATTAATTCTATGTTTATTTGTATTAATTCCCTAGTTGATAAGTGTCTTTTTCCATGCTATGTACATTTGTGTTGTTGCACTCGTTTACAAATCTATTGCGTGTTGATCATTCCATGCTATGCTAGTTTTACCGATCGCGATTTCGTGTTAGCTTGTAGTATTCAATCCATTCCAGACTTACGTGATGTTATATACTCAGTATATTCTATCGGTTGATCTGTAGCTTTCGTCATTTTTATAAAAACAGAAATTCGAAACAAAGTTTTAATTCAGAAATAGCTAGCTAGTCAACTAGTAAACGAGTAAGCCAGCAGTTGAAATACGTTAGGTTTCCTCATTATGACGACAAGCTGCGCTGCGATCGTCTTAAATATACACGGACCGCTCCCCAACCGCATCCGGATCACCGTACGGACGCAATGTCGTTATTTGTTTACGTTTTGACTATTGTATTTTTAAGGTTCTTATATTCATTACTGCATAAATTAAATATATGTTCAA